>NW_026067899.1:10133991-10267450 GCF_014885135.2 Alexandromys fortis
TGTCAAAGTTTTTTTTTAGTATTAAATTCCTTTCCAGATTGACAAGTAAGAATATTTTAGTGACTGCAATGTAGAAATTAGCATAGCGTTCTTTCCCATTCTATCAGCGGAAGCTCAGCAAGAAGACAGAAGCTAGCTATTTCAAAGAGGGGGAAAGCAACACAGTGAACTGTCCCACCATGGTGGAAGAACGAAGAAGCCGCTTAGGGAATGAAGGCAACCCAGAATTCACTGATGGCAAGAAGGCACAATGACTCTGGGGATGAGGCTAGAACTGAAAAGCTGAAGCTAGCCTGACAGAGTTGACCACCCAGGAAGCCGGGGCCAGTCAGAAATGTACTCAGGACAGGAAAACATTGCAGGAGGCAGAAATAAAAGGGAAAAAAAAAATACCCTGGCTTCTTCCTCCTGACTAACCCCACCAGTGGAATTATCTAGAAGCTGTGTATAAGGAGCACTGGGTACAGTTATTTTGAAGAAGAATTCCAGATGACCCAGAAGTTGTATCTATCTTCTCTTATGCTGATAGTTAAGTAAGAGCGGTTTAATGAGTATCAGTCAAATGACGGATTTTCATGGCCCATCTACAAGAGCACACAAATTTAGCCTTCTTCACATAGAATTGAGAAAACCACCCAAGAAACCAATGATATCAAGTACAATAGTACTTTTTCGGGGCTGCAGGACAAATGGCCCTCCAAAGAGCCCAAGCTGTATTCCTATATGCTACTTTACAGAGCACAGCCAGGTGGGGTCACTGGTTTATTCTGGTCATTTAAGGCCTTGAGATCAGATTATCTGGATCATCTGAGAAGGTTCAGTCTAATTCTTTCTCTGTTTTTTTTTTTTTTTTGTATAGCTTTGGCTGTCCTGAAACTCACTCTGTAGACCAAGCTTGCATGGAACTCTCAGAGATCTGACTGTGTCTGCCTCCCGTGTGTTGAGATTAAAGGCATTTGCTACCACCATCTGGCTTCCTTATATTTTTGAAGCAAACACATGTCTTAAAAAAGTCAGGGGACATACTTAGCAATTACACACACACACACACACACACACATATATGTATGTATACACCATTTTTTCACTAAAAGAAGAGATGGATGATTCTTGGGGCAGACCCTGTGTAAGTACAAAATGAGTCAGGTCATCTTATTGTGTCACAATTGAAAAAGTACTCAAATAGGTTAGAGACACAGGAGAAAGACAGAGAAGCCAAAATCTGAGCATGTAAATAAATAATGATTTAATGGGTTATAAGTTACTGATAAAATAAAAAAACAATTAATTTTGATCAGGTAATAGAGTAGAAGGGAAATGTTTATTTCAGTAAAAGGTAATTAGTAAATTTAGATGAAGTGAATGAAAAAAGCCACCATTTTGCACGGTAATGATTACCTACGTATACAAGATTCATTTGTGCCAAAAAAAAGAATTGAGAGCAAGTATGTTGGGTTATAAGATACTGCTTGCAGCATCTCAACGAATCTGCAAGTCATTGTTAGCTACAAAGGGAAAACAGAGACTACAGAGCAGATAGCAGACAGATGAGCAACCCATGCCTATTCTGATATAACGCACTGGAAAGGACTCCACATCAGTTCCACCAACTGATGTTCTCATCCCCAAATGCAAAGCCTATACCCAACGAGAAAAACCAGAGAGACTCACATTTAGGGCCATCTGCAGAAGAAGCACAAAGTATTATCTTACATCCTTTAAACTATCAGTATGACTAAAGGCAAAGGAAGCTGGAGACAGGTCATACTTTGTGTGATACATGGTCCATGGTGTTCTTTTGCTTTAGTCTGTGTGCTTGGGGAAAATAGTGACATTTGAACAAGGTCCCAAAGCCAGATGACATTCCAGTGTCCATGTTAGTTATCGAAGTTTGATAATTGTTCTAGAATTTGTGCCTCATTGTGTTCATTATTTGACACTTTTCGTGGGTCTAGAATTATACCAAGATAAGAGTGTTTTCAAATATTTATAAACATTATATGCAAATCTTGGTTCTTCTGATCACTTGTCGGTGCTAGCCTTACCCCAGCCATTAGCATTTCTCATCTGATTAGTGCAATCACCTCGCCACAGTTCTACTGACTGTGCACTCTCTGCTTTCTGTCACAATGCACAAGCCAGAAGTCCTTTCAAAACACAGGCAGGGCCATGAAGACCCCCACATGAGACTCTGCATAGCTTCTTTTCACTTAGTCCTGATAGCAGGACTCACAAGCCCTCCTCCCACCCCCATCACTAGGTCCTCCTGCCGATCTCCTCTATGCCCTCCACTTTTGGCTGTTCACCCGTACTGGTCTTCTCTCATAGTTAGGATCTTTGTTCCCAAAATAGGCATGCACAGCACAGTTAATTTGTTGTCATCTTTAGTAAATGTTAAAATTATACACATGCAAAGAAGGCTTTTAAAAATAACCTTGGTTTATTATCAGTAAATATTTGATTGTATACTTATTTTATATTTATATTGCATATTTATAATAATATAATCTATAGAATATTATTTTTTATTCCAGGGTCACATACAATTTCTCCAGCAAGAAATATTCATGGCAAGTAGGAAAAGTTTATGAAGTCTTGTGCCCTAGAATTTGTCTTGGAGCAAGGAGAATCATGTTACAGGATGGAATTAAGATGGTAAGTTAACTGTTTTTCTATTGTTATGACAAAGCACAACATGAGTCAGAGAGAAACACCACGAGACACAGGGCATCACAGGAGTCTTGTGAAACCTTACAGTCCACCCTCAGTGACGCACCTTCTACAATAAGTCCACACCTCCCAATCCTTCCCAGACAGTTCCACTAACTGTGGACCAGGTACTCAAAAATACAAGCCTATGTATGCCATTCAAACCAGCACAACGACCTTATGATAGAGAGTTTCTTCTGGCCTCTGTCTAGCCAAATGGCCATTTAAAGCAGAAGACTCTTTGTCGGATGCAGTGGGTAGAGAGATATGGATGCATGAAGAGTGAAAATGCTTTGACAGAGGAGGTGGGGAGCAAGAAGTGGGGGCATAGAAGGAGACCAAGTATTATCTACTCAGACTTGATGATGCTTTGATTTTATCCCCGAAAGGCCAGTGTAAGGACATCTAGCCTACAATCCTAGAAGAAAACAGATTCAAGTTACTTTAACCATTAGGTCCACAGTAATTTTCAACACTTAAGAGGGTAGCAATAGAAAACCAGCACACATACTAGCATGACCAGAACCCCCAGTTCTTCAGGTTCCTCTCATGCTCTGCTTTTCTTCTTAACCTGGACCACTCAATATCATTCATTTGACAATGTGTTTGTTATTACTTGATGCCTGTCTCCAGTAATAGACAAGACAAACAAACAAAAAACCCTTGTATTTTATAAGTTTGTTCTTATTATTTTTGCCTATTCTCTCTTGTACACCATACCTGCTCCCATGGTACCCAAGTGGAAAGGACAGGGGTTGACAAACATTGATTGAAAATACCTCAAATTTAAGAGTTGACATGTGTAGGAGAAGCCATATCTGAAACTACTCGCAGGCTAGCAAGCTGAACCCCAGACGACAGAGACTGCTACAACACCGTAGGCGTATCTCCAGATTCTGAACCTAAAACAATCACTTTAAGGGCATCTTTCATTTTCCTGTAGTAAAACTTACAAAAAAAAAAAAAAAGCAGTAAGTTGGTGTATCCACGTTAATTGTGTCTATGACCTGTACTGGTCAACTGGACAAACCCCTGAGCCTACTTTAATAATGGATAGCGTTTCTTCAATTCCATCTTCTGTTTAGAGACCATTCTTCAGCCATAAATCAACTCTATGACTGAAGAACCGGGCAGGAGATTGTCAAAGTCTCTTTACTGAGTAATTCCAGAAATGCCTTAAAGCTCAACAAAGGAGCGAACTGACAGTAGAAGCTGGAATTTATAACAGGGGAGCCCCAGCAGGGCAAAGCAAAACACTGGGCTGAAATCCCCCAGAGATCTTTTCCGTTTATCTTTACAGCAGTCCTCTCACGTGTGGGGAAGGCCAATTCATTTGCTTTTGAATGAAAAAACTAAGCAAACTGATTGGCTAAATCTCACCTTAAATTGTAGCCGTGGCGGAGCCTTTGCCTTTGCCATGAATCTTTCTAATGTTAGTGGAGGCCATCATGGAAACCAAACTGCAGGCAGGGCTGATTGGCCAGACAAGGCACGAAGCAGCCTTCTGAGCTAAATGGGAAATTTCCACCGTTCATGGTGAAGAGTATAGGCTGCATCCCCTTCCATGACCTGTGGAGCAACGTGAGCCATCCAGGAAAAGCATGAAAGCTGAACATAACTTCCAGCATGACAAAATTCTCTAGAAGACAACTTGACTTAAGCTAAGGAAGGATGTGTTTTCTTCCAACACAGTTTTTAAAAACCCACAATGACTTCCAGTCGTTTGTGGACATGCTATGCAAATATTTTTTTCTTTCATCAAATGAATCAGTGGAAGATTTTGATCTAGTTTATTGCTTTCTTCAGAGTAACCTGTTCATATTCTATCCCTATTAAAGCCAAGGCTACCCATTTTTGACTAAAGATCTAAACACACCGTTCTCACTGAGTGCCCAGGAGCTGCTGGACTACATTACACTAGATACTGGATGGGGCATATTCTTAATTGCTGGTTTGCTAAATTTGCTTTGGACATGGAGGAAATCTACCCCGTCTACCAGGTAAACTCAGATGTGAGACAGATTGGAAGTAAACTTAAAAAAAAAACACAAGAGTGAATTTGGAGTTAATGAGCTGAGCTGTTTATTGTATTAGAGGTCACTGAGCAATTAAGTACAAAAATTATCGAGCCAAGAAGTCGCTCGTCCTCACAATTTGAAGTACTTCTTACAGAAGTCTGTCTTTACCATGGCCCTTAGTTTTTTTTTGCATGTCGTTTCTCACGTACCTACTCTTGGTCTTAAGGATTTGGAGAGTAATAGCTTGTTTTTTTTGAGGGAAGCAAAAGCAGTGTTTTGCCTCTTGTCAGTGACCTGGCTAGAGAAGTAGGAAGCTCATTAAATCAGCCGAGGTAGTCACCTAGAGAGAAGTGAACTCCTTAGCAGATGGGAAGGGAATTCAAAATGACCTTGCAAAGAGGATAGACAGGAGCAGAAAGATGGACAAGATGGGAACCACAATAGTTACAGGCAAAGAGAGAAAAATAAAGAGGCAAAACAGAGTAACAACCTAGGAAAAGACGGTTCTAAAAGGCCCGAGATTTGTGGGGGGCCCACGCTAATTAAATAGCACAGAACAATTAATTGAGCAAATGAATAATTTAAACAAGCAGAATCTTCACTGTAGATTTATGCCCATGTGTAGAAAAAGAAAAATATTAAAACGTCTAAGTTTAGAGAATGAAAAATATGGGAGATCATTGTAGAAAAGGGATCATTCATTTCTCCATGCATACTACATGTTAAGTAGCACGAGAGAGACAAAACTGTACTCCGGTTTATTGTTCAATAGCAAAGGGTCTAACAAAAGAGCTACAGGGGCTGAGACAATAGCTCAGTTGCTGGAGTGTTTATCTTGCAAACGTCAAGATCTGACTTTGATTTTAGAGCTCACTTTTTTTAAAAAAAAATTTTTTTTTTCAAAGCTAAGTTGGACTGGCAGGATGCCTCAGGTGGAACTAGCCTGGCTATGAGTTTAATTTCTAGCACCCCCATAAAGGTCAAAGGAGAGAACCAGGTCAATCGTGCTGTCCTGTGACCTCCACTTGTGTGTCATAGCAGGCAATGCTCCCCACAATCATGCTTTCACACAAGCAGGATAACAATACATTTAAATGTTGTTTAAAAAAAATCCCAGACGTGAGAATGTGAGCTTGTGATCTCAGTAAGGGGAAGGAGAGATGGGCGGCTCTCCGAGGCTTCTTGGATAACTCAGCCTTGTCCGATTACTGAGTTCCGGGCCACTGAGGGAACCTGAGAAAGGGGGTGGGGCAGCACTTGAAGAAAGATAGTTGAAATTGTCCTCTAGCATTAACATGTGCCGCACACACACTTGTGAGTGCACTCCAAATACACACACACACACACACACACACACACACACACACACTGCAGGCAGATGAACTAATGCAGCAAATCAATGTGTTAATAGAAGAGTAGTGCAAGATTTGTAGGAAATTTGAAGTGCAAACAATATTACTAATAGTGAAGAAATTGTGACACAGAGAAATCTGACTCCACAGCCCCACACGAACCTTTCTGCACCATACTGAGCATGCGAGAGTGCACAATTCAGAGGTTGCAGATAGAGTGGGCTAGTGCATACAAAAATCTGACGCCCGATTCTCACACTGGAGCACCAGTTTCTACTGGCTCCTATTCAGAGAAGTCTGGGCCAACTAGTCCCTAGTAATAAATGGGCTATTTCCATAGCCAGCATGGGACTCCACACTCGGAGGCCAATTTCCATCAATAATAGAAAGTCATTTTCCTTGGTACAGTATTAATTTTGGAGGAGATGTGATAAGAATTATTCGCATAGTCTTTGAGTAAATTAGAATTTTAGCCCAAGAATGGAAATAGAAATTGATGAAACAAGAACCTCCCCAACTAGGCCTGTTCCTCCCAGAAACCTTAGAAAGTTGTGATTGTCCCGCAATTCTGTCTCTTTCTTTTTCTTTTTCTTTTTCTCAAACAGGGTTTCACAGCCCTGGCTATCCTGGAACTCATTCTGTAGACCAGGCTGGCCTAGAACTCAGAGATCCACCTGCCTCTGCCTCCTAAAATCTGGGATTAAAGGCGTGAGACACCACTGCCCAGCATCCCCAAATTCTCCTGGGAAGAACATTATTGTAAAGGACTGGCCATGGCACAGTGAAGAGGTCAGAAATTTATGTCAAGGAGGCTGTAGGAATCCCTCGGCAGGAGGTAGCTGAGCTCCTGTCAGCAAGGTGGTTTTACTTTTGATCTGCTTTTCCTGATTCTAGAGCTACCACCCAAACAGTCTATTATCTTTTCCCCTAATTCCATCTGTCTTTGTTCACGCTTCATTAGGAAGCAATCATAAATTATGCTTCTCAAAAACAATCTAAGTTTATCTGTAAGTCTGAGACCAGAGTAAGAACATGGTCAGTATGTTGACGATCTCCCCATTAAGGTGGTAGGCTACAGACTCTGCATCTCCCCATGCTGAAGGAGACAAGATTACTCTTTGTTCCTTTTGTATAAAGATAATCCAGTAGTATTGACTGCTGACTTGGGGTAATTTAGACTCATATAGGAGACGGGCCTCTGAGTGTGCCTGTTAGAGACTATTTTAATTATGTAAATTGAGATGGAAAGACCTGCTCACTGTGGGTGACCCCATGCCCTAGGCAGAGGGTCTTGGGCTATATAACAGTAGAGGAAGCCACATGAGCACTGGCATGTATGCATTCATTGTTGCCTTCTCCTGACTGCGGATAAAATGGTGACCAACTACTTCAGACTCTGGTGTTCGACTTCCCTACACTGATGGGCTATAACCCTGAATTGCAAGCTAGAATAATCCATTTTTTCCCCTTGAGTTGTCAGGGTATTTGATACAACAACTGGAAGAGAAAAAATAGTATGGAATATTGGTCACGTTTCTCAGAGTTTTAGCCCTAAAACATTATGACCTTTGAAAGACCCCATATCCCAACACTGTCATACGGGGTATTTGATTTCAGCATATGAACCTGAACTCAAGCATGTAGTTCACCACGCTGTCTCAGACTGGTCTAGCACACAGATTCTGCTTTGTCATCATTTCAAGGTATCTGTGAGTCTGACCACCCAAGACCTTCAGCCTTAGCTTTGTTTGTTCCTCCGTTGCCTCACCTGAATTCAGTTAGTGAAGCAGATTCTAGGAGGCCTGTTAAGTACATCACCTCTGTTAAAAGAAAATGCTCAATGCTAGTTGGCTTTACAGGTTTAGGCCAGCCATCCTGGTTTGGCTGGCTGTGTATTTTTGAAGGGTGTCAGTTTGTTGGGAGTGAGGTGGGACATGGCTTGCCTACAGAGGTCAGAAGCTGTCCGTGTCTGTTCAAAGACAGTGTGATGATCAAACTTGATTGTCAATATGAGCAGAGTGAAACACACTTGTGGATGTGTCTGTGATGGAACTTCTGGAGACAGAACACAAGAAGAGCTCTGACCTAATCGACATGTTTTATTTCTTTATGGAGTCATAATATGATGACATTTATAATATGATATCATGATTGAAGGACATAAGTGACTAGGGGCATATCCTTGGAGCTATATTTCGCCCTGGCCCCTTCCTATCTCTCTCTCTTTTGTCTACTTCTTGTCTATCAAGAAGTGAAGCTCTTCATCCATCACATGTTCCCACAGCCATAATGCGTGGGGCCAGGAAACTGTGTACTAAAATCTCTAAAATCATTAGCCATAATAAGTCCTCCCACCCTCAGGTTGCTTATGTCGGGCGTTCCATCACACACACGGTGAGAAAACTAACATGGACAGTACTCAGTCTCACAGCATCTGCTTCCGTGAGATGAAAGCAGGGTTTCGGTATGAACTCATCTGCGCCAGTCCGAGGTTCTGGCCAACCCTAGGCTCGCACCGTCCATGCGGCTTCCCATTGTTGCGCACTTCTTCATCTCCAAGAAAGACCTGAGGTGATGTGGAAAAATGAAAATAGTTTTTGAAAAACTAGGCACTGTAGAAAAAATATTGAAATGAAGTAGATATTCATATGTATATTTACTTTCTTGGTTTTATTGAAGGCTTAAAGAAAACGGTACGCAAACAGCCTTAGGTTGCAGTCACCAAATCCTGCTCAAATGAAAATGTGTGGTCACAGAAAATCAAGAAGAGGACACACGTTTGAGCAACTTCCCTTGCTCAGTACAGATTAGACTCATTAATCCTCACATTAATATAGGCACTCAGTCATCTCCAGTTTAAAAATTCAGAAACTGAGGAAGAGGAAAGGGAAATTTTTTGTTAGAGGTCAGCTAGCTAATAGCAACTGAGCCAGGACTCAAGCACAGGCTAGATGGCTCCCTAGCCTGTGTGAATTATAACCTTCATTGCTTTGCTATTTTCTTCTGGCATGTACAAAATATTGCTGTTGGTGAGTAGTGTGCCCTGACTTTCCAATGAATAAATTTTTAAAAGTTACATTTTTTAAGATGCAAATGCTCAAATTTTCTGCAATAGCAGAGGTGTAAATGTATCCGAGGTAAAAGCCTCTCTAGATTACCTTTAAAGCAGAGCCATGTTTCAGTCCCATAGAGTTACCTTTCCATCCATTTAGTCCTGACATGTGAAGAGCTATGAGTCACCCTGAAGTCTGTAAACAGTACAGTATCAAGCATTAATTGTATCACTTACTCTTGAAAAATGACGCCTGAATATTGAACTGTTCTCATTGTTGCTATAACAACTTCAATTCGCTGTTATGATTCCCCCTCTCAACACAAATGCCTAAGTTTATCAGAACTGAGGCTGGGGTGGTTGAAACACCAGATACGTCTGTGATGCATGTTGCTTAGCCACTTCACTTGCAAAGGAGAATAATGCGCAACCGACAATAGGTGGTGAATGAAATTCCCCAAGAAACAAACTCAGAAAGTTTGTTATGAAACATGGTTGTGTCTGTTTGAAGAAGACTTTGACTGTGGCCATGCACCATCCCCACACCATCACTGCCTCGATGTACCCAGAATGATGCTTGGCAGAGCCATTTGCCAAATAAATGATAGATTATTCCCATTTAACACCACAGGAAGCCTCTGGTCTCTTCAGTTTATTCTATTCTGATATCAAGTCAAACACACGGAGACTTTGCTTTTACCTAAAGAGTCAGATTTTCTTTTCTGGGTTCTTGTTTTCGTTCTCATTTTTCTAACAGAAGAAGCATACTCAGCAAGTAATTAAACACTACTGACCCATTAATATTCAAGGAAACAGACAGATTCACGAGATTTAATATTCATAAATACCAATAAATTGTTTAAATTATAAAGCTAACTCAATCTTTATTGCTTCCTTCAAATATAAATGAGACAGATGAGACAGAGTTCATTGGTGCACATCAAAGAGACCTACAGTGAAGCATCCAGGGAGCCTTGGGACGTTCTTCATGGGAAAGAGCATTTCCCAAGGTGTCACTCAATAAATTCAAGTCTTTCACACTCCCAGTTTAACAGTAGAACTGTCTAGAAACACTGGGTCCAGGAGACAGATAGCCCTGAATTCCCTCAGGTACATCTTGCTCTGACTTGTGGATTCTTCTCCAACCACGTGGGCAGAAAAGAAAGCAGGATCCTAAACTGTGGGCAGTAATGGACTCCTATGGTCCAGATGCAAAGGAAAGAGCCATTCTAAAAGAGCCAATATCATTATCTTGTTGTCACTTGTCTCCGGTCTCATGCAGACACTACCTTTGAAGACAGGTGCCCAAGCCCATCCTCTGGGCAAAGCAGGACATACTTGCCAGCAAATTTTATTGTTGCCTACCATTGTCTCTTTTCCCCTATTACTGACATGTTTACCCACCACCCCGTATATATATATATATATATATATATATATATATATGTGTGTGTGTGTGTGTGTGTGTGTGTATTATGTGTGTATATATGTATGTATGTATGTATCCAGTAAAGTCCATAGAACCAGGGCAAAAAAAATTGAACATTAATGTGTATGTTATGAGGAATTAAATGATATGAGTGCTCATGTAGATGCAAGTCAAAGTTTGAAGCAAAGCTGAGATCTAACATAAAATAGCTAAAGAATCAAGATCCAAGGAATTCAGGATGTTTATGGGTTATGAAACCAGGCAGAAAATAGGGATATGATCCATACAGTACGCACCAAGATCCTCTAATGGTCTCTCGAATGAAGACTATGGTAACTAGAGGGTCATTTTAAAAATATATCTAGAACTCAATTCTAAGACAAAATTAATTATAAATTGCATCAAATGTTTAATACCATCTTTTCAGAAGGAAATTGTTCATAAATCAATCACACAAACACACACCTTTGAAGGCTGAGGAAAAAAATACTCACAAGTTGGTATAACTGTGGACAAACTTCCATCATTGTACCTAGCAGCAGAGTTTGAGCTGGACTTTGCTTAGCGTATTGTCTAGAGTTACTTTCAGCCTTGACAGCTCCATCTGGCATCACGGTGGCAGGCTGTTTTTCATAACCAGTTTCCATCATCTTGGTTTCTGTAGCCCTTGATGACTGACAATATGATTCTGAGCTATATTGAAAAATATCGGAGAGAATTTTTTTGCATTTTCTATTTTGTTAAGCTAATAGTTTTGTTTATTTTCCTTCATTAAATCACATATCCTAGAAGTCAAATTTTTTTTTTCAAAAACCAAACCAAACTCTTGACAGATATGCCACTCACAAGAGCCAAGCCTATTTCTGCCCTGTCTTGGCAAGGTGTCACTTTGTATAGAAAATAAATATTAGTCTAGAAATAATAAAAAAGCAATTCTAATCTTTAGCACAGTATTTTTTTTAATGTGAAGAGAATCTACATTCCCTAGGAAAATCTATTTAAATATTCTTTCTCTTTCTCCTTATACAACAGGACTCTCACAAACAAAGCAGAACAAATAGCTCCCCAAATCTGTGTAAAGGCCACTCCTTCCTGAATGATCTCTTCTCCCCTCTTCCCTCTCTGCTTTCTGGATCTTTCCCCTTGTCACAGAAAGTCCTCTGACCTCCCTAGGGAGAATCTGCAAAGTTGGCTCTGGTCCCCTCCTCCTTCACCAGACATCTGATGAAGGTTTAGCAAAAACAAATGGTCAGATCTTGAGTAATAATTGTTTAAGTCTCTCAATTCTTTCCTTTCGGTTTGCTTAGGATTTAGCCATATCTACTTCCTTAACTGAATTGCCTGGCAGGTGTCAGCCAGTCATAATAACATGCAGCCAAGTATAAACATTGAGAGAGCATTTTAAACAACACTCAAGTCCAAGTAAAGGTCAATATTAATTGTTCAAAAGCTAATCTTGTGTATTTTGTGCTTTAATAGGTAATTACAACTACATCAAAATGTATTATTGATCTACACACAACTGCCAATTTTGCCTTGTTGATTGCAGGAAGTACCTTAACTCCAAGATGGCTAAATTATCTAGGCGAGGAAATATGATATTTGGAGTACTCCTGGGTCTTTTGTGGATCATATACATAAAATGTATTTACAAACAATATATTATATATAGCTTATTTATGCATATGAATATACATGTAGCATGTATGCCCACCTCTCTCTCTTCCTCTCTCTCTCTCTCTCTCTCTCTCTCTCTCTCTCCACTACACAATCTATGTATTATATATTGGATGTTTTATATATATATATACATATACATATACATAAAATTAAGAAATTTTTTTGAAGAGCTAAATTTATTCTGTTTTTCAAATTAAACCTCAAAATTTTCAGGGATGATATTGCTAACAAAGATAATGAAGCACCCAGCAATAATCAACCTTGTTTTCTTCATCCATTTAAACATTATAATATTACTATAATCTCAAACAATATTATTCATCTAATTGGTATAAATAACTGGATTTTTTTAAATTATTGTTTTTGAGGCAGGGCCTTTCTGTGTAGGCCAGGCTTGACTTAAAGGCACAATCCTCCTGCCTCAAACTCCTGCTATTACAGCTGACCTTTGCCATGCCAGGCTAGTACTATAACTCTGGTCAAATATACAGTCATATAACACTACTCCAACCAAGATGTAACACAGCCCTATCTACGCCCTTTCTGGCCTCACTATGCTACATTTTCCAATTTGTTTTGTTAACTTATTGGGGCACATTTGGGATCCACCCACATTGTTAAGATATTAGAAGTGCACTTCTTTTGATTGCTCACTAGTATCCTATTGCTATTCTAATACAAATTAGCCCTCAGCACAGTCCACTTCATTCCCCAGTGAAAGTATGTGGTATTCAACAACGGTGTCTGTGTGTCTGCAATGTGCCAGTTCCCTACCTTTTAGACAGTAACTTTAGGCCCCTGGGCCATGGGAAATATCCTTATGTAGATGTTTGCTACTATAATTCAAATTTAAATCATTATATTTCCAAATCTCTTTGTCTTGGTAGAGTTTACTGGCCATTATTTTTACGAGTTTGTGAGGGGGGAACAAAGTAAACACAGGAAAGTATAAAATTTTTCATTTTAAAAGGGCTGACCAGATTCAATATTGAACAAATATTATCTTTCTAACTATCAGTTTCCAGTTATGGAACAAGAATAAGCATATTTACTCACAGTCTTACAATGATGAAGTGAAATTAGAATATATGAAGTACCAAGCAAGTATATGAGCACAGAAAGCACCCAGTACCTCAGCTCACACAGTACCTCAGCTCATACTGTACCTCAGCTCACACAGTACCTCAGCTCACACAACCTCAGCTCACACAGTACCTCAGCTCACACAGTACCTCAGCTCACACAGTACCTCAGCTCACACAGTACCTCAGCTCACACAGTACCTCAGCTCACACAGTACCTCAGCTCACACAGTACCTCAGCTCACACAGTACCTCAGCTCACACAGTACCTCAGCTCACACAGTACCTCAGCTCACACAGTACCTCAGCTCACACAGTACCTCAGCTCACACAGTACCTCAGCTCACACAGTACCTCAGCTCACACAGTACCTCAGCTCACACAGTACCTCAGCTCACACAGTACCTCAGCTCACACAGTACCTCAGCTCACACAGTACCTCAGCTCACACAGTACCTCAGCTCACACAGTACCTCAGCTCACACAGTACCTCAGCTCACACAGTACCTCAGCTCACACAGTACCTCAGCTCACACAGTACCTCAGCTCACACAGTACCTCAGCTCACACAGTACCTCAGCTCACACAGTACCTCAGCTCACACAGTACCTCAGCTCACACAGTACCTCAGCTCACACAGTACCTCAGCTCACACAGCCTCAGCTCACACTGTACCTCAGCTCACACATCAGCTCATGCTGTACCTCAGCTCTACTCACTCTGTGTTCTCAGTCTCAATGTGTGTACTATCTCACATAGTGTTTAGAGACATCTAAAAATAAAAGTGCTCCTGAGAGTTTTGTTTATTTGTTTTATTTCATCTTTTAAACCTCTTTCTCCTTACTCTGTTTTAAGCTGAGCACCAGCCTGAGAAAACAGCAGAACCATAGCAGACCCTGAAGGTGCTGACCCCACAAGCATTTCTTGCATCTATTTTTTAAAAATCTTCTTTCTTAAGTATCAGAAAAAATGTAAAGATAGAGGAATTTACTCATGAGAAACTGTCTTTCTCTTTGGAGTGAAAAAATGGCGGGAGAAAGAAAGGGTGAGTCTGAGGAGATACATCCTAACAAGGATACCAGACATGAGAGGAAGCAGCATTCATGCCCAGGAAAATGAAAATTCAGGGTACCTCACCAAAAAGACCCCTACTCCTGCCATAGAGATACACCTGGCCTGACGAAGCCATGGAGACAGCAATGAGCAACATCTCCATGACACCCTGTGGTACTGGCTGGAATAAGATTTACAGCATCCTTGCCTACAAATCTGGGCACAGTGTCAGATGGTGGAAATCTTAGGAAATCCCCTGGAAGGATGATTCCCAGCCAAGGCCTCGAGCCCCCTCATCTCCATGTAATAGAAGCAGCACCTATACCCAGGAGTCAGGTCCAGCTAGATAAAGTGAAGATCATTTTACATCATGCATATTCAAGTTTTTGAACGCACTATGGTCATACTTACAGACATACTTACAGAAACTCAAGTTCATCTTGAACGCTGTTTTAGGTTTTTCAAAATATGTGAGGGAGGGTACAAAGTTACCATGAGGTGCAGAGGCGTGATCCTCAATTACAGTGGTCATTGTCGAAGTATCCTTCTGAAAGATCACGAGGACACCCAATTAGATCTAAATGTCATTTCTCTGCAAATATTACATCACCAGATTGTCACATCCTAACATGGAAAGGGAACAGGTTGGAAAAGAAAGCACACATCCGTGTTATGACATCTCCATTTAGTTCAGGTAGAAATGTGGACAGTGGGATGTTTTATCACACATATAATTGCTTCCTGAGTATTTGCCTCCATTTCTATCCATGACATATTCATTCCTTCATTTGCTCATTCACCAAATGCTTTAGTGGGTCCCAGACACTTTGGTCAACACGCTAATGTCATCTTTGGGCGTGCAAAGCCTTTAACTGCTCTAATCTGACCCCCCCTCTTTTATTCGTGACATGTATCTGACCTCTATTTTCTGAGGATGAAAATCAGGCACAGGGAACATGCCTAAGTCCCTGACAGGGTTCAAGGGTTCAGATTCCTTTCATTAAGAGAAAGGAATTCTAAATAGAGAGAGATCACCACTGTTAACCTACTGTGAATTCCCAGAATCCTACTAACGGCACTGAAGAAATAGAGTTTGTGCAATAACGGGAAGATATACTAACACTGTCATTACATGTCCACGGCAAAGGGCCTCTGAGAGAGCACAGGCAGGCAGGGCTTGCGTGCGAATGAAGAAGCCCTCAAATAAAAACTGTAGCTCAAACACTGAAAAGAAAAAAAAAATGCCGCAAAGATTTTGGTGACCATTTTTTCTTATAAACTAAAAAACTTTTACATATGTTGCAAATTATGGGTGATTAACATAAAAAAAAATCTTAAATATACCAGGAATAATTCTTGTTTTGAACTTTGGAATATGCTTTAGAAAGAGCTTTAAAATTCTCCAATTGTAAACTTCAATTTTATTTTCTTTCATCAAGGTTTGGTTTTCATTTATCTACATAAAAATGACCACAATGTTCTTAGGTCTGTGTTAGTAATATGTGATCAGATAAGGCAAATCTGGAACATTGATTTTTGTGTTGCTAAATCACAGTTCTTTATATTAGTAAATTCTCTTGATTGCAAACAAAATACTCAGGAACAAGGAGAGAACACTACCTTTTTTTTAAGCAATCTAGGTAGATGCTGCCAAACATAGTGTGGGAATTTTAATAAAAGACTGCAAAGTAATTGTGTGGAAGGTCATGCAAGAATATAAATAAATGCTTCAGTAAGAGATGACATGGATGGAGCACAGCCTGGCAGGAAGACCTGTCCATGATCACTTCCAAGTGTCAACTGAGCGTAGCAGTGATGGATCTGACTGGTAAAATAGTCATAACAACAATGCCATAATGTGACATGTATCATTCTGTCCAGAGCACAAGCAGAACAGGATTTCCTGTCTAGAGACTTAGCCAGATGAGCCAGGGCCTCAGCATCTTTGTCTATGAATTGAGAAGGCAGAACTCGGCCTCATCAGCTGTAGGCTTGTACTCAGTCCAGATTGGTAGCAGACAATGAAATAATCCTTCTGAACTCTTTGGACCGTTTGGCCTCATAAGACAGTGTGTCCCAGGAAGTCAAGTCTGATGACCTGAGTTTAATTCCAAGACCTAAAGGTAGGAAGGAAGAACCAACTCCTACAAGTTCTCTTCTGATCTTCACACATAATACGTAGTACACACACCGCCACACATGAATAGAGAAATAGATAGATGGATAGAAAGAAAGAAAGAAAGAAAGAAAGAAAGAAAGAAAGAGGAAGAGAGAAAGAAAGAAAGAAAGACATAAATGTTTTAAAAAGTAAACCCTTCATTTATAAGGGTATTTAGAGGAATACAATATATAGGAATAAATTTAACAAAACATAAGTATAATATAAAGCATTGTTAAAAGGCTCCCGTGGAGACATAAATAAATGAAAAGATCGCTGTAATTCATGAATCAAAAGACATGGTTGAGAGGGCAATCCAGTCTAAGTAGATTAACAAACTGAATGCAATCCACATGAGAATACCCATCTTGATATTCATGTGGAGTAAATCATGCTTAGGTGATGAGGCACAAGGACCTTGTAGTATTTTATCTATACACAGGGTAGTAGACCTGCGCCATTCTCCTAATCATATTCTAAGTCAGGAATATTAAAAAGTGTACATAACTTAGTAAGTAAGCCTCTTTTTTCTTTAGGTAGACGATAGGCTACAGATGTGTAAAGTTTGATGGAGTTTCACAAACTCAGTCCAGGCTCACAACCACCATCTGCATCAGAAGACCTCATGCCGCCCTCACCTCAGCACATCAATTCCTCACAAGGGAGGTGCATGGAACTGACTTCCAACCTACAAAGAAAATGAGTTTATATTTGATTATGAATGCCACCATTGTGTGTGCGCAGAAGTTGGACTGGGAAATTTGTAGTTTTGATTGTGCAACTTCCTAGATGGCATGATTTTTTTTTTTTGCTTTTGTGAATCTATTTGCACAAATTCTAACACCTTCACTCCAACCTTCTTGAGTCGCTGATGCTTAGTGATTTTTACCTCTCCTTCGCTCTTCCTACCAACAATCTTGGCCACACTCAAGACTGGTCATCACAGTGAATCGTGCCATGAACTCAGAGGAGCCTCCGCCACAGCATCTTTTATGTCCTTAGCTTCTACATCACTACTTTAGCTTCCTGAAATCCTGCCCCCCTCTTCTAGTCCATCAATGATGGGGGTGGGAATAGTAGTTATTACCCTAGAAGGGAACACATGTGACAGCCATTACAATAAAGATGCTCTACTCAATGGTCAAGGATGGCTTTTTGTGGTACACCCTATTTCTTTTGGGGTGAGGTGAGACAGCATCTGTTCTCTGAAATGAACAGAACTGAATCAAAGCAAATTTTTGGTCACATCTTATGACCCCTGCTCCCCAATAGCTGAAGGCCTAGCCAGTGTGATTGCTCTAGACAGTCACTACCAATAAAGTACTCATTTCTGTTCTGAAACCCAAAGCACTGCCTGGCTATGAAATCTGTCTTGTTTTTCCTCATTCTTGAGATCACCTTGGAGCGTCTGTGTCGTCTTCTTCCTGCTGGCCCTTTAGCTGTTCCTATGTTTCTATGCTCTCTTGTTCTTGTAGAGGAAGCTTGTGTAGCTTCCTTGTGTCTGATTGCCAGACAACTGACAGTGATGAGCAATGAAAACCTGCCCCGATGTGATAGATATCATTTTCAACTCCTTGGCAGTGGGTGACACACAAGGGCAGGCAGAGGAAACTATGGAAGAGCAGATAGCAAATGGATGGAAGGGTGGGCAACCAACGATGTGAGAAGGAAAGATAATTCAAAGTGGAGAATGAGAGGAAGAGAGGGAGGTGGGAGATGGAAGAGAGACTCAAAATGAGCAGAGCTGCTTGAACGTATTAATTGGCATCTTTTAACGCACACACGCACACGTGCTCACACGCCTGCAAGCACACACAAATGCACACACATGATTTGTTAAACTTCTTACTAAAAGATTAGGCATGCTGTTGATCTTTGCAAGGCTTAAACAGCGAGATTACGCATCCTTGCTTTAAAAGACTTCTCAGTAGAGCGCTTTCTGTACTTGTGGCCATCATGTGCCTTCTACAGGGACTCTGTGTTGTTAGGTGTGCCACTGTGTCGGTGCCCTAAAACGTGAGGTGGGAGGGTTTCTAGGTGGGCTCAGTGTTTATCTGTGCCTACATGGCCACACTAACTCCAAGAGACATCTAGGTTCTATAATACCCAACTCTCGGGTGCCAGTTTGAATGCAATGAAGGGGAATAGAATCACTGTGGCAGAGCAGAAACCAGGGTCAGTAGAGGCTAGATTTCTTAGTTGTTCACATGGTAGAAGAACTCAGACACTTCAAGACCACCCAGCACTGAAGCCCACCCCCAACCCCCAGGGCAGCAATCTGGAAGTGCAATCCCACACATCATCCTAACCCAGGACTGAACTACCACCTGGGGCAAGGGTCGTGGCTTCCCATTCATGCCACATTCTCTGATTTGCAGTCTCACCCAAAGCCTCCGTGTTGCCATTCAGTTCAGAGAAAGCCTTTCAACAAGGCCACAGAGGTCAGAGAGCCGTCTTGAAGCTCTGGGGAAGGCAGAGTTTCCCATTTCCTGACTTAACATCTGCCATTCAGCTTGAGACTCCCTTTCTTCCTCTTAGCTTTAAGAAGGAACCTTTATTGAATAGCCCAGGGCTAAGGGGATGAAAAATCTCATTACTTCTTCTGTGCTGTTGTCTCTCAAGATCTATTTCCTAGTCAATATTCATGCAACAAATCATTTTTAATTTGAAAGTCACACTCCACCATAAAAATTGTACACAAGTACTAGGAAGCTGGGCAGGGAAATGCTATCCTCAGCATATGGTAAATACAAGAACCGCTTCCCCAGTGCAAGAGGAATAAATTATCAATTTATCTTCCCATGGCTGTCTCATCTGGTTAGACATGATAGCAAAGCTTTAACTAAATATAAATATTGAAGTTCATTAAACTGCTAAGATTCCATCCAAAACCGAAAGCAAAACAATGGGAGGCTGGGATTTCTGTCCCATCTCAGTAAATACGCACGGAGTACAAATTGGCTTAAATTAAACAAAATCATATTTAAATGCTGCTTGGAAGTAGATTTTAAAAGTCATCCTAAAGGCTTCCATAGAAATGAAAATGACTTGTGGCTTTCCCTACTTTATTGCAAATGAGAATGAAGCTGATTATTTACTTGCAAATAATTCTATAAACAATTCTTACATGTCACTTTCCATATAATAATCTTATGTTAGGGAGACTGAAAGATACCTTTGTGTATCCCTCTATCTCCCGCCCCCAACCCAAGAACTTGTGGAAGCTAGCCTGAATGAAACCCTGGAAGAAACTCACATAAAGGAGAAACCATGTCTATCATGTCTGCAGTTGGACGTGCCAGTGTAAGTGTATGTATGGATGGGAATGAAGCTGTGTAAACAAGCTTGCTTGGAATTTTTTATTTTACTGATTTGTGTACAGTCTGAAGTTCCAAAAATTAAGTAAATAGCTCTGGGTAAACTTTTAAAAAGTTAGCATAATTCCTATGGCACATCGTTCTAGAATCCAGAAGCTGGAAGAGACCCCTGTGATTGTCTCTTTCCGAAATCTACCACTGAGCCTACTGAGACCCAGCATATGTCAGAGGTTCCCAAAAGTCTGCTGTGTCTGAGTCAGGCTTGGTGTGTGTTCATGGTGTACTTCTCTCATTTCCACGTTTTAAACAAAAAGGGAGTTGTAACCATAAAACCCTGAAGAACCCTTACGCAGGCAAGCCACTACACACGCACTGCCCTTCAGTGGTGAGCACAGTGCTGACCCACGCTTCCAAGGCCACAAATCTTAGCTCGGGGGCTGCACATTGCGCTTGATTACGAATGGGCACACCAAGTAGGAGAGCTGGAAAACTCCAAGGTCCAACCTTAAGGACAGCTGAGAGTATCAGGTGAGTTGCTGAGTTGTAGCCAGCTTGGGTCTCAGATTTCTTGTCAATAAAATAAAAGGATCAGACTAGAGAATGCCAAGTCGGTTATTTACCCCAGGCCTTTACAGAGGCTGTAAAATCAACCAGCAAGTATCAATTACACTTGGGGAAGAAAATCTGAAAGATCAGAGGCAGCGAAGCCATTGTGAGTGTCACGTATGAAGGATGGAGCAGGCGATAAGCAGACAATGAGTCAAGAGGTTGAGAAATGGATGGAGGAAATGGCTCGGGGAGAACAGGAATCTTGACTCTGTGTGCCCCTGGCTGTATAGCAGAGGGAGTTCCTCAGATCCTTATTTATTCCTACACCCGTGTTAAAACTGGTCGCCAATGCGCACTTGAACAGCCTCTTTGTAAAAAAACGGTCACTTTATCATTTCCATAGTATTGGTAGCTGTAGTATGCATTGATATTTACATTTCATGTTGCCTACGTCTATGACCAATTTGAGTGTTGATTACAAAACATTTCTTATGTGGGGTGTGTGTGTGTGTGTGTGTGTGTGTGTGGTGTAATAGTTTCCCCAATTGTATTATAGGCAACAATTGTGCAGCAATGAGGGCCCCTAACAAAGCTATTTCATAAAAGGCCCTTAAGGTTGCCTGCATAAATCACTGAAGAAATGAATGAAAACAAGCTATTGATTGACATGATTTAATCGTTCATCAGTCATGTCTATCATGTACTTATGATATGTAACTACTGATTTAGATAAAGGAGACAAAATAACTAACTAGAAAGAAAGCCAGTCTCTGTTCTGAGAAATCCCCCTTGGCGGTGGACAGTCAGGCAAATATGGCTGTAAAATATCACAATAGCAGTGACATACATGGATGCACAAGGATCTAGGCAGAGCGCGAATTGTTTCCTGGGAGTATAGATGGGATTGTGTAGGGCAATTATTCCTAGATAAGCAAGTCTCATAGACATTTTAAGATGGAAAAGGTTTTTTATTTTGCCAAGTTAAATCAGTTTTCTAAATCCATATTTACAACTATTAACATTTCATAAAGATTTTTTACTATCAAAAAGTAGGGAAGACATAATTCTGGGAAATTAAAAATTCAGTCCTCTAAGTAAGTACATTTATTATGATTAAAAATCCAATGATTATCTTTATGCTTTAATACATGAAAGTATTTATCACAAATGGATGTGCATTCAATAAGGCCTCTGGCATAACCGGTGAGGGAGTCAATAAAAGTTTTTTTGAGTAAAAGAATTAGAAAAGCATTTCTGTCCTAAATCAAAATACCAAGAGAAAGAAGGGATTGCATTTAGATCATTAGCCATGTGCTCCATGTAATATAATTGTCTACTTTATTTTCTTAACAAAACCAGGGCGGGTAGCAGTTGTTTTGGGGATCAACAAACTCTAGGGACCAGATACAGTTTCAGGTTTTACATACCCAAAATTTGTCACTGAGCAGAGCAAGGTGATCCAGAATATCACATCAGATTAAGACTGGTACATACAAGCCATTCTAAAAGTACCTGAAAAGATAAAGTTCAATTTTGAGACAAATCTAGATCTCTGTAGACTTAGAACAATCTGATTTGTTTATTGCTTTGTTCATTTTATACTATTAGTTCTACAGAGGAGCCCAAGGAGGCAACTTCGGTTCAAAATACAGCTTCTTGTGTTTTTGTGATAAATGGTGACATCTGACCCCTAATCAGAGAAATGCTAAGTGATGGATGAAATCCCCAAGCCCTCCAAGTTAGTCTACTTGGAATTCACACCAAAATGTTCAGATGCATATCCCAGGCTCATGCTGAAACTGCTAAATTGGGCAATAAATCTCATGAGAGTTCAGAACATGAAATCTCTGGTATTTCCTGCTTTTAATTTGTCCAGAAATGTTTCCAACACAGCTTTGCTTATCATATTCCAGAACATGCTCTAGTAAAATGGGGACACATTGGAAAGGCTTGGTGTGTGTTAAAAAGGTTGGTGCAAATTTGGATCAAGACCAGTTATTGTATTAATGCAACCACTGATACTTTATCTAGAAAGGAATTGGAAATGTTTTACAAAAACAAAAAGGCAATTGGTAAGGTAACACTAACAAAAAAAGAAAGAAAGGAAGGAAGGAAGGAAGGAAGGAAGGAAGGAAGGAAGAAAGAAAGAAAGAAAAAGAAACTTACAAATCCAAATCAGAGCACAGAATAGAGATTTAAGGAAATGCCTCTGTTTTCAGGAGGAAGGACTGAAAAACTGTCCACAAACCATCAAGATCTTTACAGTCAATGTACAGGGTTTTTCCTGCTTAAACTTTGCCTGCTCTTATTTTTTTTTCTCTTCTTAAATAGCTAAAATGTCAAAATGCATTGACCCCGCAATGCATACCCAGTGCCTTCTAAGTGGTACGTCCTTAATTTTCTTAGTCAGTGGTCTATTCCTTTAAAGGGAAGGTCCCTAATCTGGAGGCCTGCAGAGAGAGAGAGGTAGGAGATAAGCAGGGGACAACAAAGAACTTCAGCATGCCTGTTGATAATGCCTGGGGAACTGATAAGCCTCAACACAGAGACAAAGAAATAGCGGCAGATGATTCTAGTCAGTTTATTGGCTATTCCCATACAGATCTCAGACGAGGCTTTTGTTAGCAGGCTGTAAAATCAACTTCTCAGGGAATTAGTTGGCCCTGGACAGGGACAACCATAAACTTCATGGGACCACCATAAACTTATGCAATTTGGAGAGTCATTTTACCACCGATGATAGATGATAGATAGATAGATAGATAGATAGATAGATAGATAGATAGATAGATAGATAGATGATAGATAGACAGACAGATAGATAGAGGTAAAGGCCTAGGTGAACCAAAGTAGGGAAAGGAGGTGACTGGATACAATGGAACCACTAGTTTCCCATTGCCATCCTTCTCCACCGTGGTGAACTATACCCTCTCAATCCGTGAGCCTGAACAACTCCACATTTCTTCTATGTTGCTTATTGGTCAGAGAAATGAGAAAAGAAACTAACGTAACTGGGGAACATATTGAGGCCTTTTAAATGTTAGTTAATGGGAAAAGATCTCAGTCCAGTCAGTGATTAAAGCATGTGCCTTGTGCACCCCTTAACCTTCATAGCAAGAGACAGGCTCACTTGAACACACCTACACAAAACACACACAGAGAGAAAGAGAAGAGAGAGCACACTATTAATTCACATGGCTCCACACATGTATAAACTACCCCAGTTTACCTACGGTTGTCTTGATTGTAGCACTGAAATTACAACTTTTAGTCACTCCCACAATTATCCTTGAAACTTTGTGTGATCTTTACAAGATTATAATAAAAAGTAAAATGAATCAGATTGCAATAGGCAACTGCAAAGGGGTCTGATGTTTTCTGGTTTTGCGATTACAATTCAGGTGTGAGGCTTGATTCATGAATAGTCTGCCTTCTGATTCAAACCTCTACTAATAAGTTGGAATGAATTCCTGGAGATAGTGAGAAGCGGATTTACAAACCTGTCTGTACATGAGTAGGAGGGATTGCAAACAGCCCAGAAATAAGCCCGCTATAGCAAAGCAAGAGGTAATACTGAAAGGTTTCTTATGCCAAGAGGCATGGAGGCTACACAGAGGAGTCCACTCTTCTCTGCAGACAGTGGGGCAAGTGTCAAGGATTTCTCTTTTTCCCTCCTGGAGAAGAATCACATCTGTACACTTAGATATTAGAGGCACTTGTTAAATGTATCCTCCATGGGTGACGGGCAGGAAGAGGGTTGGAAAGCTGTAGCAATGGCCAAATGAGGAAGAGAAAATTGAAGTAGGGCAGTGTCTTTGGGTCAGAGGGAGAAAAGAGATCTGAAAACTATTAAGACAGCACTTGGGACAATGTCATGGAGCAGGTGAGCACTGCTAGGAGCTTAGATGGCCTCTTCCCCGGGGCTATCACTTTCTAAAGCAGACATCTCAAGCAGAGGTTAGCCTCCTGACCAGGAAAGAGAAAACCAAGTGAAGAGCTGAAGAGGGAAGGGGGAAGGAAGTATCAGGAAGGCTGGAGCCTAGACCAATGAACAGACAAAAGAGACTACTTCCAGTTTGGAAGTGGGGACAACAGCTCTGGGGCATCCCTGTGAACTGCCTAAAGGGACCCATTTCCTTCTGACTTCTCCAGGAGACTCCTGAAGCAATTAGCCCTCTCTTCCTTATTTCCAACTTCTCTGTGACCCTCTTGCCTGCAGCCATTCCAGTTTTACCTCAGTCTTTTCCCACAGCTCTCTCTTGGCATAGGGCATGCTATATTTCCTTGGTTATGCTCGGGTACCGTAATCTCACATGCCCCCTTTGCACAATTGTTCCACTCTGCCTGAGTGCTCTTTCACACCCCTCTTTTAACCTAGCACCTCCTTCCGTTTCTTCTCAAACCCATGAACAACTCTCGCACTATGCTTCCAGAAAGCCTGATACTTCATGGTGCTATGTCCTATTAAATTTCTCTATAAAAACCCTGGCGGTGGTGATGCACGCTTTTAATCCTAGCACTCAAGGCAGAAGAAGGTGGGTCTCTGTGAGTTCAAGGCTAGCATGGTCTACAAGAGCTAGTTCCAGGACAGGTTCCAAAGCTACAAAGAAACCCTGTCTCAAAAAAACAAAAACAAACAAAATGCTCTATAAGATATAGTCTATATAATTTTTAGTTATTACTTATCTAGTGTCTATTGTTTATGCTGAACTTTTTTTTTCATAAAAGCAAGAGCTCCGGGGACTGGAGAGCTGGCTCGGCAGTAGAAAGCACTTTCTGCTCTTGCTGAGGACCTGGGTTCAGTATCCAGCACCTACATGGTAGTTTACAACCTTCTGTAACTCCATTCCACAGAATCTGATGCCCTCGTATGACCTCCGTGGGCTCCTCTTCTTACATGGCACACATACTATGTGCTTCAAGTTTGCTAGAGAACTGCCCGATCTTTACCAGTATGCAAATCATTCCCATCTTGAAAAGGGAAACATATTTCTGCTTAGTTGTACATTCATCTTTAGCCTCTGCAACTTCTCTACTGTCTACTCCATAGGGTATCTTGAAGGCACTGTAGTTCTACCCATGGACTTTGGTAAACCACGTGCATTGGGAGCAGAGCCAAGAAAGGAAGCCCCACAAGGCAAGCAGTGTGATGGAGGCCTAAGAACTGCTGACCACAGTGCTCCGTAGACTCAGTTTCCCTTGTGTCTTCTGGCACTTTTCCTTTAACACACGGCTGTCTTTCTTCATGGTACAGGACTTGTACTGAATCTGCTGTACCTGCTGAAGCTAATAGGAAATCCAATAGTTGGGTTTCGATTTTTATATTGACCCCTTAGCAGCCCTTAACAGTGTGGCTTTTTTTTTCCCTTTGAATGAGCTGTTTCCATGAGCTTCTCAAACACCACATTTCCCTAGATGCCTCCCTCTCTGCCAGTCTCTTCTCTGTTCCTTCAGCATCTTTGTCCTTGGACATCTAATAATTTCAAGTTCTGCCCTGAATCCTCCTGGCTTATCACTGAGATTGGGTGTAATCTCCCTCAAAACCAAGCCAAGACTTTGGAATCCTTCCATAAGATGGTCCAATGGAATTTCTACTTCTTCCTGCGAAAATTGAGTCCAGAACACGAGTATTGTTGGGGACAAGAGAGGTGGAGGGGTGGAGTTCAGCTTAGATGTAATTGAAAGGTAGTGTGAGGCCTTCTCCTGGGACAGAATGACAAGTGAGGGAGGTGACAAAAGCAGTAAAGATGTGGAGTGAGACTTGGGGGAGACGGAGCGCCCTGAGTCTAGAACACTCTCGTGCTAAGACACAGGGAACACCACTGGGCTAGGGGGAGCTCTTGCAGTTCCAAGAGTCAGTTCTGTTTAGTTCAGTCATGCCTGGACCCACCCAGGAATGGGGATTCAGATGGCAGGTTACGTGAGAAAATAAGGGGGTGTGTAAACCAAGGGGCTGGTGAGAGAGTGGGTGAGGACAGAATGGACAGCTAAACCGCAGGGAAAGAACAAGGAATTAGGATGGCATCCACAGGAGAAATGAAAGGTGGCCGAATTCCTGTCAACGGAAGAGCAGTTCTTGAGAGAACACTCTCCATGAGAACAGGCAGGAGGGAGCAGCCAACCCTCCTCCTCTCTGGCACTGGCTTCTCTCCTTTCCTTCTTCTGGTCCTCTTTCCCTATCAGTCACGGGAACCACTACACCGCAGCCATCAGCTTTAGAGTCCCATAGTCTGGCTGATCCATCTACCACTCGACTTTGACTTTGGGCAAAGTTTTAACCTCCCTAAGCAATCCTCTGTTCATGGTCTTGGTGTTCACAAAAGGCTCAACAAGAAGCCCAGAGCTCAGCAAACAGTAGTCATTAGCACCAACATCTGAAGAAATTAGTATTTGGCAAGAACTACCTTCTGATCCGGAAACATTTTAGACAACATTTGTATCACAAAGTGTAGAGTCTAGTGGGGATTTTCCACTCTGGGCTTATAGCCTATGCTGAATTAGCACAATACTTGAGTTGGTTATGATTTGTTGCCTTAGTGCTCATCTGAGTCCTTAATGCCCTGTTGGGATTTTATTTCAGTCTTGGGATACAAAAGTTTGAGATTTACAAAATACTGGCGAATTGAACAACTTTGTTCAGAAAGCATGCTTTCTTGCCCAAGGGTGACAATGTACATTCCTCATTTGTCAAAATAATGTCCTCAGCCTCCCGGCATCATTTCAGTGTGCCTTGGGTGGGAGTTTTGGCTGGTTAAGGACTTTTTTTTGAGCTAACCGTGTTTGTCAATCACTGGAACCAAGCAATTTCTGATTTCGCTACGTCAGCATGACACCATGCCTTATAAACCAGAAGGAAGCTACCCAGCTGGGCTTGGGATGCACATTCAACTAGTGTTTAGTCTGGTTGTGCCATTTATTAATTAACTTGTGATTTAAATCAGTTTACTTAAACCTCTATAAGCCTCGGGCACTCGCGTGAAAAATGGAGTAATAATGCGGTTGTCTACTTTAGGGATTTGTGGTGACTAATAAGTTATATATAAGGATATATAAGAAGACATGTGTACATGTAAGAGAATCATGATTTGTTAAGTTGTGTTATGGTAGTGACCTGTTAAATCATGCTATGATATTGACCTATTAATACTTTAGTTTGCTATAAGATGTTAATGATTAGAAAATGTTTAGAATTTGTCTAAGAAAAGTTTGATGCTAGCAATGAATTCTTGAATCATTTGATAAGACAAATTTAGAGTTTGATATAGCTGATGTCACTACATAGGCAGACCTCTGATAATTCTGGCTAATTATTAATGTTTACCATTTTTCATCTATCTCATTCATATTGTTTCATTCATTTAAGTGAAAGAGCATTTGAAGAACATGCTAGGTGAGTTATTTGATTAGTCTCTCTCACACACACATACACGCATGCACGCACGCGCACACACACACACACACACACACACACAAAGAAGATAAAAAGGAAATGTTTGATTTAGCAAAAGTAAACCTCTTCACTCCTCCATCTTTCCCATGTCTCCAACGCTTCTCCATCTGTCCTGGTGACATTGGAAGCCTTGGTGTGTCACACAGTAAACCCTCTTGTTTAATCAGCTATACTTGCTAACATTCATTGCAAGGAGTCATTTGTCTGGTTCAAGACCTCTAGCTTCTGATACACCATCGTAAGTGGCTCCTCAGTGAAACTTGCCTGGGATATCACAGCAGCCATGAGTCATGGAGAGCATGAATTATGTAGATTATGCCGGTGTCTTTCCACAGGCCCAGTCCCTTAACGAGCTTCTACAGGGCCTAGATGGGGTAGATGTTAGGGTATGCAACCCAAGACCTAGTTATGGGCCTGGGTGGCAGCTGAGTTGATCAATCCAGGCCACTGGGGCTATCCCTCTTAGGCAAGGGGCAGAGTCAATCAGGGCCAGTTCTCCCATGCCAGTGGTGAGGGGTGAGGCCATCTCTCCCCAGTGCGAGTGGGTGGAGGGTATTACTGTTGCCTTCACTTCGTCAGTTTAGCCTCTCTCCACAGCACATGAACCACTCAGTTCCTCTTTCTCTCCCATTTCTCCACCACACATTTGCTCATCATAAGGAGCCCCACCTACCCAGCACTACAAGGTGCCAGGTGGGCCCATGGTTGTCTTCCTGGCAGCCCAGGTGTTGAGTACCCAGGCTGCCCCATGGGTAACTAACACCCACCAGAGATGAATGGGATCTGATGAGCCGTGAATGTCTTCTCGGCAGCCCAGACCTTGAGGAACAACTTTTAGTAGTTTTAAATGACTTAAGTCACTTCAAGTATAAATAAATGTAAGTGTCATGAAAACAGAACATTTATTTTTAAAACAGTGTATGAATGAAATAGGAAAATGTCACTTTGTATGTCAGTTCACGGATCAAGTACAGCCATTTCCACAAGCAGGTTCAACTGTCTTTGTTATGGTTCTGGTAGTTACTGGGATGCCCACTGTGACCGCACCACCATCTTCATTGAAGAAGGCGCCATAATCCTGAAGTGAGGTTGGAATTCAGAGTGAGCTAACCCTGTCTTTGCTCCTGGGAACAAAGCCTTTTCCCTCCCAGTTCAGTTCCCCTGAGACCTCTGGCGTCTTCACTGACAGATGTGCTCCCCAACCCTTCTCTCTGGAGCAGGGTGACAGTCACCTTCCAAGTATGGGCCTGGAAGTGACCCAACTTGAAAATATGAGAGAATTGTTTCCCAGGAGCCCCGCTGCTGACTGACAGCTCTCGGACAGGTTTTTCTGCCCCACAATTAATCTCTTCTTAAGAATTAAACTGCTTCCTCAGGTGGAGATGGACAACAGAAACACGGGCGCTTATCAAGGAGTGCGTGGGTGACACTATCATAATGACAGCTACAAATTCCTTGAAATGTCTAATGATGCCTTGCCATTCACTAATTTGGTTTCTCAGGGATTATGTTTTAAAATCCACAAAAGTAAAATATTCCTGCAAATTTCTTATCTTAACTGAGATACAGTTATATTTTTTTACTTTTTGCTATTATTATATAAGTTATTTTTATCTTAACTGAAAAAAACGGTCAAGAAAATAGAAACCCCATTTACTGGATGACTAGATTTGAGACGCATGCTGTTCTAATAGAAAGGTCCTGGCAATTTTTCACCTTCTCTAAAAAACTGTACTTCACTAGAGATAAATTTGCAGTTGAGACTTTACAAATCACATTTGAGTGAAACAGTTAAAAAGCATCATTCCGTGAATCTGTTACTATCTCAGCTAAATAATAATATTTAGGTGGGATGATTTTTGCAGAGCATAGAGTCTTCATGGACAGCTGTCCCCTCTTACTTCGGGCTCAGTAATGCCCTAAGTGAGCCTACTCAACACAGATCAATGCTTAACTCATCTTGTACATCTCATGCATGGATTCAATTTCCCATTTACATTGCATTGCTGTAAATGGGCAGCAAAAGTCTATACAAAAAAACTATCAGTATGTGTGATATTCACAGAGTCCAGCAAACGGCAGCAGATCCCTTGAGGCTGGAGTTACAGAAGATTGAGGAGTGCCATGTGGGTCCTGGGAATTGAACCCCAGTCCTCGGGAGAAGCAACCAGTGCTCCTAACCACTGAGCCATCTCTCTATCTCCTGTACTAGCATTCATATTTACCCCATTAAATACAACACCGAGTTAGCCTGGAGTCTGGCTTGCTGTGCCGTCTGCCTGCCTCTTGCAGTCTCTGTCATTGGGATCTCGAAAGGCAAGCCCTGCTTTCAAGTCTGTTCTGTCATCTGCACTAGGAATAGAAGTGTAGCTCTGCACCTAGGGTCTACCCCTCAGTTGCACTGTCATTCAGATCGTCCTTTCCTTTGCATTTAAGTTAGTCCAGGAGGTGTGTTCTCCGTACTCCGTGTTCCAAAGACTGAGCACCTGTGCCCTCTGAGGATGCCACATCCTGCTCATTTCATACCTCTAAGATCATAGGGAGTGGAGCTTAGGAGACGTTAGCACAAGTTTCTTCTGTCCAGACAAAGTTTGCTTCCTTAGTGGGTCATGCACCACAGGCGAGTTTCTCCAGAGCATCTGCCCTGTGTCACTACAGATCCTTGAAGCCATCAACTGCTCCCATGTCTTTCCATCTAGGGCATGTGGAGAGAGCAGGTTGCCAGGCCATAAGTCATTTTTATGGCACTGCATGTGGACAATGAACTATTCATAATAAATCTCTCATGTATTCAAGGTTCAGTGTCTGTCCTAAGAAGTCTGTCGGATGAATCCACCCTGAAGTTTTTCTTGTCACAGTGTTGATGGTGATTAATCAGTGTCTTGTCTGGGGATTTAAAAATGAAATTTTTTTTATCCTTCTTCTCAATAGCTTTTCTAAATTGAATTAATTTCATCTTTATGCTTTTAGAGTTACTTTCTAAAATAAGACAGTGGTACCCTCGTAACCCCACCACAGCTCCCAAACTCTAGAGTAATAACAAGCTCACATGTGCTGACCTCAATGTATTTTTTCAAATATTTGTCACAAAGAATTTATTTTTCAATTCATCATCAGATTATGTCCTTGTTCCTGCTCAGTCTCCTGATCCACTATTTTTTGTTATCCACTCTGATACCCTGATATCCTAAATGAAGCATAAAATGAACTATTAAATGAATGAGCCACAATGTTTACGCACATTTTCTTATTCTGCTTTCATCAGTTAGAGAAACACTAGCCCTTAACTGTTTTCCCCTCTGATTTGCTGTATAAAGACTAGTATTTCTTCCTGGTATCTTTGATTTTAAGTTATTTCTTCATTTGTAAACTTTCTATGTTTGTTTCAGCATTAAGAACCCCCTTTCTTTCATTTTGTCTCCCCATTTCCACTTTAGTCAATTAATCACTAATTATTAGTAAAAGCCAAGGAGCTAGTAGACCTTCCAGATGGCTTTCTGAACAGCCAGTTTCTCTTCTTTCTTCCCTGAAATTTCTAGAAAGATTTCTGTTTTGGAGACCCAACACTGGCTGATCCACTACTTCCAAATTCCTTGGGATAACAAAATGTTTTAAACAGGTATTAATAATACAATGTGTTAACTATTGAAATTTTTGAGTTCTGCTGAAATATACCAATCAGATGGAATCAGATCTTTATTTAAAACCAAAGTGAAGGATGGCACCCTCTGCAAAACATGCCTTGAAAGAACACTGTGCGGGCGACAAAACGGCCCCTTGTGAGTGTCAGTCATGACCTAGAGCTGCTGGAAAGGAGGGGAAGACACACGGGACCCTTATGAAGCTGGACCAGAGAACTGCACTGGGGATACTGGGAAGAGTTCCATCAGCACACATTCATTTGCCTCCTGCTTACGCTGAAGCCGGGAGCTGAAGAGGAGGAGCACAGGTTAGCACTGGTTCTCAACTTGACAGGTCCAGAATCACCTAGAGATAAGTGTCTGGTACACTTAATGGAGAATTATCTGGATTGGCTTAGTTTCTGCTCATGCTTGAGAGGGAGTGTCTTGATTGGCTTAATTGAGATGGGCTTAGGAACCTGAGCTGCATAAGGAGGAAGCAAGTAGAAACAGATGCAAATGACCAGCTCCTTGGGCTTCTTCCCTTGAACTCTGAGTCAAAGCAAACCCTTTCTCCCTGAAGCTGATTTTGTTGTTGTTATCAATGGATGTTTCTTATTACAGCAACGAGAAAAGCAACTAATACACAGGCAAAACCAAGGAGCCTTTCTGCCCAAGACCAGGCAGCTGATCATCCCCAAGTGAAAACACAAAACTGCTGGGTAGAATTAAAAACCTGATCTGCCTTCGTTTCCCTTGTCCCGACACTTGCTTACAGTCATCGTTGGTTTTGTGAAATACGCATAACCAGCATTCACAGAGAAGTGAAAAGGCATTTTCAAATAAAAAGATAACCAAACAGCCCAGAGTTACCTAACTATTTGAGGAAAAGCAATAAAAACCTTATTAGAGAAACCTGCGAATCCTTTGACTTAGAGGGCTTATCCTTGGCCATATTCTGTTAAGGAACAGACTTTAAAGTAAGTAAAATTAATGTACATGAGATTTAAGAAAGGAAAAACAAATCTGGAAATTCCTACAAATCTGATGTGCCATCAATAATGCTAACGTATACTTTAAGAGGAAAATGTTAAGGACAATATTTGAATAAGAAGATTTTCACAGCCAAAGAATAACTTGTTGAGCTGGGTCAAGCTCCAGAACGGCTAACAGTTCAGCCTACGTGGATAGTTCCATGAAAGCATGAGCATTGTCTGAGAGGCATAAGCAACAGACGCAGAAGCCCTCAATCTACTGGACCCAAACCCAGCAAAGGGTAGAGAGTAGGGTGAGCAAAGTGGTAACCACTGAAATAATTAAATAAAATTTAAGTAAAATAAAATTTTAATTTCTTATAGTTAAAAAATAAGCAGAAGGATTGTAGAAATGCTGGCAGGGACTGGCGAGATGGCTCAGCATTTTAGACCACTTGTTGCTCTTGCTGGGGACCTAAGTTCAATTCCCAGTACCTACACGTTGGCCCAAAACCATCTGTAATTCCAATTCCAAGGGCTCTGAAGCCCTCTTCTGCCCTCTGCTTCTTCTGATCTCCTTAGGCACCAGGAAGGTACATGGTGCACATACATATAAGCAAAAATAAAACAAAAAACCATAACTCATACATATGAATAAATATTTTTAAAGAACAACTCACTGGAAAAATATATCATCATGAAATTGTAAAGCTACAGAGAAAATTGTGATTGTAGAAAGAAAATAAACCATAGAAAATATGATATTGGTAGGACATATCTATATGTTTCAAGAAAACAGTAAAAAAAAAAAAAAGGCCCATCAAAGTACTGAGAAAAATAAGCTGAGCCCTGGAGAGATGACTCAGCAGTTAAGAGTGCTTAGTATTGTTGCAGAAGGTCAGGATTCAAGTCCCAGTAACCTCAGGGTGGCTTACAATGACCTACAACTCTAGTTTCAAGGGATCTGATGGTCTCTTCTGACCTCGGCAGGTTCCTCCATGCATATGGTATACATACGTGCACTCACACATACAAGCATACCCATAAAAATAAAATATATTACTTAAAATCTTTTGGAGCCAGGTATGATGGTGTGTGCCAGCAACCCCAGCATTCTGGATGCTGAGGCAGGAATATGGAAAGTATAAGGTCAGCCTGAGACAGCTCTGCCATAGATAGATAGATAGATAGATAGATAGATAGATAGATAGATAGATAGTTCTTTTTCAGGGCTGGGGAGATGGCTCAGTGGGTATAGTGCTTGTTGCTGAAGCCTGAAGGCCTGAGTTCCTATTGCCAGCACCTCGGTTTATAAAAGGGAATGAGGTGGAGGTGTGTGTGTATCCCAGCCCTGGAGGAAGAAGAGACAAGAAATCCTGGGGAATCCCTGGCCAGCTAGTCAGTGAAGCAGTAGGCTCTAGGTTTAGTGAAAAACCGTATCTCAAAAATAAGGTGAGATGTAGTAGAGAAAACACTGGGTAGGTAGTCAACACACACACACACACCAGAACAGTTTCTCGTTATAAAATCTTGTATGTTAAAAGAAACCACATAATTGTTAGCACCAGACAATACCTGATAAAATAGATTTATAAAAGAACCACATTTTTAGTTATATTTCCCATTGATTAAACAAAAAGGAATAGTTTACTGAAAAACCATACAGTAAACAAAATTTTAAGTATGTTTTATAAAATATAGTAAAACTAGGCTGGGTGATGATGATGAATGCCTTTAATCCCAGCATTTAGGAGGCAGAAGCAGGTGGATCTCTGTGAGTTCTAGGCCAGCCTGGTCTACAAAGTAAGTTCCAGGACAGCTAGGACAGTTACGCAGAGAAACCTTCCCTTCGTCTCTCTCTCTCTCTCTTTCTCTCTCTCTCTCTGTATGTGTGTGTGTCTCTCTCTGTCTCTGTCTCTCTGTCTCTCTCTATATATGTGTGTGTATTGTGTATGTATATATAAATATGAATATATAGCAAAACTATAAGATAAATTGTAGATAATCAATCATAATCAGAGAACGTAATGTTTTGTTCACAAATCAGATCATCAAGTTGGCTGTGAATTAATAGAAATTGTCAAAAGACAAACTAGAGATGCAGAACAAATGTAAACTGTATTATTTGGTAAGGAATCACTGTCTAGAATAAAGCACCACACAACTCAACACCAACAAAAGATAAAGAAGACTGACAAATGGCCAACCATCTTGTGAAAAGATGCCAAACAAGACTGCTCATTAGGGAAACGCAATTAAAGCTATGACATACCTCAGCCCATTGATTAGGAAATCTCTTGCTTTTCTGTGCTGTGCTAAAATGGCATGACCAAAGTGCTGTGGGACAATGGTCTTGTACCTGGTAAAGATCTGTCACTTGTATTGGTTTAATAAAACATTGATTGGCCAGTAGCTAGGCAGAAAGTATAGGCGGGGCAACCAGAACAGAAGAATTCTGGGAAGAGGAAAGGTTCAGTCTGCAGTTGTCACACAGATACAGAGGAAGCAAGATGAGAACATCTCACTGATAAAGGTACCAAGCCACATGGCTAACACAGATGAGAATTATGGGTTAATGTAAAGTGTAAGAATTAGTTGAGAAAAAAGCTTGAGCTAATAGGCCAACCAGTTTATAATGAATGTAGGCCTCTGTGTGTTTCTTTGGGACTAAATGCTGCGGACCAGGCATGACAGAAACTTCAGTCAACACCAAAGCTTAAGGTAGAGGTTATTTTGGAATGCAAGTCTACAGATGTGGAATGCAGATCCATAAAAGCCATGGCAGCATAGAGGAAAGCTGAGAGATCACATCTCATTTGTACTCAGGAAAGAGAGAGAACTAGCAAGAAATGGAGCAGGGTCATCAGATCCAGGTCTTGCTTCTCTGTTCTGGAATTCTAGGTGGAGATAGTACTGCTATCGACTCTCTCTAGGCATAGCTTTCCATAGTAGAATAGAAATAGAAAAATTAAGGCAGAAATAGTAAAAAAAAAAAAAAAAAAAAAGTGTCTCCTCTCATACTGAATGAAAAGTTCCAAGCAGCCTCAGCATACCTGACTTTCCTATACACTATGTCTAACTGTGGCTTCTTGTCGAGCTTACCTGTTCATATTCTTTTATCTGGACCTTTGTAAATTGCTGTCATTAATATGTGAACTATGTCTCAGAGGTTAATGTCTGTTGCAGGTTTGGTCTTTTGAGCTTATAGTACTGCTTGAAGAGATGGTGGAGACCAAAAAGGATAGGACCACATAGGAGGAAGAAAGTCACTGAAGGTTTGACTGATATCTTGTCTCTATGCTTCCTCTTCACCATGATGTGTGCATCTTCACCAGGGTGTCCATGTGCAATTGATTCAAGCCTTTGAATCCAGGAGCAAGAATACATCTTTCTTCACCTAGATTGTTTGCAGTAGTTATTTTGTCACAGCTGCAGAAAGTCTGACATCTCACCATCATAACCTTCCCCAGGGACTCAGGTTACTCACTTCCTGTGTTTAGAAGAATGTAGGTTTGAATTTGGACCCAAGGAATGTTTGTTGAATGAATAAACAACAACTAAACAACCACGCCATGAAACTGAAGCTTTGTGCCTAGGATGCAATAAAATCTAAAAGAATAGCTGGAGTCACAGCTGCAGCACCAAATGCAATATGCATCCCATATTTTGGTGGCTAGTGGGATGATCCAATGTAGTATACCTAGGCAGTTGAAGCCTTTCAGTAGGCACTATGTATTAAATGGACTGTACCTCCAAAACTTAGAATACGTGGGTTCATCTGTGTATTACCGGATGAGCACCAAGACATTTCAAGCCACATTCTATGTTGTTCTTACTAACAATACATGACGGTTCCACTGGGTGTGATTTCTAAACAATTGCTCCAGCCAATTCATTCACAATTACCTAGACTAGTGATTCATGAAACTCATTTATTTATAAGTGTTGATACTGGCAGTTAGAAGTGGAGAATGATTGTTTGCAAGAGTTTTGTGGTTATCTAATGTTTAATTATTCAATCATTCTGAAAGTAAGCTCATAATTGATGCAATGTGTAATGTTCAACACATGTCACCCCCACCACTTTTAATTCCTAGCATAGGTATGTTTATATAAGCAGTGTGCTGAGACTTACACAGACAAAGGGTTTAGTAATGTCTGCCTATTTGATCCAAAATTGTATTGGGCTACAGACAATGAAAACCTTTTGGAAGTATATTATACATGTACTCAACAAGGAAACAGTTCAAACATTGTAGTAATAAAACACATTCAAAAATAACAAAAATATTCTAGTGTTTTAGTAAGTTTTAAACTGCATAGGAAATATATGTGTCAATCCAAGTATTAATGAAGGAGATGTGGACAAGATATAAAATGACAGACACAGAGAATAGGGAGCTAATAAACAGTTCCATGACTGTATGCCTCAGGACAAAACTAGAGGCAGTAATTAAACTGTAAGAAAAGATTCTCAAGGCAATTTAGATGCACACACGCATACACAGAGAGAGACACACACCAGAATGCACATTCGTACCTGGACATGAATGCATTAGAATGCACATACACACACCAGAATACACACAGAGACACACAACATGATGCACACACACTTACCCAAAACTATGTCTAAACAGCAAACAAACAGACATCAACAAAAACAACTCCTCCAGTTTTCAGAGATGCGAAACCCTATTGCAAAACTCAAAATCAGACTATCCTCATGAGTTCTTCTCACTAGTAAAGATGCAATGGTGGAGTCAACCTAGAACTCTCAGGTTTGTCATGCATGTGGACATGCAGTATGAGAACCCTAGACATACAAAGGCTCAGAAAACTCTTTCAAGGTGTTTCCTCACCAAAAATTTACTTAAAGACACACATGATCTGCTCAAGAGAGTAATGAGATCATCAATCCCATTTTCTAATTTGCAAAATGCACAATGACAAGAAAGCTTGCTCGTCTACTGTAGAGATAAGAGGTAACAGAGGTCGGGCACTTATTTCTTTTATGTGGCGGGATAAATAGGTGCAATCTTTTTTGAAGGCTATTGAAAATATCCAGCAACATCTGAAATTCTTATGCTTTCTCCTAGATAGCAAACTGAAAACGCATAGAGCAGATGTGGGAAGAGCATGGGATTGTCCTGGTAGCATCTGAGTCAGCTGGGATGACTGACATATACCCAAAGGGCAAAGGATGGAGTGCAAAGTGTAAAAAATGTGGTTAGTGTAGAAAAATGATTTCTGTGTGTGTGTGTATGTGTGTGTGTGTGGTGTGTATCGGCTATCCTGCTTTATTAGCATGACCAGGAACAGCTTGGTCAGCTTGCCTGCTTTTCCCATGATCTTTATTCTTCAAGGGGGTGTCTCAGTGATCATAATCACACTTAGGCCCTCCAGGACCGGAAAGAATTCACTGGTTCAACAATCTGAGGGAAAGCTGCAGAGGAAATTCAAGTCAGTTACCTGTGCTGAACATGTTTGTTTGTGTCCATTGTTCCTCATATAATGAAGACATAAAGCAACAAGAGACAAAAGAAGCAGCAATGGTTAGGGCAGCAGAAAGTAATTCTCAGCCCCAAAGAAAACAAACACACGCTGCTCAGAACCATCCTACCAGTGACTACCAAAGAACTCACGAAGTCAAAAACACAAAATTAAATAGTGGATTTAGGGGGATGATCAAAGAAATCTAATTAAAGATAAACCAACTTGGAAGAAAAGACACAGGCAATCCATTCAGCAGTTTTAATTCACATTTAACAGGAGTTTCTAGATTGAATAGAGAAAAACAATAAATTAAAGAAAGGAGATCTTCTAGAATTGAAAAATATCTTTAGATGGCACGCTTTTGTGGGTTGCTTCCAAAAACAGCTGATGGTAGCTCCTATCCCACATTTTTTTCTATGAAAATTTGTCACACTTTCCAGCAAAACTAAACTTAGACTAAATCTCAGAACTTGCCTTGATTAACAGGACATAGCTACTGAGAGACAAGAAGCTGCTGTGCACCTCTGTCTCCTCTACCCTAAAAATGTCAGGTGCCAACTGCAAGAGAAATCAATTAAATGAAGATCAACTGGTAGAAGAAAATGTGTGACCGAACATCAACACAATAAAGGGAACCTTCATGGTTCTTCTAGCCTATTTCTGCTGTCAACTCAACACAGTCCAACAAATGGCCCACTCAGCTGCTCTGTGGTGAAACGATTTCTCAGAGCTATTATTTATATCTTCAACATCCCCCAAGGTCCAAGCAATGTAGGGTTGCTCTACAACTTGGCACTTCTTGGAAACTCTGAGAAGTGAAACAGAGGGAGAAGACTTTAGGTCATTGGCGACATGCTTAAATGGAACCCTGGGATGGTAGTCTTTGTCCAGGTCCCTCCACAATCATGACGTAAGTGGTTTTGCTAGTCACGCACCCCCACCATGATGTACTGCCTCAGCAAGCAACAGACCCAACCCACTATGGAAATGACCCAGACACTATTCAGAACACAAGGGATAAGTTAAGAGCCTGAAAAGAACAGTTAGATATGAAAGAGTGAGAATCAGAATGGTGTCTAACTATTTAAAAAATTGAATTCATAACTGTATCTGCCTAAAATATCAACTAGATATGAATGCAAAACAGATCAAATTTTAGACATGGAAATGATCAGAAAATTTATGAAACCCAATAAACAGTAAGGCTGAATCAAAATGCAATAAAAATTCAGTTTGACAACAATCTGCAATCATAAAATAATAATTAAAACATAACATTGGAGTCAGTTTCCAACAAGAATATCTTAAAAGGGAAACCAAATTTTTTGAAAGAGATAAATGATTATACATCAATACTATCTTTTTAAGAAATACAAAACCTGCTTTAATAGGAAAGATGAGGAGAAAAAAATTATGCCCCCTTTCTCTTCCTCTTTCACCTACTCATTTGGGCAATCAAAATATATATCATATCGGGAACTCACCAAGGCCAGCTGGCCTGGGTCTGAAAAAGCCTGGGTTAAAACAGGTCTCACTGAACATAGCGGACAATGAGGACTACTGAGACCTCAAGAACAATGGCAATGGGTTTTTGATCCTACTGCACGTATTGGCTTTGTGGGAGCCTAGGCAGTTTGGATGCTCATCTTACTAGACCTGGATGGAGGTGGGTGGTCCTTGGACTTCCCACAGGGCAGAGAACTCTGATTGCTCTTTGGGCTGACAAGGGAGGGGGACTTGATTGGGGCAGGGGGAGGGAAAGGGGAGGCAGAGGTAGGGAAGAGACAGAAATCTTTAATAAATTAAAAAAATGAAGAAAAAAAATATATATCATATTTTCCAGAGGAAATCTTAATTGTTTACTTTGAACTCTCATACAGAGTTTGAAATTTTATGGCAAATGTTTATGTTGCTTATATAACATATATATTGCTAGAAATGTTGAAAAATATTGCTTAAAACAATTTTGTTATAGAAAAATAAATCATTTTCATTTAATCTGTTTATGAGACTAGCAATAACTGAGATCTTGAGCTGAAGCAATTATTGATATTTTTTCTTCATGGACTTTCAAATTATATGTGCTAGGAACTGAAAACAGCAATATATATTTTTATAAAAATCTCTATATTTCAAAACTCCTAACAATGTAAAAATTCACTAGATAGATCATGTCAAAAAAATTGAAACATTTTGTAATGGTCCATACCTTCTGTGCTTCACTTCCCAAAGCTCAAATTATACCTTCGGGGATGAGGAGCTGAAAGATCTATTTTTAAATCCATTTAGTTTTACTTTGTAGTATCATTAATCTTGTACATTATGGTATAGTGGGAACATCTTGACATATGCATATGAAGAGAATGGCTTCAACTTTGTTTAAATGTAAAAGAGTTAAGATGCCTTTTGTTCTCTGTGCAATTAATATTCCGGAGATTTTTTTTATCATGATGTGACTTTCTAGCATGATTAGTTGTTCATTTTTTTTAAGATCATGTATTTAGAGCTTAGATCTTTACTAGAGACGCAGCTGACTGGCACATAATTTAGTTACCTCTCTGCATGGCACATCTGGACATGGAAAGTGTGTGAATTCTGTAAAAACTGAGCAACGGGAAATAATGCTGCTCGATAGAAGAAGGAGCAAACCTTTTAAGCCAAAAAGAAAGTCTGGAATCAGAATGGGGAAAAGGGGAAAATTGGGGAGCTCATTAATATTGTCACATTGTTTTCTGTGGTGGCTAATCTCAGGTATCAATTTGATACACCTGGAAAGAGGTAACCTCTACTGAAGAAATGCCCGTGGGCGTATCTGTGGAGCATCTTCTTGACTACTAGGTAATAGAGGAAGACCCAAATCTAGTCATATGGGCCTGGGTTACATGAGAAATCCCACCCACAAGAGTCTGAAAGCAAGCGGGGCAGCAGGGTTCCTCCAATTTCTGCTTCAAGCTTCCTCCTTTAGCCCCTGTCTTGTCTTCCCCTCCTTGACGCATTGCGACCTGTAAGATGAACTAAATCCTTCCCCTGCCCCAGGTTGCTTTCAGTCACAGCAACAGAGAAGTTAACTAGGACATCTTGGGACATCGACTGATCCAAAGCATCCGACAAGGTCCTTGAATTAAAATGAAGTAAAACCCAAACAGGGAAAGGTCCTTCACAAGACACAGCGATTCTGATTCAATCTTTCCACAAACCCATTCCAGGTAATAACAGCCCTAATAAATGTTGTTCCAGTACAGCACGTGGTCACCAGGGCAGGCCATCTTCTGTGGCCTTGAAATAGAATGACTCCTGTATTACAAAGTGTGTAAAGTCAGGAAGGATGAGTGCAGAAATGAGAAGCATGTCATGCAGGCTCAGCCTCCAGCTTTGATCCGCAGAAAAGTGACACATGTCAGTCATTCCTTGTAGATGCAATTATGGTAAAGAAGGCCTTTTAACAGTCTCAGCACCGCTAGCTAAGGGCAGAGAGGAATAGGCTGTACACACATTAAACAAGAGGGGCTGGAGAGACCTGGAAAAGTGATCCAAAAACTAAAAAGAAGTGAAAGGAAAACTGGAAAGACCAGAAGGGTGAGAGAAAGAAAGAGGGAAGATAGTTTAAATAAATACAGCAGGAAGAAGCAAGATGCTCTTGGCTATAAAATAGTGTCTGGAGAGAGGTCACAGGTAGAGAGCAGCTCTGCTCATGGCCCCAAGCCTTTAAGTGCTATCCAGGAAGCTGCCTGCTCTGGTTTCTAAGAGGACTCAGGTCCTCTCCCAACTATGTTCCACCCCACCCCCAGAAGCAAAGGAAATAAGACCACAAAGATGGGGCCTCTTACAACCCACATCTCCACTTCCTGATCTCCTTTGGTGTATTTCAGACCAAGGCATTCCCTGCAGAATGCTGTCCCAAATGCCATGTAGTCCTCAGAGACGTACACAGGCTTCTTCACAAGTCGCCCTAAGAAGGTGGTTGTTTACATCTTTGGTATTTGCACTCCTATAACTAAGGAATAGCCAAAAACCAGTCAATTTTAGCGTGGGGCTATAGCTATAGAATCTGGTAAAGACTAGTATTTTGGTTTAAATGTGCAATGTCCCCAAGAAGCTCATGTATTCTCTAGCTGGTGGTGCTGTCTTGGGGTGCGGTGGTCACTTTAGACAGTATAGTTCATGTTGACATGTCAGCTGGTATGTTCATTATGCATGCCCCTTTTTTTAAAGCAACATAACTATTGCCGCTACCCTTGCTTGCCTCACAGGACTTGAATGTAAGATCCTATTGCTGAAGACTCTGCATACTTCAGACACAGGATTTGGAAGAATCTATCTGGAACTTACCTAGAAGCCTCCTCTCTGAGGACTAGCTCTCATCATATCAGAGGGTACTGTGTTGCCAAGTAAGGAAAGAAACCAATAGTCCTACCCAGCTGTAAAGCTCGTGAGCTATAACAATGGCCAGTCCATATGGTGAACATGCAGTAGTGGCACATTTATCTTAGGGTAACCAACAACTACTCAGTTGTACTTAAGTCTCCATAGGAGAGAATTTATGCCTGGTACTATAAACCTAGCTAACCATTGATGACTGGAGAGCTCTGTTTTCCTAAACCAATGTATCTCTGACTGTTTTCTGAATATCTACCCTTGCACCTACTGATGAATTTATCTCTTGGCCCCTCATCATAGCAGTTTCTTTGTGCAGCAGACAGAGGCTATTACGGAAATTGACAACTGTTCAAAATGAAGAGAAAATGGACTAGGCGGTGTCTATAACCAAATGGTGCATCTACAGGGCAATCCCTACACCCAAAGGCACAAGGGAAAATCACAGAAGAGGCAATAAAAATAGTGGAAGAGCCCAAGGTCCAGGACATCTGTTGCTAGGTTGTGCTTTCTGTATGTGCCAGAGAAGCTGCACCTGTGAAAGATTAATTTAAGAAGAGAGTAGATAACCTGAGGAAAGAGATAAATAAATAAATCTATCTGAGTTATAGGTTTTTCTACATTTGCAACAGTCAAGACACTAACTTTCTAACATTTTTAACTACTTGGTAGAAAATGTCTACTCAAAGGCTGGTGATCATAGCCCCAGCCAATGTCTATCAAGGTTCGTTTCTTGTTTTTTTTTTTTTGTTTTTGTTTTTGTTTTTTTTTTAGTTTTTTGAGACAGGGTTTCTCAGTAGCCTTGGAGCCTGTCCTGGCACTAGCTCTTGTAGACCAGGCTGGCCTTGAACTCCCAGAGATCCGCCTGCCTCTGCCTACCGAGTGCTGGGATTAAAGGCGTGCGCCACCACTGCCCGGCCAAGGTTCATTTCTTATAGCCATTATATTTCATAATATTTTATCTATCAAGTTTTAGATACATGCAAGCTGACTGTCATGAAGCCATTATTGGTTAAAGAATGACCATCCACAAATGTCCTGTACAGACTCATCGTCCTGTGCAGAGCTGAGCTTTCTCACTACCACAGTTGAATAAACGGAAACCCTTTGCAATTGCTTCAGGTTACTAGTAGTTCACTTCAAACAAGAAATCTGCATGAGCATTCCTACGGGGCTTTGCAAGTTTAGTCTCCCAGGTCCAATGCATAACAGATGAACTGCTTTTTAAAATACCCCACAGAGTTTATATTTGGGGGGGGAGTAACTTGAAGTTTAAAAATGCAAATACATTTATTTACCTAAAAAGAAGCAAAACGTGCAAAGTCAGAATGAACTGATTAGAACTGAATGCTTTCCCCAGTGCTTTCCATTTGTTTGCATTGGAGAGCAAGCCCTGCTCAGCAGAGCCACTGTGCACAACAGTGCTGACCTAAATTATCTTTTGCTTTCTATCTTACTATTTGGCCACATAAGAAAATGTAGAAAAGAGAGAAAAGAATTTCTGTTAAACACTTCCCAAACTTGAGACTACTAGTTCAGTAGGAATAACTTCATAGTGCTGTCATGCTATTTTTGTTTTGATTGATTGATTGACTGATAGAGACATGGTCTCATATTATCCTTGTTTATCCATTTAGATATGGTCTTCTGTAGTCCAGACAGGCCTTGACTTCTCTTGTCCCCATGAATCACCTTGAACTTCTGATCCTTTTGCCTCTACCTGGGACTGCAGGCATGTGTCATTTTTATTAGCAATCCTTGGGGTTGTTTTACAATGTCATGGCCTTATCAGTTTATTATTAGAATAGCATCATGGTCAAGAGTACGTAATCCTTGCAGACAGGTTTGGTTTCACAAGTGAAGTCCTTGGTTTAGACTTCCGTTATAATGATGAGGACACATGAATCCTGTGTGTTCTCCTTAAAATCCTCATTGATGCTGGGCAGTAGTTTCACACGCCTTTTAATCCCAGCACCTGTGAGGCAGAGGCAGGTGAATCTCTGAGGTTGAGGCTAGCCTGATCTACAGAGCAAGTTCCAGGACAGCCAGGGCTGCACAGAGAAACTGTGTCTTGGAAAAACAACACAACATAGCCGGGCGGTGGTGGTGCACGCCTTTAATCCCAGCACTCGGGGAGGCAGAGGCAGGTGGATCTCTGGGAGTTCGAGGCCAGCCTTGGTCTACAAGAGCTAGTTCCGGGACAGGCACCAAAGCTACAGAGAAACCCTGCCCCCCCCAAAAAAAAAAACACAACAAAAATAACAACGCCACCAACAACAACAACAACAATCCTCTTTTCTCCTTTCCATTTATCTCCATCATATATAATAAATACCACTGGACTTTTTTTCCTCAAGTTTCCAAGAAAAACAAAACAAAACAACAACAAAACAATCAACCTTCTCTGTTGTAGGAGGTTGCTTGTTCCTTTCCTAGCCGCCCAGACTCCCAAAATAATCACTCAGAAACCATATTATTTGCAACACTGTTTGGTCAATAGCTTACGCATATTTCTGGCTAACTCTTATGTCTTCATTTAACCCATTTCTATTAATTTGTATATTGCCATGAGGCTGTGGCTTATCGGGTAAAGTTCTGGCTGGCTGTCTCCAGCAGGGCTACATGGCTTCTCTCTGACTCCACCTTCTTTCTCAGTTTACTCCTCCCCCCCTTCCTACCCCCCCCCCCGCAGCTAAGTTCTGCCTTGCTATAGTTTCTTTATTAACCAATGGTATTCACAGCATACAGAGGGGAATCCCACATCACTTCTTTGCCTCAGTTTGCACTCTTTCTCTATTGTTTTCGACTTCCCTTCCCTAACTTTCTTTTACATAAATAGGTGTTATATAGGAATAAGATTTTCAATATACACTGTCCCCAAATCACCCCTCCCATGCTCTCACTGTGCAGTCTTCCCTTAGGCTGTTTGCTTTGTTCTCTCTCTACAAATCCAGGAGAACCGGAAAGACAGTTTGGATGGAGGTAGGGAGGCATAATTGAGCAAAGCTGGCATGCTCTTTTGCAAACAATTGGTAACAATTTGGAAGAAACTAAACATCTTCATATACTGGTCACTCTTAGTCCACTCATCCTAATGGTTACACACTTTTCTGAGCATCCAGCCAAAGCCTAAAGCTGTTCGCAAAACATCTGGAAACTTAAAATCCCAAGCAGTAAGCGCTTGATAAATTGAAGGCCCTCTTCAATTCCTCTCAAAAGCCTCCGAGGCCCGAAACCCTCTCAGAGGAGAGCTAGTGCAGCGGCTTTTGCACAGCACATTTTTGTTGCAGAGATTTGGAGTGGTTTAGGTCAAAAATTTGACCCCAAGCACCATGAAATTCCCGCCCATGATGTGAGTCCCAGGAAACATCTGGAGTCTAGCGCAGTGAATCTCTAAATCTTCATTTCCCCATGCGGTACACAAACAGGTTGCACATTATGATTTAATCAGCTGTCTTTAGAAAAACAGGCACTCGGAATTCAAACACATTAGACCCAGTGGTGGTATTTCAGAGCAACAGCGGGACCACACTTCTACCCCAGAGCAGCCCTGGCCAAGAGTTCATTGTTTCCCTTTTCAATTCCTTCCCTGTACAAAGTAAACTTTCCTTCCTTTGGTCAAAGGGACAGAGGATGAGCTATCTCAAAGAAAGCCCAGGGCTCCTGGGCCTCATGAATCACTACGAGACTTGGTTCAATGTTAGGTCACCATGGAACACAGACTGTAACAGAAACACATAAAGGCTCCAAACGGGGAGAGGAGGGACGCTATTCTGGAATATCGTTGCCAGAGTAACATAAACCTAGTGTGTTTTCACAAGGAAATGAGTCACTTGTTTCTGTTGGCTAAAACTCTGTTTTCTTTAATTTCATATTTTAGCTTGTCTAATATATGCCAAAAGAGCCCGGGGTTTCCAGTCTTCAGACAGGGATAACTCGCTAATTAAAAGCTCAACAGAGGGTTTTGCACGGCAATCAAACAGAAGAGGATAAAAGGAACACTCTAGCAAGTGGGAGCACACAGGGAACACGGGAGCAAGAGCACTCAAGGCACAATTCAGAGGGGACACAAGCGGCATCTGCACCAGGAGACACCTCAGGAAAACACCCCCTGAGCCCCTTCACTGAAATGACACAGACACTCAAAGTCCGGCCGTTTCTTGTCCAGAACTCCTGGGTACTGCGGGGTTTTTTGTTGTTGTTGTTGTTGTTGTTTTCTTTTTTTTTTTCAGATGGTCTGATGCTACAAGGCACAGGAGCTGCAAGGGCCATGAGGCACAGACTGGAACACTTTCAAGGAAGGCAGAAGCAATCACCTCTGGGCCGTCAAGAAGTAATGGGGGCTGTGGCGGTCAGTAGAAAAGTCCTCAGTGGTAGGTATAGATGGCACCCATCTGACAGCTGGGTTTATCCTGTAGGGCTTTGGATGAGTTTTTTTTTTTTTTCTGGAAGGCTAGCATATTATTTCTCAGTCTTTCTATGAAAGCTGGCCTTCTTCTAAATACGTCAACTGATTAAAAAATCAACCTTCCCTCTAAATTACATAAGAATAATGCAACTACATAGAGTGTGTGTGTGTGTGTGAGAGAGAGAGAGAGAGAGAGAGAGAGAGAGAGAGAGAGAGAGATCAGTTAATTTAAACATCCTCGTCCAGAGCCCTGGTTATCACGTTACAGCGAATTTATTGCAACCATTTCCTAATTGGTCTCTGTCTGCAATCACCCACTCCTGCAACCCATCCTACTGGCTGCAGTGGATGGACTGCTTTGAAGCTCCACTGAGTGGGACTCCTCCCTGCACAAAGCTTCCCATGAAACCCTGTACCTTACAAGCTTGGGCCTGTAGGTATTTTGTACCATATTCCAGCTTATATTTATCTTTTTTTTTAAAAAAAAAATGAATGAGTTTGAGTCTCGTGTTCAAGAAATCTTACCATTCTTACAGGTCTACTGGAGTGCACCTGTAGACTCAGTTTATTCAGAAGGCTGAGGCAGGAGGATTGTTTGACATTAGGAGTCCTGACACATCTGAAGAGACTCTTGAGGCCCCATCTCGAAAGGAAATTAAATGAATAAAGAATTCTTAACTTTCTGAAGAAAGGTCTTTCTGGTAGATTACACAGTCTCAGTGACGTAGCTACAGTGAGTATTTCTTGAACAAAGATGGTAATTAGCTTAATAATGTCATCTGTAGCTAGAGAGCCTGAGTTGAATGTTTTTAATACATTTTAATGAGTATGTTTTCAAGATGTTCAGAACTTCCTTTATAGACATCATTTGTTCATCTTTCATGCACGTCTGAAAGATTTAAGAACATTAATTAAGTGTCTAATCAATTTACATCATAATTAGCTCTCTCTAAATCCCTATTTAGCACCATGGTCTTGCTTTTCCCCCTTAGAAACACTTCCCTAGATATTTTTCCTGAAACATCTGTGTTTTTATTATGTTTGTGTATTTATTATTCTTCATTCTATCTTTAGTTTTAAGTCACTATTTGGTTTCTATACTTTATTCTAGAAAAGCACAAGGCATAAATATAGCCTTCCATCTTTTCTTTTGACTAGAGTACAAGAAACAAGATAGCTGGGTGTATGACTATACGCATATGCAACTTTGACTGATAAAGCAAGCAGTCATCTGGATGAATATGATCTGTCTTACACCCACAGAATCCAAGAGCACCTGGACTTCCAGGTTTTACTCATGCAATGCATTGGCAAACTTTGAAGGGTTCTGCCAGTTTCAGGGGTTAAAAAAATCTTATTAATGGTAGCAGTTTTTAAATTACCCTTATTGAAGTTTAATTAATATAATAAAACCCATTGCGAATCATTTGATTTTTGACTGACACATATACTTACTTACTCAGTTCCACAAGCACAGCCTAGAACATCTCCACGACCCATGAGGATCTCTCCTCTCCCTTCATACCCAACCCGTTCCCACCTTCGGGCTCTGACGACCACCCACTGCTGTTGAATCACTACTGTGCTCCCCTTCCAGAACCTGCTCTAGAAGGGCCATACAGTACATACTCTTCTGAATGGCTTCTTCCTTGGGGAAAGCTGTGAGCATCTTCCATGCCGTTATGTGTACCAATATTTAATTGTTCTTACTTAGAGAACGATTATCTGTTGCTAGCTATAATGGTGTCGGGAGACAGTCATTGTTGGACTAACCAGACCACAGCCTAGTAAGTCACCCTAATAAGTCCCCTTTTAATACACGTACATTCATTCCATCTCTTCTATTCTTCTAGGAAACCTGGCGACCACATTAGGATAAGCCAAACTTTTACCCAGCTGCCAGTTGATGGGCATATATGACCATGTCTTGTTTGGGCTATAATAAATGAAACCACTACAAATAATGCTTATATAAAGATAGGCTTTTATTCTCTTTTATAAACATATAAAAAGCTGCAAGTAAGGTTAGTGAGTGGTGTGATATCTATTTTTTAGTGTTGTAAGAAGTTGTCACTATTTTTTCAAAGTGGCAGTGCCATTTCCTAAACCCCGCTAATAGCGTGTGAGCATTGCTTACAGTTCCTCATTCATACCACATCACCACCACAGTAGAACTGGTTAACTAACGGGAAGTTTAGCTTATTTTTGTCTTTGGCACAGTCAATGTTGAGTATTATTGCCTGTGCCACTTATACATCTTCTTTGACGGAGTGTCTTTACAATTTTGAGGCTAACCTAGACAACAAAGCCAGATCTTGAGTCAGAAAAGCAAAAGCAAAGCAAAATAAAAATAACATCAAGACTAGGTTGCAAACAGGGTAGATTTTATAACAAAAAGTACTAATAGTGTGCTGGCTAGTTTTTAAATGTTAACACAAGCTGAGAGGATAACATTGCACCTGAGAAAATGCCTTCTTCGCATCTAGTTCTGGGCAAGCCTGTAGAGCATTTCCGTAATTGGTGATTGATGTAGAAGGCCCAGATTAGTTGAGACAGTATCACTCTGGTCAGATGGTCTTGGGTTCTCTAAGAAAGCAGGCTAAGCTGGGCACGAGGAGCAAGCCACTAAGCTGGCATTCCTCCATGGCCTCTGTATCAGCTTCCGCCTCCAGGTTCTAGCCCTGCTGGAGCTCCTGCTCTGATTTCCTTCCATGAACTGTGGTATGAAAGTGTAAGCAAAATCAGCATGCATTATGCCTGGAAAAACTCTAGCAAAAGTCCTCCCTATGACAAATTGCAAATACCCGCTAAATACAAAACAAACAATAAATCCCCAAAACCTTACATGTTAAATCACAACCATTGATTAAAGACTGCATCTTTGCCAGGGCTTGACACGGTCTCTCAGGTTCTCCTCAGAGGCACTCCAACCCTGCCTGATGTTGCCTTGTCTCACCGCTCTCCCAAAACACAGAAGAATCCACAAACCACTTCAGTATTGGGTCTTCTACACCTCCAAACCTGTAGGACACAGAGGACTCTATCAAGTTTTGCTGCGAGCTCCGGGCAAACCTGCTTCCTCAGACCACAGAGGCAGCAATCTCTTTCTGTTGCAAACTTTCCAAGAGCATGAAACCCCCTTAGGCTCTTGCCTTTCACCTTTCACAGCTGGAGACATTGTTGGGTGGAATCTTACCCTCAGGACCTTCCTATTGTTCCATTGCAGAGTGGGAACTTTCTCTTTAACAGCCTTGATCTCATCAGTGACTACAGCCCCTTTTCCAGCACGGGCTGTAACTTTAGCACCCATTTCCTCCCTAAATTGTACATTAAAAAATTTCTTTCTACCCCCACCTGTTGTTCTGTAGATCCACACTAGTATATACTATGTGATGGTTGATATAATGATTTCACAGAATTGATGTTACACTATTGAAATTTCTTCCCCCACCAAAGGAATTAGTCAACTACTTTGCAGTCTTGACCTAGATTCTCAACACTGACAGAATGCAGCTGGATTCTTTGCCAGTGGCCCCTAGTCCGACTCCCAATATGATCCTTGTTTCCCTTTGAAACCCCAAGTACCAGACCTCCACTGTTCACATTTTTCTCAGTATTGCTTTCTCCCAAGTTCCCAATAGGTCAGCCCATTAATCTGTGCTTACTGCACCCAGTGGCTTTTCTTGGCCAAAGTTCCAAAAGCTTACAGGGCCCTTCCACGAAACAGATGCCTATAAAGCCACACACTCAGGCTGGCCACTGCAAGGGCAACACTTTCTCAGTACCACTTCCTGTACTGGTTTCTTTTCTTTTCTTTCTCTTCTTTTCTTTTGTGATAAAGAAAGAGGTTGTTTAGATTTACAGTTCTAGAGAAACAGATACCACTGTAGAAGCCAGGCCATGGCAACAGGGAAGGAAGGCAGAGGGAAGGAGCAGGAAATGCCGCTAGGCTAAAAAGCCCAGAGCCTGTCCCCAGGGCCTCACTTCCTGCCCCATGGATTCACCTCTTGAAGGGTCTACAATCTTTCCAAAAGGAGCCATCAGCAGGAGACCACATGCTCAAATACATTAATTTATGGGGGACATTTCATGTTCAAACAAAAACAGTGGATCTGTCTCTTTTTTCCATTTCCCGTTTTTTTTTTTTTTTGGTTTTTCGAGACAGGGTTTCTCTGTGGTTTAGGAGCCTGTCCTGGAACTAGCTCTTGTAGACCAGGCTGGTCTCGAACTCACAGAGATCCGCCTGCCTCTGCCTCCCAAGTGCTGGGATTAAAGGCGTGCGCCACCACCGCCCAGCTCTCCATTTCCCGTTTTAACTGGTTAAAAAAATATTCTAGGTGAAAGGTTTCTTTTAGTGCATTAAAGTCTCTCCATTATCTTCTGACTTGCCTAGGAACTGGTGAGAATTCTGTCCCTCCTAACTTTATTCTTCTATGCATTCGTGTATATTTTCTTTCTACTTATATGGTTTTTTATTTGTGGTTTTCAACAATTTGTTTCATCCTAATTTCTTCACTCTTTATCTCACATATTAATTGAATTTCTTAAAATTATGGGTTTCTGATTTTCATCTAGTTTGGAATTTTTTTTTGATCAGTATTTCTTCAAATATTTTTGTCTTTGCTTCCCTTTCTACTAATTAAAAATATATTAGACAATTTAATTGTGAGTAATAAACCACTAGAGATCAGTTATTTCCTTCAGCATATTTCTCTGAGTTGTTTAATTTAGGTATTTCCATACTCTGTCTTCAAATGTACTAATCTTGTAGTCTTTAGTGGCCAATTTACTGTATAAGTTGGGGTTTTTCTGGAGAAACAAGAACTGATAATAAACAATGTATTTATTACTAAGGGGATTTTATTAGATTGGTTTAACCAATACCCATGTGGTAGTCCAACCAAGGCTATCTGCATAACGGAGAGGTTGCAGACCCAGTGGCTGATCAGCCCACAAGGCTGGCGTAAAAACCTCAAAGAGTTCCTGGAGATCCACTGGTCTTAAGTCCGCTATGTAGGCAAAAAAGGCTGGGTGCTGTTGGGAGGAAAGAAATGCAAGCAGCCACGAAAATGGATAGCCCCGCTCAACAAGAAGAAGGTATGCCTGCAGGTAAGCAATGCTTTTCTCTTAGACCTCTTTATATCTGGCCTGCTGCCAGAAAGTTTCATCTACTCAGTGGGAGAGTCTTCCTTTTCCTCACTTAGTCTCTCCTGGAAACACCTTCACCCACAGAGGCATGTCTCCTAGTTTATTTCCGATCGAATCAAGTTGGCAATCAAAATGACCTATCAGACCAGTTTAGGGCAGTGCAGTCATTGTGTTTCTATTTATTTGAGTATAGTATTTGAGTATAGTATTTATTTGACTAGAGAAGTCAATCTTCTCTTTGTTGCGACAGAATCCTTGACAAACACAACTATAGGAGGGGAGGGTTGACCTGGGTTCATGATTTAAGAAGGGAAGCAGTTCATCCTGGCAGGCAGCGACCAGCTCATGGTAGCACCCCAGGCAGCTTTCACTTTGTGTTTGCAGTTGGGAGAGCAGAGAAGGAACGCTAACACTCAGCTTGAGTCCTCCTATTTATTTGGTCCAGCATTCCAGCCAGCATGGTGCCGCACATTCAGGGTGGGTCTTCTCCCCACAGTTAACACTTTCTGGAAATTCCTTCACTGACGTGCCGTGCCCACACATCTGTTTCCAAGGTAGTTCTAAATCCAGGCAGGTTGGCAAAAAATAGCCAACACAAGTACCATTTGCTCAGTGTATTATGGCTTCCATTTATCTTGTGACAGTGTCCAAGTCTCAAAGTTGTCTCAGACATACAAAACATGTTCATCACAGTTAGGTTAGCATCCTTGCATTCCAGTATCCTTGTTTCTGTCTGTTTGCATTTATTAATTTTTTATATGTTTTTAAAAGGAAACTATGGGTTTTTTGTCTGTTGTTGACTTTCTCTATTCCTCTGAATAATTTGATTGTATTCTTAGGTACAGCTGAGTAATTTGAAGTCAATTGGATCATTCTGAGACCTACTTTTAAACTTTGCAAGGATAAATCTCGTCCGTCTTCAGGACCAACTTGGCCCTACTTCTTAGTATTCTCTTCAATTCCTCTCAGGGTGGTGTGAACACAAGCTGTTTCCAGTCATGTCCAGGAACTTGTCTACATATTGATTTCTAGTGGTTTCTGAATGCAGTCTCAGGTAGCTTCCTCTCAAGCCTGTGCAAATCCTCGGTCTCCAGCAGAGCTATTCTCTTCTCTCGGGTGGGCCTCACAAGTCCCAGCCCTGCATGTCAGACTCAAAATTCTCCTCTCAGTAGGACAGCCTGTCTTCTTGGCTCTACCTTCTACACAGGAAGTCTGGAAACTGTTTCCAGCTCTACTGCATTAGTGCATTAGTGTATTCGTGTGTTTAAAGCTTGATGTCTTCCTGCCCGTCCCCCTCTTGTTCCATCCCTTCCTCTCTCCATCCCTCCTCCCTTTACTGTTTTCTACTTTGCTTTTATTTTCTTTCGGGATGCAATACCCAGATTGCTTATTGTCCAGTTACTGTAAATTTTTATTTTATCTCACATAGTTTATTTAGTGTTTCAGTTTTTAAACAAAAAGTTAAATGTGGTGCCCTTAACTCTGCCTTGAGCATCAGAAGTCTATCAGATTTATCTGTTTGACTTCTTCAATAGGACTTCATAGAAAAGGTTGCATAATTGCTGAGGAGACTGCTTTGAACCTGTGGAGATAAAGGTTATTGCTGTAGCCAGTGTATTCTGCCATAAGCAAGAAGGAGTTTCCTGAGTACGTGGGAATCAGTTATAGAAAAGAAGGTGAAAACAGGAGTCTCCATGTGTAAATTCCTACTGTCTCTAAGAGAACTGAATACTTCTCTTCAGGTGTAAGGAGAGACATCTGTGTTGCTGCCCCTAAAGTGTTCATGTCCTTTATGCATTTATTACTGTTGTTGCTTCTTTCCTAGTTTTCAATAACACCATTTAATTCTAGAATTCTGTTCCACTGATTTTTTATAGTTCAAATATAGTATTTTATTCATTGATATTTCACAAGCTCTTCCTAAAATAACCATTCTTCTGATATCTTTTTATAATTTTTGAAATAATTTATTTAACTTTATTTTATGTGTATTGGTGAGAGGGTGTCAGATCCCCGGGAAATGGAGTTACAGACAGTTATAAGCTGTTGTGTGGGTGCTGGGAAATGAACCTGGGTCCTCTGAAAGAGCACACAGTGTTATTAAGCACTGAGCCATCCCTCCAGCTGCTTTTCTGATGTCTTAAAGACTTCCTCCTATTTTTATATTTGTGTGTTTCTCTGCTTCCTGTATAAACATTAAGTAAACATGTTTCAAATATCTAAACCCCACATACAGGGACTCTACAGTGAAAAATGAACAAACCAAGCAGAGTACACTTTTTGTTCTTAAAAATCCTTCTTATAGTATTTATATAGACAAAACTGCGCATATGGGAGCTTATAGGCATAACATGGTGGGGGAAGAGATAAAGAGAGGGACCAAATCAAAATTATAACATGAATTAAGATTATTCCTGAAATTCCTCCCAGAAAATAATGGATCTCAGCAAAATATTCACCAAAACTATAAAATCTAAACATGCTGGAAAAAAGCAAGTGAGGTAAAATTTCCAAGGTAGTTGAAAAAAATGTGGAATGGGGAAGGAATTAGCCACAGAGTTGGGCACTGTGGCTCCACTTACATGCTACCCATTAGGAGAAAGTGAGGGTCCTGAGAAATGAAATCCAAATTCGCAAAAGCCTGGGGGAGCTGGCCACAGAGACCTGAAGCAAGTGTGGTGCTGCCTCATGATTAGACAAGGATTAGATTCCCTAATTTATCTATTTATTAATATTTCCATGGATACTGGTGTGGTCTTAAGCTCATTGCTGTCATGTTTAATTGAGGGAGCCCAAGGGTTTAACTAAAAGGGCATGAGGATTCATTAACAGGTTTAACTGTTATTAACCGTTTATGTAAAATCCTATTGCTAGCTAAGGCTTACTATGGTTCCTACCCACAGATAGTTGCACTAGCCTCCACTATAAATGGAGACAGTGCTTTTGTTTCATGGTCCCCAAGACCTGGATAATCACACAAAAACTATATTACACTGTTTGGCCAGCTGCTCAGGAATATTCCTAGCTAGTTCTTACATCCTAAATTAACCCATTTCTAGTGTTTTATATTTTACCATGTCGCTTGTGGTTTGTTAACTCACATCTTGCTTTTTTGGGTGGCTTCATGGCGTCTGCCTGACTCAGAGTTCTTTCTCCCTGCATTCAGTTTAGTTTTTCCACCTAGCTGGATCCTGCCCTGCCATAGGCCAGAGCAGATTCTTTATTAACAAATGGTAATAAAATATATTCATAGCATACAGAGGGGAATCCCACATTACCTCCGCTTTCTATGACTGCCTGGCCAGAGTAAAGCTGTTGGCCTCTCCTAAGTAGACTCTGGGAGACTTGAGATGTATGGTCAAAGCAAATCACTTGATAACCCGTCCCTGCAGTTGCATCAGATAGCAGAAGTCTCCTGATGATATTTACTGACCATTCTGGCTCACCTTGTTAGTCTTATACTCATACCAAGTGAGAGCCTCCTTCTGTCTCACTTGTGTTTTTTTGGTCTTAACTCTACAGGATTCCCACTGTTATGGCACCCACTTTTCCCCATGAATAGCTTTTCAATCACCTGTGAACTGAACAGAAGACTTCGGATCTTGACTAGTTCAAAACAGGGGTTAGACAAGTAGATAAATATGCCTTTAGTCAAAAGGGTAAGAAATAGCAAACATCAATGGTAGATTAGAAATATTCAGAAGAATGTGCAAATTGTCAAGAATAATTAATGAATGGAGAGAAAGCCCACCAAACTTATGAAAACTAAGAAGAAAGTCAATCTAAGCATGGTGTTCATGCCAATGGCCTCAGCCTTTGAGAGTATCAGGCAGAAAGATTGAGTTCAGAAATTTGATACCAACCTAGACAAAATAGCAAAATTCTACCTCAAAAAAAATTGTTTGGTTTTTAAAAAGAAGAAATGAACACAATAAGTTTAACTATAATGTTTAATTTAAATAGCTAGAATAAAACCAAGTATTTCAATTATTTTGCAAAGTATGATTAGGTCTTCCTTCTTAAATGTGTATTCTTACATTGGTATTGAAAAGTCTGAACACTATGCTTGCATCAGTCACCTTTTCCACCACTGTCAAAATGACCTTGAGGGTGGGAGGGTTGAAAATGGCTCAGCTCCAGTGGATGCTGTCCACCATGATCAGGCAGGCATGGTGGAGTTGACAGCGGCAGCAGCATGCAGCGTGCAGCCAGAGCTCCTGCATCACGGAAAACAGAACTCCAACTGGATCCAAAACAGGCATAGCCTTCAGGGCCTGCCCCTGGTGACCCAATTCTGTCAGCTGGGTCCCCCCTTTCAATGGCTCCATCCCTTGTCTAGTCAGGTCACCAGCTCAGGACCAAGTGTTCTAAAATATATGGAGACAGAGCACTTTGCATTCAAACCATAACACTGTTGTTCATAAAATGCGTCCTTTCAATAATGGAGATTTTTAAAGAGCTGTGTAATGGTGAATTTCAATTGTCAACTTGACATAATCTATAGATTATATTATATATTACATTATGTAGTATTGTATTATATTATACATAAGATAATACATTAGATTATAACCATGTGAAAAGAGAATCATCATGAGGTATTACTGAGATAGGGCTGCTTTATGGGGATGTCTGTTGGAGATTATCTTAACTGGAATAATTAATGTAGAAAGACCCACACTGGATACACCAGGCAAGATGTCATGGTATGGGCTCTGATCTGAATGGAAAGGCAAAGACAAACCAAGTGCAGCATGCATTCATTCTCTGCTCTCAGTTTCTGATTGTGAATGGGAGCTGAGAAGCTCCCTTAAGCGCTCTCAAACTCTGGACCCTTGATACATGAACCGCAATAAACCCTTTCTCTCCTCTAAATGGCTTTTGTCAAGGAATTTTGCTATGACAACTAGAAAGGAAATAAGACAAGCTAAAGAGCAAAACAGAACAATATTACACGACAATCACAAACAAAAGTAAACAGCAAAGGACTATGAATCGACAGTTCTCAAAGGACAGAACACAAACTGTCAGTAAGTATGTGAAGAAAAGTGTTCAGTCTCCTTAACTATCAGAGAAAAGCACATAAACACTACACTGAGATTCCATCTTACCGGGCTAGAATGTGAGTCATTAAGAAAACAAGCAACAACAAAGACTCGCAAGGATGTAGACGGGGGAACCTGGATACTCTGCTGGTGGGAGATGTAACTTAGTCCAGCCACTATGGAAATCACCGTAGAGGTTTCTCAAGAAACTAAGCTGGGGATCTTCTATATGGCCCAGTGAAACCATTCCTGGGTATTTACCCCACAGACTCCAAGTCAACATATCACAGAAGTACTTGTGCAATAATATTACTACAACACTGTTCACAATAGGTAAATTTTGAATCAACTCACACAAGAGATCTGATCAAATAATCAGGGAAAGAAACTATGACATATACATGATGGAATTTTTTCATCCATAAAGAAGAACAAAGTTATCCCATTTGCAGGAAAATGGATGGAACTAGGGATAATCATATTAGGTGAATTAAGCCAATCTCAAAAACTCTCATTTGTGGTCCCAAGATTTTATAGAGGTACATAAAATCATGTCTGGATATACAACATCAAGACAGTGAAGCTGTCTGGGGACATGGGGAGCTAACGGGAAGGAAAGATGAGAAAGGGAGCATGGGAAAGTTGTCCAACATACAATATATACTTGCACGAAATGCAAAAGTAAATTAAACTTCTCCCAAAGTAGAACACAGAATTAAGAGAAAATATGATGATAAAGGTCACAAGTTATAAGATAAAAGTCATAGCTTCAAATAAGATGACATTTAGGGATCTTGTTTACATAGCATATAAACAAGATAAGTCTTTAGAAATGTAAAACCAATATAATTATAGCTGGGAAATTTTATAGTGTTTTTTTTTTTGGCCTGGGTTCTAGCTCAGTTGTAGGGCACTTGCCTAGCATGCATGAGGCCATGAATTTGATCCATGACACCACCAATCAATCAATCAGTCAAGCAAGTGAGCAATGAAATATTTCTTTTGAAATGGGCTGATAAGGATAAGTAGAAATAGAAAAAATTAAATAGTGAAATAAACAGCTCTAACACTGTAAATAGAGATGTTTCAAATAGATAGCATCTTCTTCCCCCCCCCTCAGGCCTAGGGAACATTTGTAAAATCAATTATGTACTGGCTGAAAAAAGTATCATTAGCAAAAGTAGAGATTTTTTCATCAGCCATTTTCTATCATTTTAATCCAATAAAATTTAATGAGTAATAAATATAGTCAAGCAATTCTATCTACATGGAAAATAAGACCCCCACTTCCTGAGAGACCCTTGTAAATGAAATGTGTGGAGAAAGCCACACGTCACTTGGACACAACCCTATGTGAAGAGACAGACATCACCCTGCACTCCTGCCCATCATTTGAGTTCAGCAAAGCAATTACACTCATCCAACATTGCTGGCGTGTGCCTGGGGTTGACATCTGACTGTTTTTTTGTACCACTGATTCATTCCGCAAAAAAATAAACCAATAATTTAACAACATGCAGAATAATTCTCAAGCATGCGCTCACCTTTGGTGATGGGTAGACAACTTCTAATGGTTTGTGCAACAGCACACCTTGTCAATTCTATGTTGATTCCTACTGCTAATCACGAAGCACCCTGCGTTACCCTGGGCTCCAACTCGTCTTATGAAGAACTGGGTCGTTTTAATAGAAGGCTCCTTATAGATTGGAAGACGCTTGGACACCAATATCAGAAGCCATCCTCAGATCTTTGGGAAGCTCTGTTGTATAATACTGGTCCTTGATGTCTCCCATGGAATCACCTAACTTGTTTAGATCTGAAGATCTGCCCTCAAAGAATGTAACCCTTATTATCCACACCCTTTGCTGAAAAATAGAGGCTTGGTTTTCTACCAGAAGTCAACTGGAATAAAAACAGAGACAATTTCCATGGGTCACAGAATACTATGTTTGCATACATACATGTTGTATACATGCATGTTGATCAATATTAAAACTCGTCCTCAAAATATATTCCAAACAGAGGTGGCCCCTGGGCTCCTGGTCACCAATTTATTCTCTTAAATAAAGTCTATCGTGCCCACTGTTTCCAGGGTCTTGTCTAGATGTGAGTAGAAACCCTCAGGTCACCAGGGGTTGAAGGATGTCTGACAGAAGCCAGGAAACAAAGAAGCAATAACTAAGAGACGCTTTCAGGAAGAGCAGAACTTATACAGACAGGAAGAAGCCCATCCCAAGGTACACTGGTCCAAAAAAGAAAAAAAAAAAAGAGACCAGATAGAAAAGGATCCCAAATCAAAATGCCACCACTTCACCCACACCAAAACTAGAAGCTAGGAAACAACAAAGTCATTTCTTCATAATGCTGAGGAAGAAAGGAAGAAATGATTTCCTACCTGGAATGGGTAGTAAGCCCTGAGGGGCTCCGGGCTGTTCAGGCTACACAGGAGCCTGACATGGGTCAGCAGCAGAAATCCCCACTTTCCGCGGAGCTCTGGGGCTGAATCGCTGATACAGATCAGATCGCTGAGTCAACTAAAACCAAATTAAACCGGGAAGAAACGATCAGATGCACTGTGTGACTCAGCTGTGGCCAGAGACCTCATCACAGCAACCTAAACAGCGACTCTCGACCCAGGGTGAAGCATGCTACAATCTATGAGGAGTAGGGGTGAGACTGGTGTGGAGGGATCTAACAGGGCTGATTATCCTCTTCCAGGGGAGACAGGAACTTAGACGACGATATGTAAAAGAAGATCTGTGGTCTTTTGTGTTTTCATATGAATTTTAGGATTTTTGTTTTCTCGCTCTGAAAGTAACGTCACTGGAATTTTTATGGGAATTACATTGCATCTGCAGATTGCTTTGGATAATACAGCCATTTTTATAGCATTAATTCAGCCAATCTAGGAACATAGAGGCTTTCTATTGTCAGTTTTCAATATCTTGAAATTTTCCTTATAGAACTCTCTCAGCACATGGGTGATGTTTATTCCTGGATATTTTAATTTTTTTAAAAAATATTTATGTTTATTTTATGTTCATTGGTGTTTTGCCTGCATGTTTGTCTGTGTAAAGATGCCAGATCTTGGAGTTACAGTTGTTAACTGTCATGTGGGAGCTGGGAACTGAACCCAGGTCCTCTGGAAGAGCAGCCAGTGCTCTTCACTGTGAAGCCATCTCTCCAGACCTGTTATTTTTATTTTTTAATGCTATTGTACGTGGTATAAATTTTCCTAACCCCTTTCTCAATACTAATTAATCTTGGATATTGATCCTGTACTCTGCAACTTTAAAGCGTTTATGGGTACTAAAATTTTCCTGCCAAATCTATGGAATCTTTTAAGGATAGAGTTAGTCATCTGTAAATAGTGATAGTTTGATTTCTTCCTTTTCAATTTTTGTTGACTTAATATCTTTTTCTTGTCATATTGCTCTCACTAAGATTTTCAAGCAAGAACTTTTTAAATAAAACTCAAGTAGTACAGAAAATAGTCCCAAGTATTGGCAAGTGGAATTGTTTAAAACAGAAAATCTTCTCCCTAGCAAAAGACTCTATGATAAAGTAAACAGCCTATATAATGGGAGAAAATCTTTGCCAGTTATAATTCAGGAAATAGGCTAATAACTTTAATATGTAAAGAACTAGATACCAAAAAATCAAAACCCTGCCAATCTATAAATGGGCCAATGAATTGAAAGGATGTCTCTCAAACAAAAAGTTAAAGTAGTTTATATTTCTTTTAAAGTGTTCATCATTCTTAACAACCAGGAAAACACAAGTTAAATTATTTTACAATTCCATCTCGCCTACGTCAGAATGACTATTGACTATTGTTGAAGAAAATTGTAAGTTTGGTGAGAGACCTTGTGGGTGAAGGTATTTGACAAAAAAAGCTGACCACCTGAGCCCAATCCCTGGAATTCACAAGCTTTAGAAGTTGGGGGACAACTGCAAGTTGTTCTCTGAATTCCACACATACAGAGTGAATTATGTTATGTTACACACACACATGCACACACACACAGACTGTACTGGCTAGTTTTAAGTCAACTTGACACAAGTTAGGATCAGAGAGGAAGAAGCCTCAACTGAGACAAATGCCTCCATAAGATCCAACTGTAAGGCATTTTTAAGTTAGTGATCAACGAAGAGGGCCCAGCTCCTTGTGGGTGCTGCTACCCCTAGACTGGTGGCCCTGGAGTCTGTAAGAAAAGCCTGAGAGACATGGTCATGCGTAGGCCTTTTAATCCCAGCATTTAGCAGGCAGAGGCAGGTGGATCTCTGTGAGTTCGAGGCCAGCCTGTTCTACAGAGCTAGTTCCAGGACAGCTAAGGCTACCCAAAGGAACCCTGTTTCAAAGAAGAAAAGAACAAACAAACAAAAACAAAACAGGCTGAGCAAGCCATGTGAAGGAAGCCAGGAAGAAGCACTCGTCCATGGCTTCAGCTCTTGTCTCCAGGCTTCTGCCCTGCTTGAGTTTCTGTCCTGGCTTTGTTTTGTGATTGATGGACAACAATGTGAATAGATTAACTGAATAAACCATTTCCTCCCTAACTTGCTTTTTGGTCACAGTGTTTCATTGCAGCACTAGAAACACTAAGACACACACACACACACACCATGCACGCACGCATGCATTCACGCAAGCACAGCTTGCACACATACACACACAAATGCAACAAAAATATGAAAACAAATGGCAGTGAATGGATAGGATAACTTATATTCCCTGTTGGTAGATAGGAGTATAGATGGGATAATTTATATTTCCTAATGGTAGATAGGTGTATAAACTGGTACAACCACTTTGGAAGTCAATATGAAAGTTTCACAGAAACACTAAAAATAGAATGGCTATATGACCCAGTTCCACCGCTCCTGGGTGTATCCTCAAAACTCTGTATCTTATTATAGAGATACTTGCACATACGTTTATTGTTGCTCCACTCAAAGGCTCAAGGAAATGGAACTACTCATGATGTCCTTCAACACAAACAAGTAGTGAATGGTGTACTAACACACAATGGAATTGTGTAAAAGAAAACTGAAATCATGGAATTTTCAGGAAAACGTGCTATTGAATGAGGTAACTCCAGGTCAGCAAAGCAGACCCCACATGTGCTCTCTCACCTGAGAATCCTGGCTTCTAGTCTTCCTGTGTGTGGGAGCAAATGTATAGAAACTTGAAAACTAGAAAGGGCTGTATGAAGAAGGGAAGAGGAGGTTTTAGGGGAGCGGCATGGGGGCGATAATAGGGGATGTGTGACACGAAAAATGGAAGGAAGAATACTGCCGTGGGAGGACAAGAGGGAATGGAAGGCAGGGAGATGGGGGGGGAGGGGAACTGACTGAAAAGGCACCACACAAAAGCACATAAATATAAAAACGCCATAAGGCCATCTGTTGCTGTGTATGCTGACTGAAAATAAAATAAAATTGGGCTGCTGAGATGGCTCAGTGGGCAAAGGTGCTTACTGCCAAGGCTGAAAATGGGCTCCATCTTCAGGACCCACATGACGAAAAGACAGAACCAACTCCCAGCAAGTCATCCTCAGAGCCCGCTTGCTCTTTGTGGCAGGAGATCATCCCCACACAGTATGTACATACAACACAAATGAACAAAAATAAATTACTAAATGAAAAACATAAACAGATAAATGCAGTCTACACAAAGTTAGAGTCTGTCCGCCCTAAAGAGGGAGGACGGTGGGATGGTAGCGATCTGTGTCAGGGACCTTCTCAGAGGTGCTTTCTGGAGACACATTGCTAGAAAGGCCCTCATCTTAGTTCACCTCAATTACGTCAGAGTCACTGTCTGTGTGTCTGAGAGCCACTGAAGACCAGTGAGCAGAGATTTAGGTCAAAGTTGGAGAGATAATCAAAACAGAAGCCTATTTAGCCAGAGAACTTATTGGGGAAGAAGCCATATAAGAAGATGAAGCAGTCAGAGCCCTCCAGAGATGTCTTAGCAACAGCAGATGCGTCCCCTTCAAAAATTAATCCAAGTGGGCCAAGGACTGAGAAAAGACAGTGACACAGAGGTCAAAGCTGGTGATCTTTTCAGACTTTGTTTTTCCTTTATTTCCTGCTACCCCGATGCTGCCCTTTTAGCTGGCAAAAGGGCCACTGGGCTACTCTGACCTCCACATGGAGGAACGCGAAGCCAGCCCACAAGGAGCAAGAACAGGGTATGTTGGCAGCGAAGCAAGCTCCAGCTGTCCAAGTTTTATTACTTATTACTTCTTACACAAACACTACTAATACCACAACTTCTGGGCAAGAGATAAGCTTCAGTTTGGTTAGCTTGGTTGTCATTCCTTTCTCCTTCTTCTTGACAGCCTTCCCCCAGCACTGGGGCTTCCTGGCTTGTGTTCTGCATTGAGTCCAGTCTAGGCCTGCTGTACAATTGACCAGACAGCATCTTCCACTTAGACTGTCCTTAGTATGCCTATTACTATCTAAGCACAACTATCCATGAATTTCAACCAGAGGGACTTTCCCTTGTCTTCCTAGACCTCATGGACCAACTGATTCCATGTTAGAAGGCACAAGCAGTTACACAGTTCACAGTGCTTTTGTCTTGATATTGGTACATCACTGTGCCTGATGACCCCGGCATCTCAGCCAAGGACAGGAAGGGGCAGCATTATAAGTTCACATCCCCATTCGTGTGTCTGCCTGCGATACTTGCTCAAGTAAATGGGATTGTTGTGATAGGGACGGGTATTTTAAACAGTTCTCCATTAAAAATGAGCACTCTTTGTTTGTAAATGCCACAGTTAACTTAGAATATTAGCTTCAGAAATACTAATTATGTCAAATTAAGAGAACTAGATAGTGTCACTTAAGGACTACATGGGCACAAAAACACCTGTGGTGATATGAAGGTTGCATCCAAACATATTCGGCTAAAATGATGATTATCGGACTGGAGGGAGAGCTCCACCATTAGGAACACTTGGTGGTCTTGCAGAGGACCTGAGCTCCTGAGGCTCTCACGACCCAAGCTCTGTTCTCAGCACCTACTTACAATCACCTATAACTCCAGTTCCAGAAGATCCAACGCCCTCTCCTAGCCTTCTTTTGTGACAGCACACGTGTGTGTATACACACACACACACAAACACACACACACACAAATAAGATTTAGACTTGTCCTGGTAATTGGTATTTTTGTTGCTTAGAAACAGGCTCAGTTTCTTCTTTTACCAAATGACAAAAACACTTCCTGCCAAACTAATGGCACAGTAGTAAGGATTTATATCCAAGATGTTCACAAGTTCATTTTAAGATTCCAATTGTGGATTTAAAAATAAAATGTAGAGAAGTATAACCTACTGAACTAATTCTACCAGGGCAGAGACTATTTGAATGATCAAGGATGCTGAGTGTGTACATTTATTTAGGGCTAAATATATTAATAATCATTGCTCAGGTTAATTTTATCTTTTATATTAGTAATTCTTCAGTTGACCAACATCACCTGGGAACACTCTGGGGGGGTGGCGGGCAGGAGGCCAGGTAGGAGGAGGTAAACTCATGTAGCTCAAGCTTGCCTCAAACTTCATTATGTAGCTGATGATGACCCTGAACTCTTCATTCTCCTGCCTCCACTCTCAACTTGCTTAGATTTTACATAGAAGTCACCATGCATGGTTTCTAAAAAAATCACCTCATCTTGCTCCAAATGGCAATATCCAGGCATACATCTGAACATCTGTCTGAGAGGGTATATGGCATTATTTTTTGTTGAAAATGGGCTTTGGAATCACTAACTTAGAAAGCTAAGTGACTTTTTAGATTCCATTTAAAATATAATCACATCATTTCCTCTCCTACCCCTACCATAAGCAGCCCTCACACTCCCTCCCAAATTCACAGGGCTCCTGTTCTTTAACCGCTATTGTTACATATGCATTTCATACATATAAACATAACCTTTTGAGTCATTTCTACGCTGCGTATATATGTAACTTATATTATATGCATACTTATATATATATACATACTTTTATGATTATATTGGCTGACAACTTGGTATTGGACAACCACTCATGGGCTCATCCCTGGGAAGGACAAACTGTCCCTCTCTTGGAGGTTGTTCACTGCTTATAGGTCTTCATCTAGGGGTGGGATCCAGTGTGATTTTCCCCGTCTATGTTTGGGGTTGTTGAAATTCCCTTTTCATTTATTGTGTCAAGTTGTTTTGCCTGTTTTTTTAAAAAAAATCAATGTATTCATCATCTGATGATCTGTAAAGTGTGTGTGTGTGTGTGTGTGTGTGTGTGTGTGTGTGGTGTGTGATTTATATATGTCAACTGTTTATGCAAAAAAAAATCCCAAAATAGAATCCTGGAGCCACCCATTAATGGCTGCCCAGCGCTGAAATGCCGCATTAAATATGCCCTTCTCCACTCTCTCTTCACTCTCAATCTGCTCAATTTATTCCCGGGACATAAGGAGAGTGAATAAATTATGTAAAAATGCATTGGGAAATTTAATGCAACCCCTTTCATCATCTGTGTCAGGCTAATAGGGTCATCAATTACTTCGTAGGCTTTTTCTAGCTGTGTTTTCTACCTCCTTCCTCAGTTCAGGTGTTCAAGTCTTCCTCTGTGATGTGCAAGTTATTGATTCAGCTGTGGGGAAAAAATAAAACTGTCTTTCGAGCTATTTTCCAAAGGCCTGCTTCCTTAGAAGGTAAGAGGGGACATTAATGTTGACAGAAGAAACAGCAATCTGGGAAATGATTACCCTAGTGAATATACTTCCTGGGGTGGGAAAAGAAGTAAGGCATTGGCCTCTTATGCAGAATTCAGGAGTGTGAGAGCCTTATAGTCGGCCACTAGAGGTTATATACAGAGTTCAGATACGGGCTAAATTTCTGCTCCCAAGAACTGTATTCAAACACCAGGAACTGGCAGGCCCAAGAGGTACTATGAACAAGATAGTGACATCCTTCTCTTTGAGGCCAGGAATACAGAAAACAGATGCCTGCCCCTCCACCTCAATCCCTGGTGTGGCCCAAGGCCCTGGGTTAGTTCCCTGGGGCTGCTGCTTTAAGGAACCGCAAACAAACTAGCACAGAACAGCTGGTTCTTCTCGGCTCTCAGCTTAGGAGTCAGAAAGGCTAAGGTCAGGATGTCCACGGGACGGTGCTGCAGAAGCCTGCCTTGCCACCATTTTCATCTGTAAGTAACACTGGGAGTCTTTGATGGTCCTTGATCTGCAGATACATTACCTGATGTCCCTATCATCATATGGCTGTGTCCCCTCTGTGTCCTGCCTTCTCTAAACAAGGACAATAGTCACAAAGAATTAAGACCCTGAACATTTCCATTATAACTTAGACTTAACTAAGTGTATATTCAATGACATGTCTCTAAGTAAGGTTACATTTTGTGCAATCGCCTGTGAGGATCTCAACACATCTTTTAAGGGCCAACAATTCAATCCATAATAGGCCTCAGCATCTTGACCTACTTTGGAAATGACAAGGAGCCCCAAGAATTCCTGAGAGGAGCTCTTCCTGCAAACTGCTTAGATTGGGACTGGAATGTCCTTAAGCTAACCGTAAAGAACACACTTGAGTTGGCACTCTGAAAATCAGGAGCATTGTATTTTCATTCAGGTGTTTAATCTGCATGCAAGGGGCTCGGCATTTGAAGTCTGCAGTGGATATAGTCTAGCACTCCTCTGCACAACTCCCTGACTCTATTCTGTGTTTGTGTTAGCACACTAGAAGCAGCTGTCAAACTGAAAATAAATGAATAAATAAGAGTATCATGGAGGATTCCAATAACAAGCATATAACTTACTGGAAGCTTTAAATCGACCCTGAATTCACAAAAAGAGATTTATTTTAAAAGATACTCTCTGAGCGTGTGTGTGTGTATGTGTGTGTGTGTGTGTGTGTGTGTGTGTGTGTGTGTGGTGTGTGCATGCGCACGCGTGCCTGTGTTCACATCAGTCTCAGGAATATAAAGCCACTGAACTCTTCCTACAATATTTTTCTTTGCATATTTTTAAAATACTTATAAAAATTGTTGATTTGGTTCTGAACTCGATGCTAGGTGAAGAAGCAGCTCTATTTCTCTTCCTTTTTTCAACTTGGAAAGTTACTTCACACGCGATTTATTTGATGTTATTTTCCTCCTTCAGAATGCGGATCACTGGGGAGTTGCAATCTCTCCAGAAATTCTATATGCAGGTACAACATTTAAAACTCATTTGATTAAAATCATTCCTTAGAACAGTGGCTTTTTGAAAAGGTTAATTTTCTTCTAATGTAGTCAGATTTCTAAATCAGAACACCAGTGCTCCTGTAGCTATATTTATTTCAGAAATGTCAACCAAAAACTCAGGCGCTCATAACCAACCAGGAAAATAATAGTTACAGAGCCCACATCACTCTTGAATTGTAGCAAAAAGAAGAATTTATGCATTATATAGAACCATTTTTTTAAAATGGGGCTTGGATTAACTGACATAATATATTTAGTGACCTTGTTTCATGGCTAAAAATAGGCAAATGTTCCCCTCTGTCTTCCTCATCTTTTTGAGGAAAAAGCAAACGATAAAGTCAGATGTTGGCATTGTTGCGTTTGAGTTCCCCCACAGAGGCCATTTAAAGCTTTTTCATAGACCCTGAATTCACAAAAGAGACTTATTTTGAGAAAGAGAGAGAGAGAGAGAGAGAGAGAGAGAGAGAGAGAGAGAGAGAGTTCACATCAGTCACACAAAGTCCTGACTTCTTCCCTCAAGAAATCCCTTTATTTTGATGTTCCTGTCAATCTCCAGCTGTTGAAAGACAATTCAGGGCTATTAAGCTACTCTTAAACGTCTACCTCTTTGTTTGTGTGAATTCTTACATCGTCATCATCTGAGGACGTCCTAGGCCATTATGTATGTGTTTCTTTTGAGGGTGCAAAATTGGGGGGGGGCGCTATCTCAGAAAGTACAACTTGGGTGTCTTAGCATAACTCCCTGTCTCCCATATGTTGACCAAGCAAGGAGTTAGAATCAAAAGAATCCACAAACATTTGACTTTCTAACAAGCACTGGAAGCAATGCCAGTGGCTCAATCTTGGTCTAATTCCATTTGGTTTAAAAACACGGAAAAGGGTGAAAGGGGAAATACTTGGTGATCTCAAGGGGGAAGAGAAGATTTTTGTGCAATGTCAGAACATTCTCATAGGAAATAAATTATTGCACCAGAGCTTCTCACTGTGGCCCTCGTCTCCTTCATCACAGAGACATCAGAACCAAGCTGGAAATACTTCTTTGGTCCAGTCTCACTCTGAGCAGTGACCATGAACTTGATATAGTACCTGCGTCACAGATCATAGGATCTAATGAAGATGTCAGTACATGGTATGTTAGTCCTACTGTGAGGAGGAATAAGAACAGTCTATACTTAGAATATTTTCTTTTTTGTCGAAACCATCATTACACTTTTCTAAGGCAAGAAGTCTGTCCATGACCAGGTAAAAGTTTTGAAAGTAAGGAAGTATTGGGGCTGGTAGAATGGCTCAGTGGGTTAAAGCAATTGCAAGAGCAGTTGGATGGAGCTGAGTTTAGTGCCCAGCATATGCATTAAAGGTGGGCAAACAGAACCGCTTCCTTTAAGTTGTTCTTGACCTCCATGCACACAGACACATGTACATGTTATATACAATAGCAATAAAAAATGTTTAAATAAGATTCTGAGGATAGAGTTTTAAAACTGACTTAGGACTGGCCATCTACTTAATAAACAATTCTGGAATATGCTATCAGCTACTAGGTAGTAGCCTAGATGTTGGATGCACATAGATGAAAAAAAAACCTGTACTCAGAGCACTTGAGATGAACGTAATTTGCAGAGAAAGAGGAATTAAATGCAGGTAACTACAACACGGATGAACCCTGAAAGCAGGCAAAGTGGAAGAAATGACAACGTCAGACAGCATATTGCATAATTCCAGGCACACGAAATGTCCTGAGAGGCAAATTAGTAAACTAGAAAGCAGCCAGCTTGATGCACATGACAGCGGCAAAGGAGAATGGCGAATTCCTGCCAATGGCATGGCTTTATTTGGATATGACCAAATACTGTATGATAAGGATTGCAAACTGACATGAGGATGTTTTAAATGTTGAACTGGGCAATTAAACATAAACTTCAGTATGTAAATTCAATTCCAAATGCTAAAAAAAAAAAATAGGAAAGATAGGCACATTCTCAGAATGGTAAAATAAAAAAATAATTAAAAAATTTTAAAAGGTGTACTTATTCTGTGCCGAAAGTGCTGAGAAGAAGAGATAGGGCGCACTGAAAATCAAAGACTGAGAGGTTAAAACCCTGAATAATGCCGGGCAGTGGTGGTGCATGCCTTTAATCCCAGTACTCAGCAGGCAGGACTGTTGCACAGAGAAACCCTGTTTCGAAAAGCAGAACAGAACAAAACAAACAAATAAAACACTAAATAGCTGGTTGCTGGCGACTCCAGAATGCTTCACCGTGGCTTGTTTAAACCCTAATTCTCCACAATGTTGTAACGCAGTGTTTCAGAAATAATCTGACATTGGAGTTTCCTGCGTAAAACTAGGTTGGAATTCCTACAATTATCTCCCTCCAACCCTAAAATGAAAGTTAGTTTCCAAAAGACTTAGGACTTAGTTATAAAGTCAGGGAAAAGACAAGATGCAGACACAGAGTGATGCCGACCACTGGTGGGACTCACACGCAACAACTGTGAGTCAGAAGATACGGAAACAAGGGTTTCAAATTATTGATGAACAATCCTGCTAAAATAGCGCTTTGCAGCCAGCCAAGATTCCGCTAAAGCTTGAAGCTAAAAAAAGATGTCTCAAAAGTGTATTCTCACGAGCCCCTTCCCAGGAAGCTAGCAAAGGATGTCCTCCAAATAACAAAAAATAAAAATAAATGAGTAAACCAAAGAGGAAAACACAGGACCCAACTTAAGGGAACGAAAAAGGATTTCCCATGATGATAATGGCTCAGGAAACTCAGCTGCCAGCCCAGATGGGAAGATAAGAACAGAGGCCAAGAGAACTTCTGGGAATGGAGGGGTAGGTGCAGCCAGGGTCAAGCTAAGAGTTTATTTAATGTGTGCATCCATGCTGAGAAGCATTTTGTAGTTTGTTTTTGTTTTAATTAAAAGCTGAAATACCAATGTTTTTTCAAAGTGAGACAATTATTAGCTACTAAGCTATATAACAAAGGAATTGTAATTCTAATACACCACATTAGAAGTGGTGATCAGTATTAATATGAATGTAATCATATAAACTGAGTGTTTACTCAAAAACGGGATATAATTTTTATTTTTGAGAATTCCATATATAAGTACTTACAAAATATCCCCATCTCTTTTCTTCCTCTAACTCTTTCCCTAGCCCTCCCATTCCTTCTTAAATTCATGACCTCTTTTTTTATTATAATTGTTCTATAACTAGCCATATATGTGTATATATATATAATGTTTATAAACACAAACTGCTGAGATAGTTCAGTGTTGCTTATATGTATTTAGGGCTGACCTCTTGGAACTAGCTGGCCTAGCAGGAGCTCAGCCCTGGAGAAGACTCAGACCTTCTTCGAGGGGTGAAACCTTGTGGGGATTCTGCATCCATGTTGACTTGTCAGCTGGTGATGTCACGGTGCAGACTTTCCGGGTGCAGCCTAGCTGTCAAAAAAAAAGAAGACACTATCTTGAAGCAGATCTAATCTGGATCCTTTCCCTCTTCCTAAAGAGGACACAGGGCGCAGTGCGCTGTACAGAAGCCTCCGCCTTGATTCAGAAGATAATGGACAGCAGCGAGAAGAAGACAGAAGGCAAACACTATTGCTCTGTCCTAACTCACGGTGCCATGCCTGTCACACTGCAGATGCTCCTTCCACCAGCTAAACAATACCTATCTTAGCAAGTCCACTTCCTCCGCACATCTACTGAGCTGATGATACAACCTAGCCTCTTCTACTTTTTTTTTTTAATTTTTTTATTGAGAAAAAGAAAAAAAAAAAGTTTCCGCCTCCTCCCAGCCTCCCATTTCCCTCTCCCTCCTCCCGCCCTTCTCCCCCTCCCCCCACTCCTCTCCCCATCCCTCTCCAGTCCAAAGAGCAGTCAGTGTTCCCTGCCCTGTGGAAAGTCCAAGGTCCTCCCCGCTCCGTCCATGTCTAGGAAGGTGAACATCCAAACTGGCTAGGCTCCCACAAAGCCAGAACTTGACATTTGAACCTAGAATGGCTCCCAGGAGCCCAAGGCAATGTCCCCAGTTAGTTCCTTGGGCGGCTGAGGATAGGGAACCTGAAATGACCCTATCCTATAGCAATACTGACGAATATCTTGCATATTACCATAGAACCTTCATCTGGTGATGGATGGAGATAGAGACAGAGACCCACACTGGAGCACTGGACTGAGCTCCCAAGGTCCCAATGAGGAGCGGAAGGAGGGAGAACACGAGCAAGGAAGTCAGGACCACGGGGGGCTGCACCCACCCACTGAGACAGTGGGGCTGATCTATTGGGAGCTCACCAAGGCCAGCTGGACTATGACTGAATAAGCATGGGATGAAACCGGACTCTCCGAACATGGCGGATAATGAGGGCTGATGAGAAGCCAAGGACAATGGCACGGGGTTTTGATCCTCTTCTACTTTTTACGCTTTGCAGAAGAGTAGCACCTGCCTAGGGAGGAGTTCATGAATGTCGGTCAAGCATCCGACCACAGAGTTGCATTGCCTCACAGGTCAGCTTTTTACTTATTTTGTGTCTTCTAGACCTTTGCTTAATAAAGAGCCAAGACTTCCAAAAGAATTATTTTCTTTCAAAATCAATCGCCGGGGCTGGAGAGACGGCTCAGAGGTTAAGAGCACTCACTGCCTGTTCTTCCAAAGGTCCTGAGTTCAATTCCCAGCAACCACATGGTGGCTCACAAAACCAATTGCCATATGATCTGGATATCCAAGAGGAACAGTGGTATATGTATAAATGGTAGGTTTTATGTAATGCGATGGGTAATCTTGGTTGTCAACTTGACAACTTCTAGAATCCGCTAAAAATCCCGCTAACTTGGCGCGCCTCTGAGGGACTTTCTTGATTGGATCGTTTGAGGTAGAGAGATCCAACCTGAGACTGGGCCACACCTTCTAGTGGCAGGCCAGATAAAAGGACTTGGAAGAAGGTAGCCTTCTACTTTTTGCCTACAGGCCTTACTCTCACTGACAAGTTAAGTTACCCTAATGTTAAGGCATTAGATTCTACTTCTTTGACATTCCAGGTAGAGTCTGAAGACCAACAGCTCTCTAGCAATCCTTTGGAACTCCAGCACCACACTGGAACTGTTGAAACATTCAGTCTGAAGGAACTGAACCACTATGGGATTCTTGACCTTTCTGCCTGCAGGCAAATTGTTGGACTGCCAGGACCACAGTCTATAAGCCACCATATTAAATCCCAAATGTATAATGATATTGCATCATACACACGCGCGCGCACACACACACACACACACACACACACACACACTCACACACACTCTATAAGATTTGTTCCTTCAGAGAAGCCTGACTAATGCATGGGAGTTGAAACACTCATACAGAATCAAAATTATGATTCAAACATGAATTGGAGAATGAATGGGTACAGGACCCAGAAGAAAGCGATAGGTTAATAGTCAACAGAATAAAAGGGACACCATCAAAGGCAGAGCCCTGAAGAGTTAAGGAGAATTCTGCGCTATCTACACAGAGCCTTCCTTTAAGGGAAAAGGATAAGCAACAGCATCAAAGGCCCTAGAAATAAATGATGGGCAACTAAATGAGCAAATGGCATGGGGCTGAAAAAGAAAAGCACAGAGAAATTCATTCTAGAGTATTTTACCTGATAAGGAAATTTTGTCGAGGAAAGGTACCCATGTTGATGCCACAGCTTGAGAAGGTAATGGGGTAAAACAAAGATTTATATTCCTGGGTAGGAAAAAAAAAACAGACATAGCTAAAGGCAGAGAATAGACAGATGTTTCCAGACATCAACCTTAACCGTAAAGAGTGTACATAAAAACACTGCGAAGCCTATTACCCTCATCTCTGTAAATAGACTACTTAGCCAGATACTATTCCTTTTTACTGTCCAGACTGCAGTCAGATAAAATGCTTTCTTCGTTCTTAAGAAGACCGCTAAGAATCGATGAGTTCCTTACTCATTGTTACTCACCTATGGAAGAGTTTGCAGTCAACAGGGTGTCTAGAACACACAGAATGAGTGGTTGGTTCTGCCAGAATTTGTTCAACGCCAGTAGACTTCCTCCTGGAATTGGAGCAAGGTCAGTGCCAGGGAGCTGGAGTGGAGAGGAAATGACAGGAATGGCCAAGAGCCAGACATTTCCCAGACATTTGAGTGGGTGTTCACGTCATCAGTGGGCAAATTTCAGGCGGAGTCACGACCCTGTGATTCTGAGGTGGCAGTCTGTCTTCCCTACGCAGGCAAGGGACCGCCTTGAATGAGAACCCGTCCTGCTCTCAGTGCCTCTTACCCCCACGATGCCAGCTGGAACAAAAGGACAAAAGCCCAGATCAGCCTGAAGTGCTGCTAGATGCCCAAGCTAATGTTTTCTAGCTGTGTGAACCTCCTACACACCTGTCAGGTAAAAGGCGAAATTAATTTGCATTTCTCCTTGATCAAAGCTAGAACTGAAGGAATCTAGGAAAATCAAAGTCTCCTAGTCTGAGTCCCGTAGCATGATATTTGCAGAAGGGAGGCTCAAATCTAGCATTCCTGTCTCCCCTGCGAGAGATTTTCTCATTAGCTATGTTAATAGTCTGCCCGTCCAATGAGTGACAAACCCCACCACCCCTCACAATGCATCCAATTTGGTTATTTGACATTAGTTGTGTTTTTAATTTGAATCAGAAATTCCTAATATAGAGTTAAATCCTTAGGCAATAAGTTTGTCCTTACTAACCATGGTGAGTAAAACCCCTCACCTCCCCTCAACGCCCAAGGCTAACAATTAATTTTCCATCTTTATGTCTATATCAAATCTGCCAAAAAGGAAAATAAAAAACATTCTCCCTGGAACTCAAAATTCAAAAGCTTAAAAACATCTTAAGAATTAATCTCTGTGCCCTATTCTTTGGCTGGCAGGTGAAAAACTGAATTTGCATAAATCCATAGCAGTGAGTCCTCTCTTAATTGTAAGGATAAAAGAGGTGGAGTGGGGGTAGTTTTTCCATGCTGGGGGAATGAGAGCTGGCCTTGCTCTTACAAAGCCATGAGAAAAGGTGCAACAAATGAAGGACAATGGGGTGGGTTAATGAGGGTCTAGAAGAGACTGGAGAACAAACTAAGGGTGCATAGGGAGTGAGAGAAGGCTCAGCTCTCCACTGCCTAAGCATGAAGGGCCCTAACAGCCCTGGGAGTGGCAAACATGGTGCCTTTTCGTTTTATGTCCTTTCCTCTCCGTTGCTAGAAGCCATTAGATTACATTCCTAAAGCTAGCCCCCAAGGCCTCCTCCCTTATTTAGCCACCAACTCATTCCTGAGACAAAATACCAAGTTCCAACAATCAATATTCATTATTTGGCTAACATGCCCAATCAGGATTTACCAACTCACCCTAGCATGAACTCTCCATTTTTCTCCAAGAAAACCCACTCCTGCAAAATCCCTGTTTGCTGCTGCTCTTGCTGTTTGATGCCCGCCTGTGCAGCCCCTCTAGGGTGATAAATCTGCTTTGTGCTGAGAATTTGGGATCTGAGTGTGTTCTGGACCAACTCTGAGGGGGCGGTCCTTACAATGGTTGCTTCTAAATCTTAGAGGAGGGGACAAGGAGAAAGGAGACTAAAATTCAGATGTAGCTTATTGTGGTTACTAACGAGTCTTCTTCTGTCCTGCCAGAAAGTTCCCCTGGGCTTGTTTCTAACTAGTTCTTATAATTTAAGTGAATACATTTGTACTGATTTATGTTCTATTGCATGGAACTCTCTTCCACCTTGCACCTCCTGCTTACTCTCCATGTCTCCTGGCATCTCCTGTGTTCCTAAATTCTTCCTCCTCTTCCTTTCCCTCCCTAGAAATCCTGCCTATTCCTCCTGCCTAGCTATTGGCTGTTCAGCTTTTTATCACACCAACTACAGCAATATACCTTCACACAGTGTACGAATATCCCACAACAGGAGTTTATGACTGCCTATTGATTCTAGCTCAGGCCACAGACCCCTATGAACTTCCAGTAACCTTTTTGACTGGCTTCCTGGACTCTGCATGGTAAATCCTGGGCGGATAGGTGAATGCCCACACAGCCAGCGGCTGGTCTCTCTGCTCCTTGATTGATGTCATGTCATGCCTCAGTCAATATTGTAATACCACCCATGGGTACATCTAAAAGTATACTCATCAACAATTCTTTTTAATTATTATTTTATTATTATATGTGTATGGGTATGTGCATGTATATATGAATGTCTGACTATGCCCATTGTGTATGCTTGCTGCTCTTGGAGGCCAGGAGAGGCCATCAATTACCCTGAAAATGGAATTATAGGCGGCAAAAAGCTGCTATGTGGGTGCTAGGAAATCAAACTGGATCCTCTGGAAGCTGGGCCAGTGCTCTTAACCACTGACCCATATCTTTGGCTCACTATCAATTCTTCATAGCTGAACTTGCTTTCCTTCCTAAAAACAGTCCTTCTTCTTTATATTCATTCTTCTATAACTCCTCTGTGTTCCAAATCTTCCACTTAGCCCATTAGCATCCAAATCCTGCCTTATATTTGTCTGTCCTTCCCCATTTTCAAGCAACTCCCAAATTAGTACAATTTGTATGGTGTATATTGAATTTCCTGTCCACTCCTACGCTGGACAGGAAAGTGATCAGAGACAGTGTCACTCACATCTGCAAGTAGGGGGTAGAGAGAGAAGTTAGATCTAATGAAGGTATAGTTGCTGGTGACTGATTTTTGGCCTGGTGACAAGAATGAGGTCAGGGGCACAGAGCTATCCAGGTATCACCCAGCCATCTGTAGAGATGGGCAAGAGATAAGTAGGAGTTGGGTCTGCAGGTCTCTGATGAACTAGGTGTCTTTGTTTTCCCAGCGAGTAAAACTTGGAGCCAGTCACACAGTTGGTCCCATGTCTCAAGGTTGATTTATTGACTAGGGACAAGGTTAACACTCGCATAGACATCAGCAAACGTCCCATCAGTGGTTGGGGAGAGGAGCTAAAAGACAACACAGGTCTCAGAAAGACAGGGTAGTTGAGCAGTAAAGCAGGAGAGAAAGTCGGCACCCCAGGTGAAGACAGGATATTGGTGCCAACTGCACCAGGAAAATAGGGTCGAAGACGAAATCTAGTGCTTTTGTCTTTAGCATTTTAGTGCTCAATACATTTGTTAGCTACCTGCTAGGAGACATCACAGTGGGGCTTGGGAAAGGATTTAGATGCAAGCGTAGATCTCTCTAAGTGCTAAATGCAAGTTTAGATGCAATTCAGAAGTGCCTAGGGGAGAGGGCATGGATGTGTGACAAGGCTCCACTGACGAGAAACTGCACAACCAGGTTCTAGAAATGGGAGCTGACCCAGCAAGGTGGAGGAGGTATTTTGGAAGTGTGACAAAGGTCCTAAGTGTGTATGTGGCTATGCAAAGAACTCCAGGATGATCCTGAATCGCTGCCAGCATGGGAGCTGAGATGTCTCCGCAAGATCCTGTGTGCATGGGTGAATATTCCCAGTCTCTGGCTGCAAGCGTCCCTACACATTCAAGCAGGGCTGGGCTTGACAATCAAATTCAGGTAATATAGGGAGGGATTCCAGATATATTTAAGATCCATAAGGCTTAATGCTAAGCACCTGTTTCCTCTCGATTATCCAGGGCACGGCTGTAATCCACACTGCCCAAAGCGCCAAGTGTGTCTAAATTAATGCAGTGGCTTTCTAATCAGCTTCTCCAGTTAGATGATTCCGCCTCCTTCCAGTCCGCTGAGTGTTTGAACATGCTGTCCTGCTGAGAAACATCCTTTTTTTAGCGAGAACGGGTCCAAATCAAACGTCTCAAACAAATTTTATATTTCAAGTACTAGTGTAAGAAAACAATGAGAAATTCACATAAAGGTAGCAATGACCTGAGGGACAGGTGGAGGGATATATACGCTTGGGTTGACAAAAACACAGGGTGTCTTGATCTGCCTGGCTGTCCTCTGGCTTTCTGAATCTTAGAGACTTTGTAAACACTCAATCTTTAGGAGTGTAATCACAAAGTCAAGGATCCAGAGCCACTATGGATGGGGGTGTGTGCGGCTTCTGACAAGTGGAATCCTCTACGCCACTGCCTTATGCTTGAGGACTTAGACCTTACACTTCCTAAACTTAATGACTAGTTAGCATGAATGTTCAATGGCAAATTCATTATTCATTCATTTACAGATTTATTTATTTGTTGTTATACAGGTGGAGATGAAATACATTTTGTTTATAAGTTTTACGAAGACATAAAAATACACTGTGAAAAGCAAGATGAGGAAGAGGAAGAAAATCAAAAGGGGCAGCCATTGTTATTACTATCTGAGCTTTTAAAGTTTGGAACTAATATGGTGTTAGGGTTAAAAAATCTTAAAGTATTAAGGAATTTCTAATTCCACAGTCTACTGCCCCCCCCAAATGTTGACTGTCATACACTCAAATAGAACTGCAATGATGGGTAAGGGGGGCCTCAGAGTTGGCACATAGCACATCCAGACACAAAAATCTCAGCACAAAGGAGTGGATTTTAAGAAGAAAAGAAAAAGGGAATTCTATGTTGTTAAGATGAGTTGGTAAGTCCTGATTGGCCCTGTTAGCTAGTATAGCCGAAATAGGAATTTTGGTTGCTGGACCTTGGTGTTTTGATAGCTGGGTCTTGTGTTTTAGTCAAGCATAAGGAAGTGCTCAAATAAGAGAATAAAAATTGGGACTAGCTTTAGGAAAGCAATCTAACGGTTGAACAAGGAAGAGGGAAGGAGGGTGGGCAGGGCCCGGCAGCACCATGTTTGCAATGCTTGGGCCCGTGTTATGGGAGGCCGCTTGTTCATTCCTGGCTGCCCAGACCACAAAATAATCACATAGAAACTATATTATTTGTTATACTGTTTGACCAATAGCTTAAGCATATTGCTAGCTAGCCTTTACATCTAATATTAACCCATTTCCATTATTATATATTTTACCATGAGTTTCATGGTCTACCAGTAAGGTTCCAGCTGACAGCTTGTGTCCTTCCCTTCTCGCGGCTACATGACGTCTCACTGACTTCGCCTTCTTTCTCCCAGAGTTCAGTTTAGTTTTCCCCACCTATCTTTGTTCTGCCCTGATATAGGCCCAGAGCAGTTTTTTTATTAATCAGTGGTAATCACAGCATACAGAGGGAATCCCACATCAGGCCTGTTAGCCCTTCAACAAGTGATGGCAAAACATTGAAAGTTATCTTTGTGATGAGTAATTGTTAAATATTATTTATTTGTTTGCTTTTTCATTTAATTTTATGTCTATAGGTATTTAGTCTGCACATATGTTTATGAACCATGTGTGTGCCAGGTACCCATAAAGACCAGAAGGTGACATTAGATTCCCCCATCCCTGGAGTCACATATAGTTGTGAGCCACCACAGGGAGCTGGAAATCAAACCCGAGTCCTCTGGAAGAGCAGCAAGGGCTCTTAACAGCTGAGCCATCTCTCCAGTCTCCATAATCTATTTTTTAAAAGCAGCTTTTGGTGTTAATCAAGAGAAAGCAGGACAGGTAAGATAAAAGTACATTTTAACTTGTTTTTACAAGTGATTTTTGTAAGTGGCCAAAACAGTATTATACCACTTTGTAGTCAACATTTTATTCATATAGTCATATATATATGTATACATACATATATACATTTACATACACACACACACACACACTTCATACTTCACTCTGAGATTCTGAGCTCAATTTCAGTGAATGCATCCAAGAGAGAAACAGTTTACCTTATGCAGGAAAGTCCTTAATATACAGCTTCATTTTCAGAGACATAAATGACTTTGTCTGTTAATAGTCAGCTTTTAAATTCTATTCCCCTCATATGACTGAAGAGATTATAATTTATAGGCCATATTCAAATTTCCTCAAACATCTGTCTATCCATAAAACTAAAAGCTCTGAAAACTACCATTGGCTCCAAACCTGAGACTTTGTTGCAAATGAAACCAGGAATTTGGCACAGGGAGGAAGCAAGGTCAGTCTGCCTGGCCCGTGCTGGCAGAGCAAATTCCTATGGCTTCCAGTAGCTGGAGCCTGCTTCCGAGTCGCTGACCACAGCTATGCTCCCACAACCTAAGACGAGTGCAAAGACATAGCTTACTCTCCGGCGGAGAGGCCCAACTACCATTTCCAAGGCTCCCTTCTTGAGAACTGGACCACACTGGGCTTCAGGGTAAACAAGGGCCACTAATGGAAACCGAGACAAAGGAAACCATCTGGAGAGCGGGGCACAGGCCCACTCCTGAAGCCCGTTCCTGAAGCCCATGCTCCAGTATGCTGCCTAGGACTGCTCCAACTTGATTTCTGTTGCCGTGATAAATGCCATGACCAAAACCAACCCCAAGAAGAGAGGACATATTTGGTTTACACTTCCAGGTCACAATCCGTCCTTGAGGGAAGTCGGGTCTTGACCCACCGTGGGTGGCACCATCCTTAGGCAGGTGGGAATAGGATATATAAGAAAGCAAGCTGACCATGAGCTGGGGATTGTGCTAGAAGTCATCAGCATTCCTCTGTGGCTTCTTCTTGAGTTCTTCCTTGAGCTTCTTCCTTGTCCTTTGTATTTATTTATGAAAGTCTGACCAGAGGTGGTGGCTACTGTAGCTCAGAGTAGAAGCAGCTACAGGGTATAATTTGGTAGCGTCCTTGTCATTCACAGAAACAAACGAATTCTAACATCAGCTCTTCTGAAGCTTCACATTTACTACTGAGCTCATTTGCAGTGACACACAACACTATTTCCCATCATGCACTGCTACGTTGGCCCACATAGATCCTAAATCCAAGGTACACAGCTACCTTCCCAGGGGGTGGATGGTTTGATGGTGGCTGGTGCAGATGATACAAACAGTGCAAAATATTCTTCTAAATGATGATCAATATAACCGGGAATTTCTGCAAGACTGACACTTCCTCCCTTAGAAAACGAATATTTAGGAATTTATCCATGCACTTAAACCTTATGACTCAACATCTTCATATGCAAAACACTTGTAGCACGTGAGTGACTTTATGGGGAAGGCTATTTATACTTTTGACTAATAAAATGGATTTCTCTTTTCCAGAGAACTTTCGCTAAACTTGGAAAGCCAGAGCTGATTATTCGGATTATTGGATCTGTCCCCAAGGGCAAAGTGCCTGTGGGTTGCCATGGGAGGGCCCCAGTTGGTCTGTGGGAGAAAGGGTATGAAAATCACCAGGCCATTGCGCTGGGTTTTGTCAATATTTGTTTTATTTCCCAAAGCTACAGGGCTGCCTATTAACAGCTCAATTACACACAAAGCTAATCAACATTTTCTACAGGAAATACTGTGCTGGCATTCAAACCCACTTTTAGGATGAAAGATAGGCTAACAAAGGAAAGGAACTAGTTAGCCGGTTTGGGGAATTTGAAGTTGGAATAAATTAGTATACATGGTCAGCACATAGACCTTTACCATAAACCAGTGGTTCTCAACATTCCTAATGCTGTGACCCTTTAATACGGTTCCTTGTGTTGTGGGTGGCCCCCAGCTGTAAAATTATTTCATTGACACGTCATAGCTGTAGATTTGCTACTGTTATGAATTGTAACGTAAATATCTGACAGGCAGGCTATGTGATATGGGACCCCTGGGTCACAGCTCATAAGTTGAGAACCACTGGCATAAATGGTCATTGCAAAATATGTCTTTACAATACCAAAAGCTTTCTTCCCATCCCAACTTTGCTATTTATGCCTCTTCTCTCGTGAAGATGGTCCTTTCTGCAGCTGTTTATGGAAGAAGCAGAGAAGTGAACATAGAAGAGGAAACCACAGTTAAAACGCTAATGTCTTACCTGGGAAACTCACCAATTCCTGAGGTTTTCGGTTATTACAGTAACAGAAAGCAAGCAAGACTGCAGAAAATAGGGCAGGGAGGAAGCTGGGAGGGAAATATGGGCTTTGCTGAGAGACCCAAGAGACTTGCCGACTCCAAGAGGCTCCACGCTGCCTGATATCTTGTGAGAGGAGCCATTCCTAGGGCTGGGAATGTAGCTCAGATGGTAGGGGGCTTGCCTACATATACAAAGCTCTGGGTTTGATCCCCAGTACTCCATAAACTGGGCATGGTGACTCACATCCCTGCAGGCAGGAGCAGAGGCTGGAGAATTCAAACTCATCCTTAGCTACACATCAACAAGGCTGTACTTCAGACCCACGGCATTTTAAGGACCCCCAGAACCCCTTTCAGGGGATCCCTGTCCCCCAGGTTAATCTGAGAAGCATAGTCCTAGATACCCTCAAGTATCAGCCCTGGCAAGAGTGTGGGATTTCGGAGCCCTGATTGCTGGACACAGTCTATGCTAAGCATGAGTGAGAAGTTAGGGGACAGGGACAGTCAAGCACTCTGGGAACACAAGTGGGCCACAAGGCCCGTGCACCATTTAGACAGATAACAGGAGAAGTGAACTTCAGTCTGTATACGTGCATGGGATGTGCTTTGCCCAGCTGGTTACACTTCCTTGCTGTAGCAGATAGAGCAGCCATGAACACTGATGTGCTAGGATCGTTGTGGTAGGATATGGAGTCCTTTGGGTAAGTTCCCAGGCGGGCTACATCTGGGGCATTTTAGCCTTCCTATGGTGTGAAGAGTAGAAAAAAACTGATTTTAATTCTTCTGTATCCATTGGACTTCCCCTCTTAGGATGTTTTGAAAGTCAAAATAAGAGTTCAGAGAAAATCATGGGTATGGGAAACCACATGCCTTAGTGTATGGCATTGCTTCGTGGTTGAGTATTCTCACTGGACAAAAACCAAGTCATGCAGGAGCACCAGGTGAGTGGAAACGAGGTTCACCTGGAAGTGATAAGATCTGAGTCTGAGTCACTCAATGGTTTTCAGTAGCTGGGTGACATTCCATACGTCATTTCCTCTCTGAGTTTCAGCGTCCTCATCTGAAGATGGGACTGACTAGATGGCTCCTGAGGAGACAGCTCTCAGACTTCTGATAGGTTACTGACAGAAACACGGTGAGAAGCGAACAATGCAGATTGGAACGTGAAGCTTCTGGAACAAATCAAACTGTCCGCAAACAAGGCCAAGCTTTTTGCAGTTAGTGTGGATCAATCTCACCAGCACCCCGGAAGATGATGCATGAACGTAGAAGACACTGAGAGCCCTGGCTGACAAGGTCCCTCCAGGCTTCCTTCAGCATCCCACACAAGGAGAGCAGAGGCCTGGGCCCACCCACCTTCTCTTGTCTTAGCAGAGAGCAGGAAGGAAGATGTTTCCTTGCAGACTGCAAGAATGCTTAATCAGGCACCTGTGCAGCACTTAGCACTCCAGAAATGCAGTTCTGTTCTCACACACAGTCATCCTGGAAAGTTTTTAGATTTTGTGCTTTCAGCTATGATTTGTTGTCTTACCTATGCAGCCTATGACATATTACCATGTACTACGTCAGTATATATGTTACTAAACTGCACTCTTTTCTTTGCCAATATAATGAAAGACGTTTTCAAGAACACTAATGTAACTGAGCACATACGACTGTCTGAGAGCTAAAACCATAAACTGTCTTGAATGGGATTGCCTTTGATTGACGGTTATATTTCTAAATTGATTCTTCTAATGCAGCATTCGGGTCACATAAGTATATATTAACAAGAAATAACCATGAATATTGGACTCAGATAAGCTTATATTTGTGTGCTAGGAGAAAAGAAGTTCCTGCATGTCAATCTGTTTCCACAGGAAGTTAATAATGACTTTCAGGATATCTAACTAAGTAGAAACAGGATTCAAATTGACCAAGAAATCAAGCAAGCTCCGATTTTTACCTTAGATGCATTGAGAACTCTAATTAGAACTAAAGGAAAAATATCTTGTTGGCAGAGTGTGAACACAATCTATACAAACATCCCTAAATCACACATACCCAAAAGATAATTGGAATTTTAATCAAGTAAATAGATGTTAATGGTGAATATGCATCAAATTCTCAAATGTTATAAAAATTTACTTTATTTTTTAGTAGAATTTGGGGTTTTTTTGGAGTATTTTTTAGCATTTCCTGCTATAGATTAGAACAAAACAAAAACAAACGGACAAAAATGAACTTGGAAAGCCAAAATAGTGGAACAAGCAAATTGGTTCGCCATATCCTTGGGAAAACACAGCCTGTCTGGTGTAAGGTGGATGGAGATGAACAATTAATTGATGTCAAGATCCGAATTAAAGTTATCTGCCTCTGTCCTACCCACCATATGGTTAGTGGGTTTAACCACCTCAGGCTGCTTTGGAGAAATGTCTCCATTACCTACCCCTACGGGCATCTCTTTCTGATGATCAACCAGCTCCAATAACTCTGCATAGGACATGTTGTTTACTGTGGCTGCTGGCAGAGCTCTTAACCTTTCCCAGAGAACCTTGGTCAAACCTTGCCTTCCAAATCACAAAAACTGTCAGGACCTCTCCCCTCACCCCACCCCCCATTCTACTTCTCACATCCTCATCCTTTGATTTTTCCTGTGCACAGGATGCCTTGGTGTCGTCTTCCATCGCCCATTCTTATTGGCAGATTTTCATATAGCAACTTAGCAAGCAGTTTCCTTACAGCCACACACAGGTGGTGTGTGTGTGTGTGTGTGTGTGTGCGTGTGTGTGTGTGTGTGTGTACGTACATTCCAGACAGAGGTTGATGTCTGCTATTTTCAGTCATTATTCACCTTATTTTCTGAGACATGGCATCTCATCAAGCGTGGAGCTTACTTGATTGACAAGTGAGCTTCCAAGGATCCTCCCATCTCTTCCTTTGTCCCCAACATAGTTACCCATGCCCATCACCAAATCCAGTTTTTACAGGGGTCCTGGGGATCAAATTTAGGTCTTCACTTTTGTTCCACAAGCACTTTATCAATGGATGGAGGTATTGCCCCAGCTCCTCCTTATAGTCTTTTAAAGCAAACCTGTGTCTAAGTACAGTACAGAGGAAAAGAGTTGTGCAGTCTCATGTGCAAAGTGAACACACCAGCATATTCAACACAAGATGTATGCAAACTAAACACACCAGCCTGTTCAACACCAAACGTGTGCAAAGAGAACACACCAGTACATTCAACATCGGGACAAGAAGCAGAAGCTGTCTCATCACCCCAGAGGCTATCTCTGAAGGAATATCATTTTCATTAACCCTTGTGACACTTAGAAGACTATGCTTGTTTGAAATTTACATGAATGAATTTGTGTGCTGTGTACTCTTCCTATTGAAAGCTCTAGCTCAAAATTATGCTTCTGAGATTCCTTCATGTTCATTTTTATTGCTATATGCTGTGCTATTTTCAGAGATCATTTACTCAGCATACTTTTGATGGGCATTTAGTTTATTTCTAGTCTAGTGCCATCATGAATTGTGTGCTATGAAGCATAATCCTGTACATGAATATATTGTATATATACATATATATGTATATATACATACACATTCACATATATATGTATATTTTTGGTGAACATATAAATGGATTCTGTTCCATATAAAACCAGAAGTGGAATTTCCCAATCAGCCTTGAAAGGAGCTTCCAAATGGTCCTTGAAGATAGCTATAACCACTCTCACTCTCATACCCAATTTTTCCACAGCTTCATCTGGGTGCATTATAGCTATCGTTATGGTTTTAATTCGCATTCCCTATAGTTTGATGAAATTGAGGGCCTTCCTATAGATTTGCAGCAAGTTAGATAGCTCCATTCCTGAAGAGCCTCCATAAACATGTCTGTTTTCTATTGGGATTCCTGAATCTCTCTCTCTCTCTCTCTCTCTCTCTCTCTCTCTCTCTCTCTCTCTCATCTATTTTCTTGCAAGAAACTGCACTTGCTTCTAATGAACATTTGTGTGTATTACTCAATGTGATTTATTGTTGGATTGAGGGGGTTTGTTTCTAAATTCATGAAGGGCATTAGCTTTAACTTTCTGTTTCTATAACTATCTTGAAGGCTTTACTAGCAGGATTATACAGGCTCCGTTCTACAGACTAAGCAGTCCCCCACACACACTTCCTATGCTGGAAGAGTTCATAGAGTATGGGATTGGTATTATTTCCTCCTCAAATGTTTGACCTAACTTAACAATGGAGTCTTAAAGCTGTCTATGTGGAAAGATTTTAAACAGTGGACTCAATTTTTTATTAAATAAAAAGGTTCTTATTAACAAAATTAATTGTTAACTTGGCCCCTTCTACTCCAGGAAAAATGGGTTTTGGTTAGGTTTCTGTTGTGATAAGACACCGTAACTGTGGTAGTTTGAATAAGAATGGCTTCCATAGGCTCATATACTTGAATGCTTAGTCACAAGGAAGTGGTACTATATGAAAGGATTAGAAAAATTAGGAGGTGTGGTCCTGTTGGAGGAAGTGTGTCACTAGGGGTAGGCTTTGAGGTTTTAAGCCCAAGCCAGTCCTGTTAGTCTCTCTCTCTCTCTCTCTCTCTCTCTCTCTCTCTCTCTGCCTGTGAACCAGGATATAGCTCTCAGCTAATGCTCTAGTGGCAAACTTTCTGCTATGATGATATTGAACTAAACCTCTGAAACTGTAAGCAAGCTCCCAACTAATTGCTTTCTTTCATAAGCATTGCCTTGGTCATCCTGTCTCTTCACAGCAATAGAACAGTGGCTGAAACAATGACCAAAGGGCAACTTAGGGAAGAAAGGATTTATTTTATCTTATAGCTTACAATTCATCATGTAGTGAATTCAGGGCAGGAACTCAAGCTAGGAACTTGGAGGCAAAAATTAAAACAGGGGTCATGGAGGAACGTTACTTACTAGCTTGCTCCTCTATGGTTCGCTCAGCCTGCTTTCTTATAGAACTCAGAATTATGTACCACCAATTGAACTGGACTCTTCCACATCAATTATTAATCAAGAAAATGCCCCACAAGTTTGCTTACAGCCTAATCTGATGGTCCATCTTCTTTATCGAATTACCTTCTCAGATGACTCTAGTTTGTGTCAAAATGATGATAAATAAACAAATAGGTAGGTAGGTAGATGATAGATAGATAGATAGATAGATAGATAGATAGATAGATGATAGATAGATAGACAAAAAAATTAACCAGCACAATATCTCCTAAATTGTCACTTTCATTGAATAAAGTGGTCTATAATATTATAATATCCTAGATTTGTATCTTAAATACAAATATGGTCTACAATAGTTTCTGCTTTTCATGTGTAAAATTAGATTTATACGCACACATTCTCTTTTTCATAAATAGCCCTGGTAGGGCTTTCTTGATCATACTAACCTTTCAAAGAACAAACTTCAACTTTGCTGCTTTTGTTTACTTTGAGTTTGTTTCTTTAATCACTTATGCTGTCTTTACAGTTTCTTTCTCCTTCCTGACTGCTCTTCTTTTACTGGCTTCTTGAAATGAAAGTTCATTTCCTTTATGTACTCTTGCTTACTGTGTGTGTGCCTTTAAGTAGTGCAGGAGTATAGCACAGTTTTAGTGAGCTGTCCCCTCTTCATCATTCAGTACACATTTCTAACTTTTGTGCATGACTTCACTTAGAAGTACATTAATTGTGAAAGTCAGAAATTTTAACATTAGTTCATTGAGAGCTCAGCTCCACTACATAGTCAAAGAACAGACTCTGAATGATTGCGTCTTTGAAATTGGTTGAAGCTTGCTTTATGAGCCAGCATATGGACAATCTCAGCAAATGTTCCCTTTGTACTTGAAAAAACCTAGAAATTTGACATGGCTAAGCATTGTACTATAAACATAAATCAGCTCAAGGTGGGCAATTCTATCATCCAGACCTTCAATAGCCTCGCTGATCATTGTGTTCTCTCTACCACCTGCTAATGAGGACTTGAAGTGCCCTACTATGATTATGGATTTTTCTGTTCCATCTTTTATTTCCAGTACATTTGCCTTATATACTTGAAACTATATTATTGGGTGGCTATAAACCTAACATTATGGTAACTTCCCAGGGCACTTACTCTTCTTCTGAAGTATCTCTCAGTGCATCTGAACACTTCTTAAAGTCTCATTTGTTTGGAACATACCTTTCTTTTGGTAAGTGTTCACATCGATTATCTTTTCCACCCTTTCAACTTGATCTCTCTGAATCCTTAATTTTAGGCCAACTTCTTCATTAAAATTTTATTTCTAATGTAGTCTGAACTTCTCAGTTTTATTGTCACTATGTATGATTCTCATTGAAAGATTTTTTTGTTGTTGTTGTTGTTTTGGTTTTGTTTGGGTTTTTTTCATATTTTGTTTTTGATTATTTTTGGTTTATTTTGGTTTTATTTTTGATTTTATTTTATGAGACAGGATATCTCTGGGTAACAGCCTTGACTGACCTGGAACTCGCTCTGTAGATCAAGCTAGCCTTGAAAGCACAGAGATCTACCTGCCTTTGGCTCTTGAGTGCTGGGATAAAAGGTGTATCCCCATCCTCCACCTCACCCCCAATGTCCAGCTTTGATGTTATTATTTTTAATTGGAGTTTATCTTTCCACTCTGTTTGTTTCTTTTTAATCCTATTTTATGCCTTTTCTCTATTCTTGCCTTGTTTTCAAGTCATCAAATTTCCTTCTTTTTCATTTTTCTCTGTGCATCTGTAGTTCAGTCCCAGATATTCTAACTTGCACATTGCCAATTTCTTTATGAGTTTCCTAATTGCAGGGGACTTTAGAACACTCCAAGTCCATATAGCCCTGGCTTTCTTTTTGCACTACTGTCTCTATACATTTAATTTCTATATTACTGTACACCCAATAGATAGCAATGCTGATGTTATTTACAAGTAAGGTTTGGTATATGTTTAATCACATAGTTGCCTCTTCTGATATCATGCATTTGTTCATGTGTTTCTGGCTGTCTCTCTGTATTAGTTGTTCTTCTAAATGAGTGTGTGTGTGTTTATATATATGAGTATTTTTGATTGTTTTCCTTTTGGTTATGAATGGTTTGTATAGTGAAGTATGCTACCAAAATCTTTGTTTTTTTTTCTTGAAAAGATGTATGTTTATTACAATAATTCTTCTTTACTTTGAAGATTTATCTTTATTTTATCTCTGTGAGTATTTACTGCCTACATGTATGTCTGGATATCTCTGTAAAGATTTGTCACTCATATTAGCTTAATAAGATGTTGATTGGCCAGTGGCAAGACAGGAAGTATAGGCAGGGTGACCAGACTAAGAGAATTCTGGGAAGAGGAAAGGCAGAGACATAATCATTATCCAGAAGCAGAGGAAGCAAGATGAGAATGACTTATTATTGAGCAAATGTTCCAAGTCACATTGTTGGTGGAGGCTATTTTTTCATTTCCAAGGCACTCAGACCCAAAACAATCACACAGAAACTATATTAATTGTAATACTCTTTGGCCAAAAGTTTATGCATATTTTTAGCTAGCTCTTATATCTTAAATTAACCCATTTCTATTATCCTGTGTATCACCCACCACAGGTTGTGGCTTACCAGGTAAAGTTCTGGTGTCTGTCTCCTTTGGCAGCTAGAGTATCTCTCTGACTCTGCCTTCTTTCCTCTTCTATCTGCTTAGAATTCCCACCTTCTCTATTCCGCCCTTTATAGGAAAAAGCAGCTTTATTCATTAACCAATAATAGCAACACATATATGGAAGGACTTGCCACATCATTTCTCCTTTTCTGTCTAAATAAAAAGGTTTTAACTTTACACAATAAGAGTACATACAACAAAACAGTTATCAAACAAGAATTATAGTAACAATATTTAGTCCATTTACACTTGGCAATTCAAGGAAAATATTCTATCACCTATCCTATCTTTGTGAGTATAAAGTTTTATATTTAATTTGTCTTTTATAATTATAGATCTTTTTTAACTCCATCAAAGACTTCAGAAGGATAAAATATTACCTAAGTAAACAAGAAGCGCACTGTAAGCAACTTCAAAAACTCTAGAATTGACAGAGATATCTCGCTGCCTAGACAGTCATCCAAAGTTCTTTAGTAACATTGGGGCATCCATCTTTAGCCTACAGGCCCATAGTATCTAGCAGACTTTTCCATGAAACAGGAAATTTCAACCACAATTTTGCCTATATTGGCAGTTTGTCAGTCACTTTCTTCTGTGTCCTGTAGAACGTCTGGCAGACACTTTCATGAAGCAGAAACCTGAAGGACTGTCTCACCTTTAGGCAAGTTCAACAATCATATTTTTGTGGGTTCAGTGTGTCCAGTTCATACAACATACCATCAAGCAGTCCAGGCAAGAGCAGTTTCTTGTCCAAATGGCTAACAGACTCCTTAAGGAGCCTCTTCGATATCCATAATTCTCTTGAAGTAAATTAATGTGGCCAGGGGCAGATGTGTTTCATTGTCATGAGAAGTCCTAAATTCTTAAAATATTTTAAATATCACATTCTGAAAGTCTTTGAAATGTTTGAAGAATACCTATTCATCTGAAGTTTATCTTTGCAATCTAGAAAATCTAACTAACATGACTACAAGCTTGACTATTATAAATGACTATTAGCCTGTATTTCTTAATTATACATTACATTTTTAAATGAGCTGCATAAACACAATACCTTAATCAAGAGAAGAAATATACATGTGACAAAATTGACCTTAAATTTGTATCAATAAACCAAGATCCATACCAATGTAAAGTATTCATATCTATATCCTATTCCCCTTTAAATGTAAATGAGCATTTATAAACAATATTTGGGAATTTACATAGACAAGAATTATGGTTTAATTTAAATTGTAAGAGTTAGTTAATAATAATGGTTAGTTAATAATAGTTAGCTAATAGGCCAAACAGTTTATAGTTAATATATATAAACCTCTGTGTGTTTCTTTGGGACTGAATGGCTGCAGGACCAGGTGAGACAGAAACTTTGGTCTACATACCACACGTGTACAATGCCCATGGAGGCTCAAAGAGGACATCAGATTTCCTGTAACTAGAGTTAAAGATGCTGTGAGTTGCCATGTTTGTGCTTGGAATCCTACCTTGGTGCTTTGGAAAAGCAACTGCTGAGCCATCTCTCCAGCCTCTAGTTCAGATTATTCTTAGAATCTAATTTTTCTAAGTGTAAATTTTGAAGTTATCTAATACTTCATTTTCTCTTTCCCTTTAAAGATGTCATTCTGCTAGTTCCCAACTTCCAGCTCTAGAAATTTGGCCATAACTGACCTTGCAGTTTCTTTCAAGAAAATGAAACCATTTGGGCTACATTAAATTTTTGTCTTTGGTTTTCAACAAGCTTTTTTTGGTTATTATTGTTTGATTATTGGTTGATTATTTGTTTATCAAGATAGAGCCTCTCTATATAGTCCAGGCTGGTACTGAAATCATTATTAGTCCAGGCCAATCTTGAACGTGCAATCCTTGTTTGATTATTTGGTTGACTATTTGTTTCTCAAGATAGGGCCTTTTTATACAGCCCAAGATGGTACTGAGCTCCAGGCTGATCTTGAACTTGCAATCCTCCTGTCTCAGCCTCCCAGGTACTAGGATTACAAACATGTGCCATCACACTTTGCTGCAGCAGTTTTTAATGTATGAAAATATCATGGTTTAGATATAGACTGTCCCCACAAAGCCTCACGTAGTGAAGGCATAGTGCCTTAAGCAGCAATGTTCAAAGGTAGGACATTGGGAAGTGAGAGGATTAGTGATGGATTCATAATTTAATGGACTATTAGGAAATGATGGAAACTTTGGGAGTCAGGACCTAATTGAAGGACATAAGACACTATAGACGTGGCTATGAAAGGCTCCTGGGGCCATGTCCAGTTCTTCATGCTCTGTCTCTGCTTTCTGGTTCTACAAGATGAGTATCCCTCTTTGCTGAGCTATTTCTTCGCACAGGCCCAGAAGCAATGAGCACAAGTGACCACATACTGAAAACCTGAGCGTTGGCTCAAATAATCCTCTCTTCCTCCCTTTTCCTCAAGAATTTCCTAACAGTGACAGAAAGCTGACTAACACACATTGGTTGTTTTTTGGTTGATTTTTTTTTATTTATCTGTTTGAGTTTGAGGTATAACTTAAATCTGTAGGCTTCTTAGCTTAGAGGAAATTTTGCTAATGAGATATGTCTTCAATTGTTGCTTGTCCTTCACATATTTTTTATTGAATTAAATTACCTTTTGGTTGTATTGTATTGCTTGTATTTTCAGTATTTTATTCTCCTTTTGTCCTATAACCAATTTTGTTATAAAACCGATTTGTTGAATTCTTAATTGGTTTTCAGTTCCAAACTTTCATCTAATGCTTCTATTAATAAGTTTGAAATCTTGGGTAAAATCTTTCAACGTGACTTATTTTTTTCCATTTCCTTTTCTGAGACAAGATTCCCTTTTACCACCCAAGCTAGTCTGGAACTAATGGGCTCAGCGTGACCCTCCTACATCAGTAGGTGGGATTATGGGTACCTGCCAAAGATCCTCGTATGCTTATATCAGTCTCAATAATCTGGAAATGCATTTCTTTCAACTGTTTTTTTTTCTATTTTGATCATAGTATCCTAGATTTTAGGATAGCCAGTAATTTTGTAATAGTACACCAGACTATGTATATGTGTCTAAATAGCTTTGCATGTGTATGTTCACATACTATAAAAGCTTCATATTATACTAAGTCCATTGACAGAGAGTTCTTCACCACCACCACTATCACCACACACACACACACACACACACACACACACACCGGAGACAGAGACAGGAGTAACTGGTCGACCTAACCAGATCAGGTTGAAGCCACTCAAGGTTAGAGGCAACGTTTCAGCATAATGAGACCACACAGCATCTTCTCTGGATACTGTAGACTTTCTGCTTGGTTTTAGATTTTTCAGGTGCATTTGGCTCTGCGCTTGGCTGTAAATCACTCACACTTCTCTACTCACCTTTACCTAGCAACCCAACCACCTCAACTCCTACTCTAAAGCCCTTTGCCTGGATTTTCTGTCCCCTACCAGCAACTTTTCTCTCAGGGGTCAAATTCCAGATTTCTCTTTTCTCATGCCCAGAATTAACAATTCCCCAAGAAAGGGGGGGGGGGAAACAAATGTTATCAGTTGAAATCTCTATCTTTGACCCTCTCCCTTTCCACCAAACATTCTCCCCTTTTCTCAGTTCTTAGTGTTTCTGTACCTCTCCCATGTCGTAAATGGTTTGTTTTGGTTTGGTTTATCTAGCTTTTCTGTTTAGGGCTAGGAAACGGTCTGCTGTAAACTACTGCAACAGAACAAGAAGTAAAAATCCATATTGTTCCTTAAAATGAGTTGGGGGGGACCCTTGCTATAGAAGCTGCATCCTCTGGTGGGGATGTCTTTGAGTTATTTTGTGCCTCGGTTACCCAAGAATCAGAACATCTAGATATAACCAAGCTGTTTATTAGCATGCTGTGAGTGTGAAGGACAAACCACCAGCCAACGTTCTCCACTTAAAAAAAAGTGAGCATTATCTTCCCTTATTTGATACAGGTGTAATGAGAAACAAAATGTTTACTTGTGGTGGCCCACGCCTTTAACCCAAGCACTCAGGAGGCAGAGGCAGGGATATCCACGAGTTTGGGGCCAGCCTGGTCTACAGAGCGAGTTCCAGGATGGATTCCAAAGCTACAGAGAAACCCAGTCTCAAAACGGATGTCTTTCTCCAGCAACTGAACTTTTACAGTTTTTAAGGGTGGTGCCTTCTAATTTTATTTTATTTCCTTCAGTCCTACATTTTGTGGAAAACATAAAGAAATAGTTGTATAAACATATAGCTGGAAAACAGGTCACCTTATCCTACATCTACCCATGCTAAAGCATTCAGAAGGGCGGTGGGCAGCCTTGCTGCTGTCTGTGTGCTTACACTCACCCCAAATCTATAAATTGAGAATCTATCCCCTACAGTGGTGCTACTATGGAACAGGGCCTTTGGGAGACATGTGGGTCATGAGAAGAGAACTCTCATGATTAGGGTGTGTACCCTCTGAACGTCACACATGAGACCTACCACACAGGACAATGTGAAAAGATTTCTTCTATGAACCAGAAAGCAGCCCTTCACCAGACTGCCTAGCTTTCAGAGCTGTGAGAAATCCCTTGTTTATAAGTTCTCTGGGTTATAATGTTTTATTATAGCAGCCCAAATGGCCTAAACGAAGATTCGTTTTGACAGCTTAGGGAACATAATTATAACGTACCGATGTGGGGGACAATTTTTAGTCATTACTTTTCTCTTTCATACTTTACATTCACCAAGTCTCGGGGTAAAGAACTTCCCACTGCATGGGAGAACGGATGACTCCTCCACGGGATGGCACTCCTGAAAGCCACCGTCTTTGTGTGGTGGCTATGAGCACGTGGTAGAAATGACTCGGCCCTCAGAAACCGGGAGCAATTTAGTGAAGCGCTTCTCTAGCCATCAGCGCCCACCCCTCCGACTTTTCCTTCCATCCCAAAGCAAACGGAATCAGTTGCTTATTTTAAAGGTCGTCTTGAAAATCATTTAGGCACAATTAAGGATCGCAATATCCTGTAAGCAAGTATTATATTCTAATATTTTCTGCCAAGAACTGAATTTGCTAGGCAGGACACATTTATTGCTGGCAGTAGATGTACCAAAACCTACCGACACCAGGGAATTAATAAATACCACAGCCCTCCTATGGAGCAAGTTGCATGAATATTTAATAGGAAATGCATGATGAATTTCTTGCATGATTATGCGGAAAAACATTTGGGAGCGGTTGCAGCTGTTACGCGAACAAGCTCGGTCTCATTCTCCCATGTCTCCCCATCACTATACGTCTCAGTACTGCCCTTTCACTTTAGCAGGACGCCATCCCCACAGACGAGGACTGCAGCCACCTGTCAGCGTTTCAGGAAATGTGTGACTCCTCACAGATGCTCTAGGTGTGCGAACCTTACAGCTCTCAGGGGTGCACTGCGAGGGCCCCCTGGAAACCTGAGGGCCATGGGGAAACCTGATTCAAGAGAGGAGGGGAAGGAAGCTGCGAGGTAACAGCTGTGCTCCCACGGGTGTGACCAGTTCCCCCTGACGGCAAACTCCGGGCCTCTACCTAAGCCCCCCTAAAATATTCCTAGCCAATCTGAGGGTGGTTTCCTTTGCAGACCCTGGTTTGTTTCAGCACTACAAAAATGTGCAATTTTGTCCCTCCCGTTTGTACTAGAAATTCCTTAACTTTCCCCTTTAAGCCAGTAAGCCGTTCCTTTAAGATTTTTGAGGTTTCCATCATATTCATAAGGCTGAAAGGGCAGAGCACAAAAGGCATTCTTTTTTAAATGAATCAAGAATTAGATTCTCATCACAATTGTTTGAGCAGCGAGGTCAGATCCGCTCGTACCGAAAGCCAGTTGGTTAGAGTCCTCCCGAGCTTTAAAGGGCATCCCTCTAAACAAAAGCCTTCATCAGCTCATTCAAATGCCCCCAAATTTATAGCAGATCCTCAGCACAATGTCTCCAGGGATTAGGAATTCTAGAAAATTCTCAAATCCTGGAACCTCCATGGGCACAGCACAATGTTATCAAATCGTTGCAGGGAGCTCAGATGTGCTCGGATTTTAACAATGGTCTGTGACCTTCTTAAGAGTTGGAAGTAGCACAGGGTCAATACCCCTCAATGCTACTTAGTGTTTACTAGACGCCGTTCTGGAACTGCCACCCTTAAATGACCAAGTTGTGATGATACTTTTGGCTTCCATACAAGAAGAGAAATCCTCCTTAGTCACGTATTTCTGACCCAAATGTGGCAGAGACACGAGCTGTACCTCCTAAGAGGGTGACTGTTTGCCCTCCTCACACTTTGGGAGCTATGTGGGGGAAGAAAGAGAGGTTCTGCCAACACGAGTATTGATGAGTCTTCACCAAAATCATTGCTTCTGTCTCCAGAAAGCTTAGGGGACGACAATACAATAAGATCTCAAAGCTTCAGGACAGGTACCCAGCGAGGCAAGCACAACTCTAGAAAACAATTTTCTCTTTCAAAAGCGGGACTGCCACATAAAGCAGGACAGGCTAGATGCTGGTTTCCCTAGCGCCACCGCTCTTTAGGGGGTACTTCTCTCAGTACCTAATGTGAAGGCACGTGTTTAAAATCCCGCAGAAAAGGTTCTAGCAGAGTCTCCCACTATGGAGTGTGTTCGAGACAGCATTCAGCATCTCAGAAGAGGTAATAGCAAGAATGCCCTGGGCCACACAGGATTTTTCCCATCAGTGAGTGAGGATCCATTGCAGAACCCTTTCTGGCAGTAGGTTTCCTTAGAGGCAGGATCCAAACCAAGTAGCCTTGCATCACCCCCACTCTCCATTTTGTTAAAGTCTAAACTTAAAACTAATTCCCCAGAAGTCAGAGGGCAAAGTATCACTTATTAGCTTAGCCTAGATCCTTTATTAATGAAGTATCTACTGGCAATTAGTATTTATTTTTTTATTTAATTTTTGAGACAGCTCTCACCGTGTACACTGGCTGGCCTGGAATGTCTGATGTTGACCAGGTTGGCCTTGAGCTTAGAGAGATCTACCTGCTTCTGTCTCCCCAGTGCTGGACATAGAGGCACGCACCACCGTGCCCAGTCAACACTTAGACTATTTCTACGTAAGCAGAAATATATATGTCTAAGAAGAGACCTAAAGGGATTTTGCTATACCATAAAGGGAAGATTGACGTGTATTTCTATCTAGAATAATATGTACACTGTTACAATTTAAACTTCAGCTTAGGATGACAGTAGAAACCTCGATGGAAGCGTAATTGTGAGGTTGGTAGAAGACAAACTTCTAGTGCTAATGTCCCCCAAAGGCCTCTTTAAAAAACAAAACAAGGCCTGGTGGTGGTGGTGCACGCCTTTAATCCCAGCACTTGGGAGGCAGAGGCAGGCGGATCTCTGTGAGTTCAAGACCAGCCTGGTCTACAGAGCTAGTTCTGGGACAGGCTCCAAAGCCACAGAGAAACCCTGTCTCGAAAAACCAAAAAAAAAAAAAAAACCAAAAAACAAAACTCTACATTATCAGTTATACACAGTTAAAATGCTCAAATACTTATACAAGTCCACACAGGAAAAAGCACTGGAAGGGCATTGTCTTTGCTCTTTGTGCCTTATAGTTAATTCAGTGTTAGCTCTCATATAAATAGAAACAATATAAATTCCTTTCCGAAGAAATTCTAGTTTTAGAACTAATGTTTAATATTTTAAATTTCATATAGTCTGAGGCAAGCCAGCCATTGGGAAGGAGCCAGAGTGTAGCTACCAGCTTCCTGTTGCCCGGGTATTTTATGACATCAACTCATTACAACTCCTTGTTTGTATTTGCATTTTACTCTTGGGCAATTTTACAACATAGAATAGTGATAAGCTTGTAGTCTGTTCCTACTTGTTATGTTTAATCATAACAACAATAAGGGAGCTCATTGTCTCCTGCCTCTATCTCCAACACACGGCAGTGATTTTCAGGTAGAATCCATGCCTTACAATAGCCGTGGAACACGCTCTCTCTATCCTTTCTTTCGAGCTGAGCACTTGAAATATACAACAAAAGGCTTCGCGCGATCTCCATTTGTAATCAGAATGTATGATTAAAACTAGAGAAAAGGCTTGCCTCGAAACAAACGTGTGCAGAAAGGAGAGCTAAAGAGAGGGAGAGAATGATGCTATCATTAGAGAGTTAGCAGACCCATGGCTGCCCCACATCCTTGCTTTGAGACGTTTGTCTTAGGATGGTTAAGAAGACCCCTGTGCGGTCTTGGGTTGCTGTCCTGCACATTATGGCTTGGATTATAGTTTCACAAACTAATTCTTCAAATTCTGGCATAAGTTACTAATTTTCTTTATGTTAATGAAAAACACACAGCAGTTCCTTGAGATTCCCCAAAGCAGCATCAGCCATTAACTATAGTACTTTTGGGGTTGTGGTGGGGGGCTGATTCCAACAGAAGAAGTAATTGAGAATGGGCTGTGTGCCCCAGAGTGGTCTGTAAGGGAGAACAGTTGAGATTTGGCCCTTTTGGCCTCGAGTTCTCATCAATTAGATTTGGCCCTCCTGTTCTTGAGTTCTCAACAAGCTGAAGAAACTAGAAGCTCCCAGGGAGCACCAGTATGCAGTAAAAATCATGGAGCTCTGGCCCAGGATGTATAAAGAAGTCTGGATCTGACTACAAACCTAGCAGAAGGAAATTTGAAATATAGCCATTTGATCTTTCGTCTCAAAGTGACAAATACATTAGGACCAAATACATCAAACAATTTGTTAACAACTGATACTTCGTGCACAAGAATATTCTAAAGACTCCAACAAGCACAAATAATAAATTTGTTCCCCATGAAACAATTTTTAAAGCATCCAGAGGGCACACTATAGAGTTTCTTTTGCTATGATAAAATACCTTGGTCAAAAAGCAACATAGGAAGGAAGGGGTTTATTTCACATTACCACTCTCAGGTCATACTACATCACTAAGGAAATCCAGGGCAGGAAGTCAAGACGGGAACCTGGAGGCAGAAACTGAAGCATAAGCCATGGAGGAACAATGCATCCTGTTTGTTCCTCAAGGCTTGCTCGGCCGGCCTTCTTATAGCATCCAGGACCCCAGCCTAAGGGTGGTACTGTACTTCCAAATCAACCATCAATCAAGAAAATGCACCACAGGTTTGCACAGCAGCCTTCTGGTGGGAGATTTTCCTGCTTCGCAGATGACTCCAGTTTGGTCAAGTTGATATAAAACTAGCTAGCACAGTGTATATGTTCTCTCTCTCTCTCTCTCTCTCTCTCTCTCTCTCTCTCTCTCTCTCTCATCTATTTTCTTGCAAGAAACTGCACTTGCTTCTAATGAACATTTGTGTGTATTACTCAATGTGATTTATTGTTGGATTGAGGGGGTTTGTTTCTAAATTCATGAAGGGCATTAGCTTTAACTTTCTGTTTCTATAACTATCTTGAAGGCTTTACTAGCAGGATTATACAGGCTCCGTTCTACAGACTAAGCAGTCCCCCACACACACTTCCTATGCTGGAAGAGTTCATAGAGTATGGGATTGGTATTATTTCCTCCTCAAATGTTTGACCTAACTTAACAATGGAGTCTTAAAGCTGTCTATGTGGAAAGATTTTAAACAGTGGACTCAATTTTTTATTAAATAAAAAGGTTCTTATTAACAAAATTAATTGTTAACTTGGCCCCTTCTACTCCAGGAAAAATGGGTTTTGGTTAGGTTTCTGTTGTGATAAGACACCGTAACTGTGGTAGTTTGAATAAGAATGGCTTCCATAGGCTCATATACTTGAATGCTTAGTCACAAGGAAGTGGTACTATATGAAAGGATTAGAAAAATTAGGAGGTGTGGTCCTGTTGGAGGAAGTGTGTCACTAGGGGTAGGCTTTGAGGTTTTAAGCCCAAGCCAGTCCTGTTAGTCTCTCTCTCTCTCTCTCTCTCTCTCTCTCTCTCTCTCTGCCTGTGAACCAGGATATAGCTCTCAGCTAATGCTCTAGTGGCAAACTTTCTGCTATGATGATATTGAACTAAACCTCTGAAACTGTAAGCAAGCTCCCAACTAATTGCTTTCTTTCATAAGCATTGCCTTGGTCATCCTGTCTCTTCACAGCAATAGAACAGTGGCTGAAACAATGACCAAAGGGCAACTTAGGGAAGAAAGGATTTATTTTATCTTATAGCTTACAATTCATCATGTAGTGAATTCAGGGCAGGAACTCAAGCTAGGAACTTGGAGGCAAAAATTAAAACAGGGGTCATGGAGGAACGTTACTTACTAGCTTGCTCCTCTATGGTTCGCTCAGCCTGCTTTCTTATAGAACTCAGAATTATGTACCCAGGGTGGTACCACCCAATTGAACTGGACTCTTCCACATCAATTATTAATCAAGAAAATGCCCCACAAGTTTGCTTACAGCCTAATCTGATGGTCCATCTTCTTTATCGAATTACCTTCTCAGATGACTCTAGTTTGTGTCAAAATGATGATAAATAAACAAATAGGTAGGTAGGTAGATGATAGATAGATAGATAGATAGATAGATAGATAGATAGATGATAGATAGATAGACAAAAAAATTAACCAGCACAATATCTCCTAAATTGTCACTTTCATTGAATAAAGTGGTCTATAATATTATAATATCCTAGATTTGTATCTTAAATACAAATATGGTCTACAATAGTTTCTGCTTTTCATGTGTAAAATTAGATTTATACGCACACATTCTCTTTTTCATAAATAGCCCTGGTAGGGCTTTCTTGATCATACTAACCTTTCAAAGAACAAACTTCAACTTTGCTGCTTTTGTTTACTTTGAGTTTGTTTCTTTAATCACTTATGCTGTCTTTACAGTTTCTTTCTCCTTCCTGACTGCTCTTCTTTTACTGGCTTCTTGAAATGAAAGTTCATTTCCTTTATGTACTCTTGCTTACTGTGTGTGTGCCTTTAAGTAGTGCAGGAGTATAGCACAGTTTTAGTGAGCTGTCCCCTCTTCATCATTCAGTACACATTTCTAACTTTTGTGCATGACTTCACTTAGAAGTACATTAATTGTGAAAGTCAGAAATTTTAACATTAGTTCATTGAGAGCTCAGCTCCACTACATAGTCAAAGAACAGACTCTGAATGATTGCGTCTTTGAAATTGGTTGAAGCTTGCTTTATGAGCCAGCATATGGACAATCTCAGCAAATGTTCCCTTTGTACTTGAAAAAACCTAGAAATTTGACATGGCTAAGCATTGTACTATAAACATAAATCAGCTCAAGGTGGGCAATTCTATCATCCAGACCTTCAATAGCCTCGCTGATCATTGTGTTCTCTCTACCACCTGCTAATGAGGACTTGAAGTGCCCTACTATGATTATGGATTTTTCTGTTCCATCTTTTATTTCCAGTACATTTGCCTTATACATTTGAAACTATATTATTGGGTGGCTATAAACCTAACATTATGGTAACTTCCCAGGGCACTTACTCTTCTTCTGAAGTATCTCTCAGTGCATCTGAACACTTCTTAAAGTCTCATTTGTTTGGAACATACCTTTCTTTTGGTAAGTGTTCACATCGATTATCTTTTCCACCCTTTCAACTTGATCTCTCTGAATCCTTAATTTTAGGCCAACTTCTTCATTAAAATTTTATTTCTAATGTAGTCTGAACTTCTCAGTTTTATTGTCACTATGTATGATTCTCATTGAAAGATTTTTTGNTCTCTCTCTCTCTCTCTCTCTCTCTCTCTCTCTCTTTTTCTCTCCCTTTCTCTCTCTCCTCATACATGGAGCCATTTTAATCCTAGTTATCAATGAGAAAAGAAAGTTTTGCTCAATATAATATAACCTATGGGTAAAACCAGAAATCTCACCAAAAGGTTAGACCATATTCTATATATTCTCTCAACTTGGGCATATTTAAGGCACACACGCTTGGTGGATATTTTACTAAAATTATCTTCTGTAAAACATGAACCAGGCAGGAAGCCTGTGCACAGTGATTCCAGCTCTTATTTGTGGCTGATTTGAGGTTAGAGAGCATCTCTGCCGGGTGAAGTGGTGGTACCATGAATGTTTATCGGTTAGGATTTTAAAGGTCCATTATCATGCAGACTCAGGAAGGTTCTGCCACATGAAACTGAGTACCAGGCCAGCAGGCAACTGATTCAAGAGACAAGGGGAGAGCGGTAACAGCTCTTCCATGCTAATGAAACACATCCTAGAACTCAGAAGGAATCCTAGCTCAGTAAGAGGGCAGATCGAATTTATTAATCAGTACTCTCATTATAGACTTCCTTCAGGTTACAAAATAAATGGATGCTATGGCAATAAAGCAATGTTTTGTATTTTGAATCTTGTATTCCCATGGATTTCTCTTATAACTGAAAGTGAGTTTTGATAGGAAAAAGAAAGTCTAAGCCCGTTTACAGATACAGTCAGATAGCTAACTCCCAATCCAATTTCCAGCCTGAGCTTTGTAATTTCTAATTCGGTCTGAAATGCTTGCCAGTGAGTCAAAAACAGTGATGATGGCTGTGGTTCTGCCAGTCATTAGATGTGGAACTTAACTCAGCTTCTGCCCAGGTAAGGTACAGGTAAGAGGAATGGAATGATAGGAATACAGACCCCATCCCACCATGGGAATCTTGTTTGTTTGTTTGTTTGTTTGTTTGTTTGTTTCTGGGACAAAGTTTCTCTGTGTAACAGCCCTACCTGTCCTGGAACTAGCTCTGTAGACCACGCTGGCCTCCGAAATCACAGACATCGCCTTTCAAATGCTGGGATTAAAGGCAAGCACCACCACCACCTGGCCCCACCACGAGAATCTTATGAAAACCACGGACCCTCTCTTCTTCAGAAAACACATGTGCATACACAAACAGAACATGGGACACACCAAGCATGAAGACCCGAGTTCCAACTTTGGGAACCACATGGTGGAAGAGGAGACCGAATTCCCACAAGTTCTCCTCTGGCCTCTGCATGCAAACTATAATACACAGTGCCCCCCCCCACCTCCTGCCAAATAAATAAATCAATAAATACAATTTTTAAAAAATAATTAAAGATGTAGGACCCTGACACACATTCTGCAATATCAAGTACCAATCTGCACTGCCACAAAATATGAGTAAGCTACGATGTCAAAGAATTTAAGTGCATATATATTATGCCTAAGGAAAATCCCATGGAGCGATCAGTAGGCAATGATGTCACATGGATGCTACATGTTGTAGTCGGAAGTGTGTCGTGCAGTGTTCCATCCCCATAGAGTATGTACCCCACAGTCTATGCAATAGTCCAGTGTTGGTGTTACCGGTAAGTCACAGCTACACATTTATAGAAGAACTCTTTCTACCATTGTTTTGAAACATGAAAATAAAACATTTGTCAAATGCAAAATGAGACTCCTTGTCAACTTTTAAAATTATTGGGTGATATATCTAAAACCTTCATGCTAATTCCTCACCCAAAAATCAGAAGTATAATGGGAGTGAGAGCAAAGTTGATGGTGGTGGATAATGAGGGTGTGGGCGCTCTAGGAGGTCACTAAATTCACAGTTCCCCTTCACTTTATTTTACCAAAATGTGACCCCAAAAGAGTACTTTTCAGTCTCTCTAAAGACCGTATGTGAGGTCCTTAACCCTTTCCCCGACAAAACCAATAAGACTCAAGGGAATAAACCCATGACCAGTAGAAATTTGCCAAAGAAACAGTAGTGTTGAATCAGCTTGTGCCTACCTGCCATCAGAACACTGCATTAATCCCAGCGTCGACATCACCAGCTAAATGGCAGAGTCACGCAAGTGCAATAAGTAAAGATATCCTGTGAACAGGCAAATCCACCCAGACTTTGCAGAAAGCCTGTGAGATGATAAAACCAAGAAGAGACTTGACATACTTCAAGAAAGAGGCTTTGCAATGGCCAAGGAAAATAAGAAGTGCCCACAATTGCAAACCACCAAGAAAATGCAAATTCACCGCCACTTAAATACCACTGCCCACTAGAAATCACAAAAGAAAGCGGCCGGCAATACAAATCATAGGAGAAATGGGAAGTGGCCAGGACTTGACGCTCTGCTCATGTGAGCCTGCGCTGAGGACGTCTTTGGATATAGCAGCTTCATCATTGTACCAGTGTTTGCGGGTCTCCAAGGTTCCAGACCACAAGGCATCAGAGACACATGGTTCAGACAGTGCTCTGAAAACACAGAGCAGAGGAAAAAGAAATAGGAGCTACGGACCATCACTAAAGATAGGATATTTATCAAGTAAAGCACCTTCAGACAGACATCTGAAATTTTCCTAAGCTAGATTTTTTTATAATTTGCACTTTCAAATTTTAGTCCTTAGCCATCAGTGCAAAATTGGCTTTCCACACCAGAGTCAACATCCTATGGATGAAAACAAAATGGCACAGACTTAAGTACAACGCCATACCATTAAATAATGTGATGCACATTTGTGCCTGTGTGTATTAGTCCCCCTTATCTGTGCTTCTCACTTTCTGCAGTTTCTGTTACCCACAGTGAAGTATGATCTAAAAAATGTTAAATGCAAATTTCCTCCAAGAATTAACTTACAAATCTTGTATTGCACACAGTTTTTAGCTGTGTGGTGAAATCTCAAGCCACCTCACTCCATTACACCTTTGTCCAGGGTGTCCAGCTCATGTGTGCCCAGGCTTACTAGTCATAAGTAGCCACCTCAAGTATGTCAACCACTGAGACATCACAATGCTTAAGTTCAGGAAACCCTGATGCTCTACCACCATCCCTATGCCTCCCACTCACTTCATCTTATCATGTATGTGTGGGATCCCTCATGTCACCATGACCATGATGATGTATAAGTACTAGATTTTGAGAGACAAAATGAGACCACACCCCTATAATTTTTATGACAGTATTATTGTGATTGGCCAATTTTATTATCTATCACTATTAATACTTTACTATGCACACTTCCACATTGAAATCTCATAGGTGTGTATGTAGTTTTTAAAAGTATAAATTTGGGGGCTAGAGAGATGGTTCAGCAGTTAAAAACACCGGCTATTCTTCCAGAGGTTCTAGGGTTCAATCCCAGTACCCACATGGCAGCTCATAACCATCTGGAACTCCAGGGTATCAGACAAAGTCTTTTGGCCTCCACAAGCACCAGACATGCACATGGCGTACAGGCTTACAAACCAGCAAAACAATCATACACATAAAACAACATAAAAGTATAAGCATTGATGCTATTCCTGTGACCCAACTCCTGCATCATTGACCCCATAGGCAAGGGCTACCACTGAACTTGTAGAGCGTGGAAGCCACTCAGTCAGAAATAAGCTTTAAGTCATCATTCAGCCAGCACAACTGCTTGCCAAACTCCTACACTCTGTGTGCAAAATAATCTCATGGTCAGGGCAGCACATCCTCGGGAGGACCCACATGGAATAGGGAGTGTGGGAAGATAGTACAGGGCATCATTGCACAGTTTCCTACACATGGTCCTAAGGTGATATGGCAGGTCGTTATGTCTATGTGCTGCTTTTATTGGTTAATGAATAAAGGAACTACTTTGGGCCTATAGCAGAGCAGGACAGAGTGGAGCAGAAGTAGTCAGGGAAAGTTAGGCTGTATGCTGGGAGAAAAGAAGGGCGGAGTCGGAGAGATGCCAGAGACAGAAGCAGGTCGGAACTTTAACAGGTAGGCCACAGCCACGTGGTGATGTACAGATTAATGGATATGGGTTAAATTAAGATGTAAGAGTTAGCCAATAAGAAGCTAGAGCTAATGGGCCACGCAGTGTTTTAATTAATATAGTTTCTGTGTGGTTATTTTGGTTCTGGGTGGCTGGGATGAACAAGCAACCTCCTTGTACACTAAGGAATGAACAGCTAAGATTTTATGATAGTTCTAGCCAAGACTGACTTTTCCTGACTGTCAAACAATTATCTTTTGCCAAATGGTAAAGAGAACCTTTTTGATTCGGATGTGTGGTCAGTGCCCTCCACTAACAAATCGTCGCAGTTGGGTGATGGCAGTGTGGATCTTGATGAGTCCAGGAAAGCCAGGCAGAGCACAAGCAGCTACTGGCAAAATAACATGTGAAATTTATCAATGATTAATCCAAACACTCCACAACTAAAAGGAAAACACTTTGCAAACGTTTTTAAAAACGGCTACTTTCCACATAGCCAACGTAATCAGGCCCTGTTCTGAGCACACAGCACTTCTGGATAGGTGTCAGCGGGGACTGGGGAGCTTGAAGAGGCCCCAGAGTGGTTAATGGGAGAATTAGCACAATTCAGAAAAGACATTAATTAGGTCAATCTGCAGCTCTGCAAACCCTTAGCACCTCTCCAATGCTATTAGTGAGTTAATGGCTCCAGTTGCTGAACAATAGACAAAGATTAACACAAAAGTTTGGATGGTGAAAGCCAACTTTAGAAGAAGTGTAAAGAGAGAGAGCTCAAAAAGTTGGGAATTTACAATAAGAATCAAGGGAGGTGTGCTTATGAATTTAAAAACAGACAATGAGAAAGTGAATCTGTCTAAAAGGAGTCCTCAACTCCCATCACACAGCTGACAGGATAAGAATGGAAATCCCAGTAACGAAGCATCTATACCCTATAGCTTCTCTAAAGAAGGCGTTTCCCTCATATAGAAAAAAACTTAGATTGGCTCAATGATGCACCGAACCAAGCGGTATTTTGATGGTTTTATATTATTTATTAATTTTTAGACAGGCCCTGGGTAGCCAAAACTACATGGCCCAAGCTCAGCAATCCTCCTGCCTCAACCTTCTGTACTAGAATTATGAATACAACCCACTAGTAATATATGACTATTTGTATATATGTATATGGTGTGCATGGGGAAATAAACATGACAAGCTAAGAGTCACATACAAGGTATAAGAGTACCCAATGGGCCAGTAGATTGCGGCTTAAATGATTTCCCTAGCTTTAGAAAGACAGAGCAAGGCCTGGATAGGGAGAGTCTTGACCTGTGCTGGCAGGTGCTGAAGATAAGCTGGGGGAGGGGTGAGATTAAGAACACTGAACAAGGTTGTTTTCTATTATGGTTATCTCTGGTCCTGCCACAGAATAGACGAGAAGTCTCTCCAGGGTAGTAGAGATGTCTGGGTGTGGAGACATTTATTCTCAATCTTCTCCCACAGTTAATAGTTCCTGGATACTGAAACTTCCTAACAGTTGCACTCCTCCCAGAAGAGTGTCCTAGACTTGAGAGTCTAGAGGAAGCCCTTTGCTGCACTTCAAGAGAGAAAAGGATTAAAATACCGGAAGCATAAACGACAGCCTCTGAGTGCTTCAACTTGGCAATGCGTGAAGATAGAGGACCTGCTGAGAGTGACCAAGCGGCACTAGATAGAACTGCATTCATTTACTGCACATATTTGTAAACAATGGACTAGAGATGAAGGAGGGCAACAGGGTGAAAGAGAGGAAGCGAACAGAAGAAAGGAGGAGGAGGGAGGAAGGAAAAAAGGAAGAAGGACAGGGATTCCAGAATCAGCTTCCAGATACAGTTACAGTCTGGCCCATCTTGTGTCCTTTCTAGGGCTTTGCATGGCCCTCAGCCTACATTCCCTTATATGTACTGGGACCTTCTATTACGTTTTTAAGACTAACAACGTTACGCTGCGATTCTTTCTTGTTTTTTTAATCTGAGAGTTTGCAGCCATGTGTAAGGAGCCTAAGAGGCTTTCTTACTGGAAGTGAGTCATAAAAAGCAGAAATGAAACAAGAAGAGAAAGGGAAGGGCCGAGTTCTTCTTGGAGTCTCCAGGACTGCACTGTTCTCATGGCAAATTCCATTCTCTCATCCCATTCATCTCTGCTCTAAGAGTGGTCCAGGGATTCACAAGTGACCAGTTTCTACACACACACACACACACACACACACACACACACACGCACACTTGAGGAGCAGAGTCTACTCAATGTTTTATCTTGTTCTTACCAAATATTGCTTTGTAATCTTGATTCTCTGCACCAGGGCAATATTCTTTGTTTTAAATCATATCCATAGCAAATATTCAAGCACCTTTGTATGCAGAGGGAAGGATGCCAGGCTACTTCCCCATGTGGTACTTGACCCTCTATAACAACATCTTCAGGCATTCACTGTGGGTTATTTCTTACCCCCCATTGGTCGAAGGAATATTAACATTGGATCAAAAATTATTTTTTAAACAATCTGATAACTATGTTTATTTTTGGCAGTCCGAAGTGACAGGTTTCCTTAAATTCATTAAATTGGGCAGAGGAAGGAGCATCAGTTTCTCACTTTATTCAAAGTCTGGGCCCATCTCAAATTCGGTGTTCTCTTTTTCAACTCATATAATGGTGCCTGTGAAGACGTTTTTGAAAATAACACTGGATGGTTTTGATCACTTTTTCTGCAACTGATTATCATAATGATGGGAAAAAGACCGAAGTCTATGCACAATGCTGTCCTCAATCAAGCAGAGCCTAAGGGACCACACAGATCAAGCAATCCCCTGAGCTCTAGAAGTCAGAACAGCTCTTTTCAAATTAGGGACGTGTGAAGGTTGGTTTTTGTCAATCTGACACAAAAAAGTAACCTGGGAAGAGGGAACATCAGTTGGGGAATTTCCTCCATCAGACTGGCCTCTGTCTGGGAGGTGATGGATGTGGGAGGGACCACATGAGTATGGCCTTCACTGCACAGGCAGGCAAGCAGGGTTGAGTAAGAAAACAAGTTGAACACCCCATGGGGCAAGACCAAGCTAGTAAGCAGCCCTCTTCCATAACCCCTGCTTCAGTTCTTGCCTCCAGGTTCCTGCCCTGACTTTCCTCAATGATGGAAATATAATGCTGAATAAATCCCTACCTTCCAAAGCTGCCTTTGGTCAGTGCTTTATTACAGCAAGAGAGAAAAAGAGAGAGAGAGAGAGAGAGATAAATAAATAAACATGTAATAACTATTTACTACATGCCAGTACTTTGCTAAGCACAAACATTTTGTTATGTAATCCTCATTACAAACCTGAGAAAAAGTGACCTGCATTCAAGATACTTTACAATTACAATACTGGCAGTGACTATTTAACTCAATGGCTACTGAAGTCATCTCTAACCCTTCCAACCCTTGAGCCATACCAGTATATAACTGGATGAATACTAGCCACATCTCTTAGATGAGAAAACCAGGCTCAGAGGGATTAAACAGCACGCCAAGGTATCCATGTAGAAGTGGAAGAGTCGAGATTTGAGCACAGATCTCTTTGATGATGCCAGAGCGTTAAGTACGTTCCTCCACAATACACACAATGTCAGCTCCCACCGGAATGACCAGCTCCTTAGCAAGAGGCTTTTGTGGACACCCAGACACTGAGTGGCAAGTTGTCATTCATGAGATGACCATCTTGGACAGCCATGCCATCTCCTGTACGAGCACTGAGACTTTGGGGGCAGACATAGGCAATGCCACCCTTTGTCAATAATCTCTAAACACCTGGCCTGACAAACTTATACTCCACTATAAATTCTACCAGCTCCATTGGTCTGGCACTGCTATCACTATGGCTGTCCGACCACTCTGCACGTGCACTTGGATGTTCCTCTTTCCTTTGCCTGTGCTCTGCCTAAGCCAAGCATGTGTGCACCCTTTAAGCTCAGCTGAAAGCCAGTAACTCTCTGGAAAAAAAAAAAAAACTAAAAATTGTCTCCTTCACTCAAATACCAGGAGGCAGCCCAACACACATATACCCATGTCCTTCTACAACGCCGCTGTGTCCCCCAGCAATGGCAGGTCCAAGGACAGCTTATGTGTCACATGGCCAGCAACCAAGTTTCCTCCCTATAAAGACTTAGTCAAACAGTGCTAAATACGAGACCCAAAAATCCTGTGAGACTAGGGCTGCCAACAATGTGGGATTACTTGTAAGTGGTACTGGAAGCAAGGAGAAGCAAATTGGGACAATTAGAACGTGGAAACGAGGGTCATCAGAGACTGTTTTCTGCCACAAGTTCTGTTTCCCGTGAGGTCTGAGCTGTATTTGAATTTTATGTGACCGTATATTTCCATAATTTCTCCTTTACCTGAATTAACCAGAGTAGGACTCTTTCTAAAAGACCAGAACCCTGCTAGAGATCAGTGTCCTCCGATCTGTGTTGAGAATTCATATCTTCCTGCCAGCTGTGACACCAGCCCTTTTAACTTCTTCAGTTTTGGCACTTTCCTATCTCCTCCAATTAATGTGAATTATGCACATGTCTGTCGCCCACCTTCGCTCCAGACGGAGTCTTGTCATCTTTGTTTCTCAGCACCCAACAGTACCTGGCACGCACCGGAGTTTTCACAAGTGTTTACTGAATTGAGTAATGTTTGATGATGTCAGTAACAATGGCGTTAACTGAACCATGCAGAACTGTATTAACGACAATTCCAAAAGAAGTCTGTTTTCACTCTCAACTGTGCACTTGGTGTCGACTCCGAACAGTTACAGAGAAAGGGAAGGAAGTGACGGTGTCTAGCCTGTCACTCCACACTGTGACTCCCCTGCCATGGAGCTGTCACACTCCCGCACAGAAGCCAGCCCCTTTACATTTAGCTAGGGTTAGTAGATAGTTCTTTCCCATGAAGTGGAGTCAAAAACTGTAAACCTCTTCCACACCAAAGTGTTCAGGAAGTGTTTATGAGGGCCATAAGTGTGGGAGGAACCTAGATCCTGTGAAAATCCCAGTGATGTAGTTTGAATCAAATGGTCTCCAAAAGTCCACACGGGAAAAAAAAATGGTTCCCCATTAGGCACTATTAAGTGGTAGTGGAGCCCTTAGGAAGCTAGTGGCATTGTGCCCCTAAGAAGACTGTGGCCGTTCAGTCTCTACCTGTTTCACTGTTTTGGTCCCTGGCTATAGTGATATCTTATTTATATTTAAATAAATAAAGCTTGCCTAAAGATCATAAGGACAAAGTTAAGCCACTAAAAGTCAGGCAGTGGTGGCATATACATTTAATTTCATTTCCTGGCCACCCAGACTCCCAAAGTAATCACACAGAAACTATAGTATTTAAAACACTGCTTGGCCAATCACTTAAGAGTATTGCTAGTTAGCTCATACCTATGGTTAACCCTTTTCTATTATTCTGCATATTGCCATATGGCTGTGGCTTACTGGCAAGATTCCTGATGACAGCTCATGTCTTTCTTGTCTGGTGTCTCCCTGGTGTCTCCCTGACTCTATCTACTCTCTGTCTATATCTTTTCCAGCCTGGCTATATTCTGTTAAGCCATTGGCCAAAAGCAGCTTCTTTATTCATTAACCAATAAAAGCAACACATAGATAGAAGGACCACCCACACCAACTCACTTCACAGACGAGACTGGTCTTGAATCACAGCAATCCACCTGTCTCTTCCTCAAAATTGCTGGTATGACAGGTATGCACCATTAGGCCTGGCTCCTGCCACACTGAGTACCAACCACGGCAGTTCTTCAGAGTGAAAAAGTAAACCAAATCCTATGGAAAGCAAGAATCAGAAATGAAGGTTTCCAACTTTTGATTTCTTTCCATGTTTTGTTTCTAGTCTCTTCCTACCCCTGGAGTATGTGTCAGGTCCCCCAAAACTTATAATAATGCACCATTTTGCTTTATGTTTCTGATACTTTAAATCAAATGGAGCAGTTAACAGTTCTTAAGACTTTTGGAAATATAAATGAATACACATATGTATCTCAGTCTCTAACTTGACAACACATGGTTAATACTGTAATGTCCTTTACAACCCTTTAATAGGGTTATCATATTTTCAGCTTAACTAGTATAGAGTCAGATAACAAAAATGATATAAGCCAATATGTTCATCTCAGAAGCATTTAAGTTGACCATCTTTTTATCAAAAAAAGGTAATTTTATATAACACAGAAAAAGAGCCGCACTACAGAGAGATGCTCTAAGATATATAAAAATCACAGAAGAATAAAGAAACAGAGCTCCCAGTGCTTCAGAGTAGAAAGATGTCTCTTGACAATCCCCTCTTGGAAGACAGATGGAGATAGTAATGTCTCATGAGTCATCACTAAGGCCAAGCACGAGGCTTTAAAGTTTCTCAAAAGAAGCAGAATGGCAATACTAAGGAAGGCACGTATTGAGAATACGAAATCCAGGAGGCTGGAGAGATGGCTCAGTAGTTAAGAGCATTGGCTGCTCTTCCAGAGGACCAGGCTCAATTCTCAGCACCCACGGGGTAGCTCACAGCTGCCCGTGACTCAGTTTGCAGGGACCTGGCACCTCCAGACATATATACCTCATTGCACATGGAATAAAAATAAACTTAAAAAACAATACCAATTTCATAAATAAACATGTAATACAGATGCAAAAGAAAAATAAATCAAGCAAGTCTAACAGAGAGTCACGGGATCACAGGGTTGTTAACTGGACCTAAATCTACAACCCTTTCCAATCTGGAGGAACTAATTAATTACTTTATCAAAGCATTGTTCATAGTACAGTCACCAAGGAGAGACTGATGGAAGGGGAAATTTGTAGGCACAAAAGCACTATGCATACTTAATAGGTTTGCTGTAGTTTTAAGATTACAATGCAACATCAGTCCCAAAAGCTTTAGGAGAATATATGATAGCTTCCAAATTCAAGAAGTTGGGGGCCAATTCACCTATATGATCAGTACTTCTCAGCTGCTTTCCTGAAACATCTGATTCCTCTACATGTATGTTCACTGTACATGTATGCAGATACACACTCCCTCAACGTAATTATAAACAGAGTAGGTCAATGTTTTCACTCACGTTAAAAAGTGGTACCAAGAACCAATAGCGTGAAAGGGGGATACCCAAGACTGGGGTTACAGGCATGAAGTAAACAAACTAAATCCCTGCTCTTGGGTACTTTTAGGGAGAGGCATTGAAGAGTAAGGTAATAATCGAACAAAAGATGCATCCCTTGCCATATAGTGATAGAAATAATGAAGTCAGGAAGGTAAAGAAAGCAGGTAGACAGGTGAAAGGGAACGAGCTGTTGTAACTGCATGCTCAAGAAAGTTCCCTGAGAGGAGGTGACCTTTGAGCAGGCAGGAGAGCCCTTCCAGGCAGAGTGAGCCCTGAGGAGGGGCATGCTGCTCATGTCTTAGGAATAGTAAAGGTGAAAGGGCTGTAGTTAAGCTCAGAATGAGGAAACAGGAAAGAAAAAAAATCAGCCCAGAGAAATATTAGAGAAAGATGTGTTGGTGGTTTTACATCTGCAAGTTTCACAAAAGCTCTCCTTTTAAAAGTAGACGCCCCCTAAAATGTGGGTCAGGCTTAAAAACTGCATTGATGATGTGATAAAGGGCTGTTATGTAACTTTCAACATTAGATTACTGAAAAAGACAGCTCTACCCCCCTGATCTCTTGAAGCATCATTTATATTCTAGAGAAATCCAGATACTACATTGTGAAGACACCCAAGCAGTCATCACAAAGAGTGAGAGATACAGAGACAGAGACAAAGAGAGAAGGAGGGAAGGATATAAAGGAAGGGGGAGGGAGGGGGAGAGAGGGATATGAAAGAAGGGAGGGAAAAAAAGAAAGAGAGAGAAGGGAGGCTTCTACCAAGAACAGCAGTGTGACGATCAACCTCCTTAGAAGTGTGGTCCAACCTCGGCCAAGTGTGCTAAGATCCATAGCCTCAAACTGGAACTATCTCATATATTGTTGTATTTTTGTTTAATTTTCCTAACTCAAAAAAAGGTCTAGAGAGAATGAATTTTTATTGCTTGTTTGAAATCACTATTTTGGGATAACTTGTCATACAGCAATGGATTATACAGGATATAGTAATTGATGGCACAGATAGTTAATTTTATTCTAGATGAGCAGTGGTGGCATTCATGAGGAGCTAAATAACTTGACTTTCTCAAAAGCATCACCCTGGCTACTCTGTAAATACAGGGACTAGTGGTGATTGCAATTGCAGGAGTCCAGACTGAGGGGCATGGGCTTTTAAAACAGCAGTGGTAATTGAGGAAGTGTTTAAGTTGTAGATAAGTCTAAAAGTAGACAGTGGACAAGGTATATAAGACACGAGGAGAGAGAGAGAGAGAGAGAGAGAGAGAGAGAGAGAGAGAGAGAGAGAGAGAAAGAAGAAGAGAGAGGAAAAAAGAGAAGAAGAAGAAGAAGGAGGAGGAGGAGGAGGAGGAGGAGGAGGAGGAGGAGGAGGAGGAGGAGGAGGACGAGGAGGAGGAGGAGGAGGGAGGAGGGAGGAAGGAGAAAGAAGGAAGGAGAAAGAAGAAGAGAGGAGAGGACTGAGTCAGGAGTCCCTTTGAGGATTTGTAGACTGAGCATCCAGAAGAAAACAGCCCAGTACTTACTGTGTTAACTAGGGTATGGCAGGCTTGGCAGTTTATTTATGAACATGGCAATGTAGATGACTACCAAGCATCAAAAATGGGGATGCTAAAAAGGCAGACTCGCTATGGAGTTTTAAGTTCAGAGAGGGAAAGAGTTACAGCATCAAGTGGCCTGATATGGCAATGATAGAAGAAAAGAGAAGGAGGCCAAGGACGGGGCCTTCACTGGATCTTGATATCTGGACAACCAGAAGGAGCTGTGCTGGAAGACAGAAGCAAGAGTACGGGATTGTGTGACGGGAGAGCATGAGGAAGTTCTGTCTTGGAAACTAAACAACATTCAAAGTAGAGCAATTAACAAAATAAAACACCAGCTGAATAAAATGAAGGCTGGAAATCTGTTATTGGATTTAATGAGTACTTTCAATAGTAGAGTGGACATGGAAGCTCAGTTGAGGAAAGAATTGGGAGGTTAAGTCATACAGAAGAACTAATCCCTTGAGCAACACCAAGAAAATAACAAAATGTATTTTGGAAGAATTGTTAAAGTAATTAAAACATTACACCAGAAAATTATGATTTTCTTTTAAAATCTTTTAATAAAGAAAAAATAAATGAACAACAAATAGATCTGAAACACACAAAAAACAGAAATCTAAGAAAGCAAAAGCATATCCAACTAAAGCAAGAGTACATGTGAAAGGAATCAATAGCCAAATTAAAAAGCAGAGACTCTCGATCTGCATTTTAAAAAAAGGTTTAGAGGATATAAATCAGATTCAAACTTAAAAGGTAGAAAAGATTTACTGTGCTGACAGTAAATATGATACATTTTTAAATATACAAATCAATAGAAATATAGAGTGAATTACTAATGTCAGATGAAACAAACTAACATAAAATATGGTTCCAGATGTTAGGGATAATTTCTATTTTATAAAAATGGTCAAATAATTAAGAAACTAACTACACATGTGTGTGTATGTGTGTGTGTGTGCCAACCATAGCCCACCCACCCCCAAAATGTGGCAGGAACTGAGGAGAGATAATAGCTAGAGATTTAATAATGGATTAAAAGAGCCTCCAAGAAAATATAAGATTTCAACAACGCTACAAGTTAACTTGCCTAGTAGATCCTATGGACCCCCCAGTAGCAGCACTATCCCATGCTCCAACATGTTCTTCACAACTGCACACAGTACTTCTCCGTGATGAGTTTGGACGACAATCCTGAAATACACAATTCCAAAGATGTTAATTCACTGAGGGTGTAACTCGGTGATAGAGTGTCTGCCTAGCATGTACAAGACCCTGACTTTACTTCCAACACCATACAGAAACCAACCAAAGATCACAACTCAAAATGTTGATTAAAATTCCTAAAGTCCAAAAATTCAGTCAAAATCTGAAAAATAAGTGTGGAAAAATACCTCAAAGCAATTCTTTGAAAGATTCCTAATTGGAGATAGAAACATAGGTCAGTGGTTAAGAGCTTGCCTAGCATATACAAGATACTAAGTTTGATTCCTAGCAAAACACACACTTATCTACATTTTTTAATAGAATACATTTGAAAAACTTAAGTCTCCATAGGCTACTTTGAACAATAAAATGGACAATAACATTATTTTTGCAAGCATAGACAGACATACCAATAATAGTTATAACAGTTTTGAGTGGGTTATATTATAGTCCATAAAAAAGCTAAATGTTTGCATCTGTATATGCGGTTGGTAATTGAAAGCATATGGCCTTATAACTGCCATCATCAAAATTAAATGATAGAAATCTAAGTATTTTCATAATATTATTTTAAAACTCACAATATGAAAATATTATTTTCAAATTTTAAAAAAAGTAAATGAAGGGGCTGGAGAGATGGTTCAGTGTTTAGAACTGGCTGTTCTCCTAGAGGGCCCGAGTTCAAGTCCCAGCACCCACATGGCAGCTCATAACTGTCTATAACTCCAAGATCTGACACACTCACACAGACATGCATGCACACCAGTGCACATAAAAACTAAAAATAAAAAAAGTAAATGAAAATCACAAGTTACCATTGCCTTTTCAGTCACCCAAAGGGTCAGGATCTTGAAAAACTGCATATTCTGTGCATGCAGATAATACAGAAAGGGCATCTTCTCGTTTATTATTGGCCTTCCTATGACTTGACATATATTCTCAGTGCTGACATCTAAGTTCAACACTATGGTAATACACTTTTGCTGAGTCAAACCTGTAAATAATGAATGAAAAGAATCAGAAGTTGTTTAAAGTCTATAAAATTTACACTTTTAGTATTGAAAATGACAAGACAATGAAGTATGTGGTATAGAAAAAATTGATGAAATGTAACACTGAGGATTTAGGATAATATGGGAGTGCCAAGGAAGTTCCTGCCTAGCATGAGTTAGACCCTCAGTTCAATCCCCAATACTGCCTCAAAAACCAGACAATCTAGTATACTAACAAAGCCATGAAATTAAATGATAAAAACCTAAAGAAAAACTGAGGAAAAAAATGAACACAGAAAAGGCACTTTGCAGACAGAGAGTGGGCAATTGCATGTGAGGCAGTCCAGAGAGCTGGCTAAATCGTCTATCATTAACTGTAACTTTAAATTTCAGGTCATGCTGAATGAGCACTACTTTCGCTGGAATGCCATTCACATCTTTACATGGTAGATGTGAGCCTCATCCTCTCAGGCTCACACCATATTCCTTTCTGGACACACCCTCAGAGACACACCCACATACTACTTTACCAGTTTCTAGGTGTTTATTCACCTGATACAATGCAGGTATACGGCACACACCAGCAGCACATTAATCCCCTCTGAGGATTTGGCTTTCTGTCGCTCTCACGTGACCTGTCATTCCCTTAATAGAAGCTGCCATCTCAGGATTTCAGCATTCAGAACTTCAAGCATCTGGGATAACGATTTTGGCCTTTAGAATATTTTAACTTTGGAGATTTTAGAATCTCAAGCTTTTGGTGTTTCAGGGGTTCCAACATTTGGCAGTATGGCACTGGGGCTGTAATTTTTAGACTTGGCACCATTCTAGCACTGACTGCATACTAAGCTATTAGGCAAGCCTCAACGTGCTTAAAATAAGGATCAAAACACATAAAAATGTTCTCCAACTATTTGATTGTGAAATCAGAAGTCAATAATAGAGAAGCATGATAAATCCACATTGTGTGTAAAGTAATTAAAGTATAAAAACACCCACAATGTGTGTAAAGTAATCTAAGACACACTTACATAATCAATATATCAAGAAGAAACCACACAGGAAATTTCATAGATAATTGCATACAAATACTTTGAGATGAGGGAACACTAAAGGCCGCATACCAAAATGTTTGTGACATAGATAAGCAGAGCACAGAGGGAGAGTTACCCCATGAAAGTAGATTTTAAACCAGTAATTCAACCTTCTACTTGAAGATACCATAGAGGGAGAAAAACTAAACTCAAAGAAGAAGGGAGAGAGGAAGAAAGAAGGAAAGAGAAAGGGTGGGAGACCAAATTAGAGAAGACACCAAGGAAATAAAGAATAGAAAAACAACAGAAATAATAAAACTTAAAACTGATCTTTGAAAAGAGAAACATGATTGATAGACATTTATCTAGACTATGAAATAAAGAAAAAAAGACAAATTATCAAATCTGAGAGCAATAGAATGGCTATCTTTATTTTATTATTATGAAATCTTACAGAAATAAAAAGCATCTATAGATATTAACCATAAACATCTATACCAAAACAGGTAATTTAGAAAGAAAAGATGAGCAATTCCAAGAAAGATAGAAAGGACTCTAGAAGAAATAGAAACTCTGACTGGAGTAAAGAATTAGCAATAAAAGAATGTTAAGCAAAAAGGAAAGTCAAGGTGTCTTCATTGTAAGCTTTACCAAACACTTAAAGAATTCACACACATACACACTCTTTTAAGAGACTGAAGAAGAAATGTTCATGCTATTTTATCAAGACTGTGTGACCTTGATTCTAAATTCTGACAAGGTCATCATAAGAAGAGTACAGGCCAGTGACTCTTGCAACGCAAATACAAGATTCTCAATAGCATCACCAGTTTGATACCAGCCAGTCATAAGAAGTATCATACACCATAACAGTGGTTTATCATAGTACTAAAAGGGTGGTTTAACACCTCAAATCCCAGGGCTTGAGATGAAGTTGAGTACAAAGAATATTATCTAGAACAATGCCCTGAGTTCAACACTCAAGACTGGGGAAAAATAATATATCATAACATAACAATGAAACAAAAGGTGAAAGTACATGTAATTGTTTTAAAAATGAATAAAATATTTGACAAAATTCAGCACCACTAATTTAAAGAAATACTCTATAAACTAGAAATAAATGGAAATTTCTCAGGTCTGATTAATGATGGAGTGGGGCACAACATAGAACTTTAAATTAATGATGAAACACTAAAAGTTTTCCCCTTAAAACCAGGAGCAAAAACACCAAAAACTGTTTTCCCTAACCACTTCCAATAACATTAGTGATTATAGCCAGAGCAATCAAACAAGAAAAGTAGAAGGTATTCTGACTGCAGAGAAAGAAGTAAAATTATCTCTTATTTGAGGGTAACATAATTCCTGTATAAAAACCTTAAGGATTATATATAGAAAAAGCTCCTAAATCCAAAAGAAAGTCTATTGGAATTAATAAACAAGTCCTACAAGGGTACAGTATCATATTCAATGTGCAATGACCAATGGCGTTTCTATAAAAGTACTGAAGGGAATGAAAATGAAAAATCAGGAAACCCTGTCTTTCAAAGTAAGGGTTTCTATTTTTGTGAAGAGATACCATGACTTTTGGCAACTCTTATAAGGAAAACATTTAAATACGGTTTACAGTTTCAGTTCATTATCATCATGGTGGGGAGCAATGGCAGCATGCAGGCACACCACAAGATGCCGGCTACATCTTGATATGCAGGCAACAGGAAGTGAACTGAGCGCCATACTGGGCAAAGCACGAGCAACAGAGACCTCAAAGCCCATCCCACACTGATACACTTCCTCCAACAAAGCCACATCTACCTCAATAAATTCATACCCCCTAATAGCGCCACTCCCTTTGGAGGCCATTTTCTTTCAAACCACCACCAGCACTAAGAATAGTAAAATATTTTCCAATATGTTCACTAAAAGAACTTTAAAACATAAACTCTACAAACTTCATTTTGGAATAGCAAAGAAAACTTTAGTAAATGGAAAGATATCCTATATCCATGGACGTAATGTTGCTGCAATATGAAAATTCTTGAACCAATCTAGAGAATGACTGCAGTGCTAGGCAAATTCCAGCTGCTTTCGATGAAAATTTAAAAGACACAGAATAGTCAAGATAATATTGAAACATAAAAAAACATAGTCAAGATAATCTTGACAAATAAAAAATAGAGAAATTTTGCTTCCTAAGCTTAAAACTTACAATATAGTCTGATACTTGTATCAAAATATATAAATAATTTAGTGGTATAATTGAGGCTTCATAAAAGCACATACATATGTCATCAATAGATTTTTGACTAAAGTGGGAAAACATTTCTCTAGTCTTTCAATAAACAGTGTTGGAGCACTGGCTATCTGGATGAAAGAGAATGTAGTTGGAACCTTGCCTCACTCCACATGACAGAATTAACTCAGAACGAATCAAAACCTATACAGTTCCCCAAAGAGAGCACAGGGGTGTGTTGCATGGGTCAAACAATGGTGCCTTTGCTTTGATACCAAAAAGCATGGGTACACAGGACAAAATAGATAAGTTAGACTTTATTAAATTAAAACGTCTGTGCTTCAAATGGTACTGTTATGAAAAGGCGGCACACGGTATGCCAGCAAATAATTACAGGCTGTGCATCTGATAAGGGACTTGTATCTACAATATGTAAGTAATCCCGGCAACTCGATACAAAGGATCAAATAACGCAATTAAAATCTGGGCAAAGGGTATGCAGAGCTATTTCTCTAATAGAATAAGCATATGAAAAGTGTTCACTATTATTAGCCATAAGGGAAATACAAATCAACTATAATGAGATATCACTTCTTGCCCACCGGGATGACTGTAATAAAAAGAACAACACAACATTGAGTAGGTTAGGGAGGAAATGAAAGCTCCGTATTTCGTTGGTGGGAATTTGGAGACCGCTGCAGTCACTTTGGAGAACAGTCGGAGGTTTTCAAACGTTAAACACAGCCAGAAAATCTACCACTAGATAAGCAAATTCATTGTCCATGCAACCCTTTTGAAAATGAAAATGTATTCCCACACACGATTTATCCATGGGTGTTTAGGGCAGCACTGACCATAGTGGCCATCAGTCGCTACCACAAACGTGGGGCCTCCTGTCTTAAAGCCATTTTAAAATGGAAGGAAGTTTTCAAATGAATCATTTTCGGAATATTGAAAAGAAAGTTTAAATAAGTGATTAGCTTGTGGGCAGTTTGTTCGCCCCCAGATCCTTCAAGAGACACAGCTTGCTAGAACACAAAGATCTTAGGCTGGGAATTGAAGTCAGTGGTGGAGGTCTTGCCCAGCATGAGCAAGAATGGCCAGGATTCAGTTACAACACTGTTTTACAACTTATTTTTCATTGCTGCCACCCTACAGAGTCTTTGAAGCATTTGTCTGATTGTCCCCATGAAAATTTAATACAACAGACCCATGCTTTATGCATAAGCAGAACCAGTTTTGTCCCAGTTGAGAAATCGTGTATTAGAGCAATAAATCCAAGGGACTATTCAAAGAAGGGGTTGAAAGTAAATGAAATACCAGACACCAGAGCCATTCACTCACACCACGGAAGTCTTTACATAACGATGTTGAATTAGTTAACAAAGAAAGAAAGAAAAGAGGAGCAGATGGAAGTTAAAACAAAATAGAACAGCCACAGCCAGTGACTGAATCCATGTGATGGCGAGCTTCACACTGTACATGCCAGATTTTAGAATACCCATTCGAGATAACTGTTGGCTATCTATTGCATGTCTTTATTCAGAAGAAGAAGATACTAATTATTTGTTATGAATCTGTGTTTGAAAAACATACCCTAGATAGTTCTATGCTTTCACCAAAGGGAGGTTCCCACGTTCTTACTGTCAACTTTAGGAAGCACACAGACCTCCTACATGTACGGACTGCGTTGACCCCTCCACAAGCTTTGTGATGTTAGTATCTCTTCATTTCCTGTGGAAAAATGAAGGCTTTAAAGGAAAAATGCACAAGTAGTTGTGGCTTTGATACCATGCAACAATGAGAAAGGAGAAGGAAATGGCTGTTTTAGAATCCATGAACCAAGGGGGAAGGAGAACAAAGGACCAACCCCAGAGGGAAGCCTGTGGAAGCCACAGCTGACAGGAGCTGAACCTCTACAGGTGTTGACCCAGGTGCCAGGAAGCATCCCATCTTAGCAGTTCTCTCTGGACCACTCTTCAGGAGTCAGCTACATTTGCTGGCCAGAGCTAAGATGCTCAACGCTCATGAGAAGCCCTTCTAGCACAGAGTAAACAATAGGTTTTACTGTGAAGGAAAGGGAAGGGGAGGAGCAGAAGGAAAAGAAGAGAAAGGAAAAGAGGAAGAGGAGGATGGAGAACGAGGAGGAGGAGGAAGGGCTAAGAAGATGGGTCAGTGGGTAGAGTGCTTTCTGATGCTCCAGTGTGAAGACCTGAGTTCAAATCCCTAGCACTCACATTGCTTCTATTATTTTTCCCTTTTCTTTTTTTGTCTCATTAGATGAACACTAAAATTTACTCTGTATCTTGGCTATTGTGAATAACTTTTCAATAAATTTTGTTTGTTTTGATTTGAGATGCCATGGAAGGTCTTTTTGGGGGGTGCTTTGGGGTGTTTGTTTCTTTGTATTGATGGAGATCAGCCACAATGGCCTTAGCACCCTTTTGGTCTTTATTTTGGTTTTTTGAGACAGGGTCTCTCTTTGTAGCCCTGGCTGTCCTGAAACCAACTCTGTAGAACAGCCTGGTCTTGAACTTACAGAGATCCACTTGCCTCTGCCTCCTAGGTGCTCCAGCATCATCTGACTTTAGCACACATATTTTTAAAAGTCCAGCACAGTGATATACATCGGTAACCCCAGTGCTGGGGAGACAGAGTGAGGGAAATCCCCAGGGTTTACTGACCAGCAACTTCCAGGTTCAGCAAAAGACCCCATCCCCAAAACATCAATAGAGAAGACATGTGACATCAACTTTTGGCCTTCACAGCTGCCCAAATGGGAGAGCCTACTCACACCCATGTACCTCCCCCCACAGAGAAAGCGTGTGTGTGAGTGTGTGTGTGTGTGTGTGAGAGAGAGAGAGAGAGAGAGAGAGAGAGAGAGAGAGAGAGAGAATAGACTTAGCACTTGAAATCTGAGTATATTACACAGCCCATGTAGGCATCTTGTCTTGAAAGGCATGTTACACATGGTACCCCCAGATCACCCTCAGAAAGCATTGATAGATGCCCGTGGGCAGAACCATACTTCATATGACTGATGACATATTCAACATGGAAAGGGCCTTCTCGTGGAAATGGGGCAAAAGAGTCATAGAGGATTTTAGGGTTTTATATATCTGACTTGTTATATTTGATTATAAACCCCGTCATTTTAAGTAGACGATATGTGTGATCCATTTAAGTGGCAAGCCCTTTTCAATGCCTAGCCACACTTCTTACACACAACCTTGTTTACAGGCCTATTTTGCTGTCTTGATTCGTATTCTTTGAGGTAGCTTTGAAGAAGCTGATGGGGATTGCAGGGGACCAAAGTCCTCCTGGTCACACTGTCACCACTTGAATGCATTTCTGAAAGAATGAATGTGAGACTCTCTAACCCCTCCCTGCCCCCAGCCTGCAGCTCCACAACTGCCTCCCCATGCCTGGCTTCTGACCCCAGGCTGTCCTGGCCTTGGTCTGGCCGTTCCCATCCTGCCTCTGACAACTGCTAGTGATCTCACCCCATCGCGACGCCCAGATAGGACAGTTGTATTCTGAAAGGTCACTAGTCAATGGAGTGTTTGGAACTCCAAGAATTTCCCCATAGAAAACTATCATTATAAATAGTGATGATTCCCAGGCCCTTCCACAAAGGCCCCTTTAACTCACCACGGTGCCGCTGCAGATGGACTAAGCCACCTTCTTTCCCAAGTCTATGAAGTTGGCCTGGAGGCACAGAGCAAAGAGAATGGGGGCCCCTCGAGATTTAACAGTACCCATGGAAACATGGATGGGGAAACTCGAGGTGGTGCATAAAAATCAGAAAAATGTTGATGGGTATCTCAGACTGAGGTCACCCAAGCAAAGGTGCAGGGAGCAGGGAGTTCAAGACGCATAGCCAGGGGCACCTCTTCCCAGAAAGGGCTCATAAAGCCAGAGCCACTGCAAACCTAGAGTCCTGGGGTCAGGGAGTGCGAACAGCTCTCTGGTTGTTACTAAGTAGACTGGCAAGGCTGTGGTCCTTCTCTTGACTGCCCAGTACCTGCCCCTGATAACTCTGCTCCTCCCCTGATTCTAACCGAGCTCCAGATGATTCTCTGGATCTTTGACTATGGCTTCCTGCTAAGTGTCTCAGATTACTGACTTTTGGCATAGTGAGAGTGACTTTCCGCTGTTGGTTAGCTCCTGTTTTGGTTGGAGGGGGAATTTGTTTTGGCTGTGCCACATCCACACCGTTTCTGTAAGTATACCCTCAATCCTTCCCAGAAACCCCTCTTTCCCATGTGTTCCTCGTGCCCAGAAATCAATCTGCCATCTCTTGTCGTCTGATTTACTCTTCAGTGTTTCCTTCAATCTGGAGGTACCTCCCTGTTGTTAAGCAAATATAAATCCCCAGAATCCCATAATCCCAAGGTGGTGGCACGTGGCTGTAATTTCAGTACTTGGGAGAGAGAAGCAGGAAGGTCCTGTGTTTATGATACACAGTGAGTCTGAAGCTAGTTTGGGCTACAAAGGACCTGTTTCAAACAAACAAACAAAATCAAAACCTTGGAATGTTAGAGTTTTTTGATGTGTGTGTGTGTGTGTGTGTGTGTGTGTGTGTTGGTGAGCAAACTCAGGTACTGTGCATACTAGGCATGTATGCTGCCAAGGGGCCACACTCAGTTCACTTCACTCCTGAAAAGACTCTTGAGTACCCCAAATTCCTCAGTGCTTAGGACCCAGCAGGGCCTTTGCCATTGTCCTTCCTTAAGAAGGAAAAAAAAAAAAAAAAAAGCTCCACAGTAGCACCTGCAATTTCTGTCCCTCCAAACTACTCATCCCCAGGCTGCGTGTCTGAGAATTCCCATCTCCACACACTGCCCACGTGACTGCGAGACCAGTGGTTCTGGAAACGCTGATCTGGCCACTCTGCTTGTCTGCTACCACAACCTTTCAAAAACCATGCCTTCAGCTGCTCAGCCCACATCCATCCGTCTGTCTGTCCTGAGACGGCAAGGCTTTGGCTGAACGCTCCTTACACTTTTAATTGAGGCACAGGGAAGTGATTCCTGGTGACAGGAACAACAGATAAAAACAGGTCACAGTCTCCACCCCATGAATTCACGGGCAAATCTTAAAGTTACCCACTTGGACCAAGTTCCATCCATTTGGGGGTATTGCTGAACTGAGAGGGCACCCGCATACTGATAAAATTGCAGGTCTACTCAGCGAAACATGTGGAAATCCTCAGCCCTTTGTGGTGATCATTTTATTAGAACCGAGCCACGTGCACACAATGAGCTAAGAACCATCCCAACCTGATCAGGAGAAGCAGCCCAGCCCAGAAGCCTGCATTGATAGACATTTGCTACCTTCAACTTGTATTCAAAAGCCAGGCTGATGGTGCATGGCTTCGATGCTGGCACTGACGGAGTACAGGCAGGGGGATCTGAGTTAAGATCAGCCTGGGCTATACAGAAATCTCAAGGCCAACCTTGTCTTCAGTAACAAGAACAACTGTCCCCAAAGCTTTGTGCCTGTAAGGGCGGGCCCAGCACCAAAGGCAGGAAAAGGGGCAAGTGCACAGCACAAAGGGATTTTCTGGTCTCCCATCTGCCCTTCCGTGCCATGAGAAATAGTGGAATGTTGGCCGCAGGACAAAACAAGTGGGATTTCAGATCTGGACATCACACGAAACTCTTAATGATAGCCAGTCTTAACCTCAAACTACAACCGGGAGCCCACAGGAGGGTTTATTATTATTAAATGGGACAATATCCCAAATGTCTGGGAAGAGACGTCTTAGCAGCAGAGGTGGCTGGGAGAGCAGCTACTCCTGTTGTCCTTTGTTTTAACGTTTTCCTCCTCAACTTCCTATCTCTCCCTTCTCTACAGAAGAAAGGGGCTAGAAAAAAAAATCCTCTTTGTGATAGCTGCTCCAGTTTCTGCCCTGAGAAATCCGCTCTATTTATTAACCACGCCTCTCAGTGAAGAAATTCCACTAAAATTCCTTCAGGGCCTGGCTGCCTTTCAGCTTCTCTCTGCACATTCTTGCCTCTATGTATGTCACCATCTTAAATAGCTACGCCTTCTGTGCTTTAATAAGGTCCCTTCTAGAATCTTTTTTTTTTAAAGAACACAGACCTAGTTTTTCTAAGTTTCCGAATACCTCAGATTGTAAAGCTTCCACAATACTAATTAATTTCTTCTCTGCCTTCCCTGTGTCCTCACTGGTCGGCTAATAGCATAAGGACCGGCGCTGACCTCATTACAATAACTTCTTGCATGGAATCGGAATGATCCCTCCAGGCTGGTCATTTGGATTCCACCCCCTCCCAGCCTGCCTCCTCCCACAGGCACCACGTTAAAGATTTAGGTGTGCTTTCCGTCAGACGTTCCTATTCTTTCTAGGTCCCAAATTTGGGCTATTAAAATTTTTAAGAAGATATATTGTTTCTTTGGTGAGTTCACGACGTGACCAACCATGGCACCGTCTGCATGAAAGATCCTAAACAATGAAAAGCATAGGTCTGAATTACTGTCAGCCAAAAGAAGAAGAAAAGTGGGGAGGGGAAGAAAACTGTAAACATCCTATTGTCTTCCTTAGACAAGAGTTTGCTCGAAAAGCTTTTAGAAGCTCTTAGGAGGAACATCCCACCCTTAGGGTAGAAGCAGTCGGCAAACATTTCGTTTTGATTGTACCCAGATGGAAGCTTTTGAGGCGTGGTCTTATGAGAAAAATCCTAGAATGCTTTGCACAAATTCAAATTAGTGAAGTGGTTCATAAATGCACTCGGCCCTTTCTCCATCCTCACCCCTCTCGCCCGCTTCCGTTACCTCCAAACCCTTGCTCACTCATCCTAGCAGAACCCAGTACTGATAGAATGGATAGACCCTTCTTGCAGATGACTGGACTGCACAGGGTAAAAACACCCCTGTCAACATGCTGGACCCCTTCAGTGACCACTTTCGTGGCATTTGAACATTTCCCATGTGGCTTCGGTGAACTCTCAAGACAAGAGTGCTTTGGGCATTGCTAGCGTCTTGCACAGTGATGTTGAAGTAATAACTTGGGGCTTGTGGTGGCCCTCCTCAACCTCACCCTTGCTCTGGCTCTCAGTCTTCTCTTTGCTGGGAATGAGTCTTTCTTTGCCCAAACAAAAGAGCACCACTTCCACTGCCATTCACTTTGTGGTTTGCATCATCACGATACCCTAGATGCCTCCATTAGCACTGGGATCTTGCTGACCTGGGCCCCACAGTACACATTCAGACACACTAAACCTGTTAGTCACACAAATACGGGTGAATCTGAAGCCTGGGGAGAGACTTAGGAGCCCTCACTGGAAGCTCTACTTGAAGACTCCCCTGCTACCCTGAGCTGTGGCAGCCAGGGATTTTTGTCCACCTTGATCTTTACACCATTTGAAACAGAGTCCCCTCTTTTTTCCTCCAGATCTTCAGCTCTGCTCTTCACTTCTCTGGGCGAGCCTCTGGGCCTCGCATCCAGTCTTCTATGCCCTGGGAATCCTTCTCTTTTCCCGAGAGGGATGCCTCAATCTTGGATGACAGAAGTCCTCTGGAGGTGGAGATGAATGAGACCGCGCAGCCTTGGAGCTGCTGATGGCTCTCTTCCTGCCATAGTGAGAGGGTGTAGGAGGTCAGGCTGCGTAATGAGGCCCCTTGTGGCAACAGGCAAAAGAATCCACTGCCCTCAACCCTGAGGCAGTGGAGCCTAAAGGTCTTCCTTTAAGCTGCTCAAGCGAGTTCCCTTTGGGAAGCCTCCAGCATCTTAAAATCCATAAACATGTATTCATTAGCTTGTAGTTCAGGCCGTTGTCTTCAGTCGCTTGGGACCAGAACCACCTTCACTAGAGCCTCTTCCCTGTGAATGACTGATAGACGTGTTCTGGAGGCTGCATCAGCGATATCAGAATAACAGCAAACATGGGAAGAGGCCCACACACTAATCTAAGAAGGATGAGTGTGGCCCAGACTGAGGAGACATTGTGGAGATATTAGAAAGCATTACAGAGCTTCCAGGTGCGGTGGATAACCATCAGGTTAGCAAAGGCACACAACGGTTGATGCTGAGGGAAGGAGAAGGTAAGAAACCACAGCACTGAAAAGCGGAGCAGCGGGAACAGCGGGACAACCAGAGGATAACATTTAACCACAGAAGACCAGTAAGAAATATCCCCTCAGCGGGAACAGGTCTAAGGAAGCTCCATCTAAAACGTAAACTTCAAAAAGAATGGGGACATATTTCAAGGTCTAAGCAATACAGCCGGGGCCCAAAGCCAGGCCAAACACATGGCAGCACTGATACGGCCTGGGCCTCCAGACCATCACCAGAAACAGGACTCGGGGTCCCCATTATGTCTATATGTCTATCTAATGCTTCTCTCTCTCTCTCTCTCTCTCTCTCTCTCTCTCTCTCCCTCTCCCTCTCCCTCTCCCTCTCCCTCTCCCTCTCCCTTTCCCTCTACCCTTCCCTCCCTTTCTCCATCCTTCCTCTCCCGTAATAAAGTGGGACATTAGTGGTCCCTAATCTTTAGCTTTATGCTGTCTATTTTGTTTTTGAAATGCATCTAGTTTGCAAGAAATTGTGCTAGTATAGTCAAATAAATATGGAAGTTAAAAGACAATCAAGATATAGTCAATCCAAGAGGGATGGATGGCTCAGTGGTAACGTGCAAATACCTCACACACATGAGTTCTAGGACCAGTCCTATCCAAATAAGCCTAATCTTGTAAAGTGTGTCTATTTCCACTTCCTGTTAACAGTTTGGAGAATACCAAAAAAAAAAAAAAAAAAAAAAAAAAAAAAAACAAGTTAAGGAAGAATGAGTTCCTTAGGGCTTACAGTTTCAGAGGGAGAGTCAGGAGGCATGACAGCAGACAGCCTGAGCAGGAAGCAGAGAGATCACATCTGCAACCAAAACTACAAGGCAGAGAGAGCAAACTAGAAGCCAGATGAGGTTACAAATTCTTAAAGCCCACCTCCAGCTAAGCCCATCTCCAGCAAGGCTCCACCTCCAGCAAGACAGCGCAGTTGAGTTGAGGTCACATTCTTCAAGGGCACAAGGGAAAGGCAGGAAGGACTCCTGTGGCAGAGTCCTGAGCAAGCTATTTAGCCATCCTGCTCCTCAATGCTCTCTTGTACCATGAGGACAGGAGGAGCACGGGGTGTCTGTAAGGGCTGGGTTAGTACAGGTGAAGAGCCCCAACAACACCTGCTAACCTGCGAATGCGATGAAAGTCACCACGTTGGAAATTTCCGATGCTGAGAAGGGCGAGCCAGATTCTCTCCCCACAATCCTCTTCTTGTCGCACCACGGGATAAGAGAACAGGTTAAATCAAGACAGGGTCAGGAAATGCCAAACCCATCTTTCCTTGCCTCTCCCTTCCTGCCTCTGTACACACCGCCTTCCCGTACCCCTTCCTCTTTAGCTGCTATTTCTGCTGTTTTGAGCCTTTTGACAGTGGGTTTTCTTTGTTTTTTTTTTTTTTTTTCCATCTGAAACGCATTTCCTTCCAAACTGAAAGCAACAAGGATTATTTTGTTCTCCTCAGCACCCATGCTCTTTGCAGGCTGGGCTTGGCTGATTGGTTGGTTCTGTTGATGGAGGGACTCATTCTTCCAGTGGGTTTTAAATTGTCGAGAAGGTCCAGTGACTGAGTTGTAGTCTAGGGTGTGCAAAGCCTTGGGTTCAATCGACAAAGAAAGATGAAAGAGTAAGAAAAGTAAAGAGTGTGAGAAAGGAGGGGCGAGTAGAAGCATGACAAAAAAAATCCAGGGTCCCAGAGAAAACTACGGCAGTAGAGTTTTTTAAATTGTTAATCAGTTTTTTCATACAATAAATTTTGATCATGCTTTCTCCCTCCCCTAGCTCCTCCCAGAATCTCCCCCACCTCCCTACCCATCCAACTTTACTGTCTTTTTAAGAGTCAGAGGTGGTTGAATGAAATTGGTCCCTGGAAGATAGATTTCGAGGGAACTGCCTTCCAGATCCAACAGGACGGATGTCCATAGACCAGCAGCACACATAAGAACTCCACAAGTTCCCGGCACTGAGAAGGAGACGTGGACACAGGGTCCTACCTGGAACCAAGGATCTACCTGTAATTGATGCCCACTGGTGAAAGGAAAATTAGTGTTCTCTAAGGGAATGTCATCGGCTATACTCAACACACTCTAAGGCAGACCCCATGCCCAGGAGTAGTTGAACTACACAAGACAAACTCCATGGTTTATGCACTTTTGTGTGCATGTGTACTTGCTGTTTCATTTTCTTTCATTTTAGCGATCTTGTCTTCTTAGTCTTTTGCTTATTTGTTTTTATTTTTGTTGTTGTTGTTTTAAGAGAAAGTGAGAGAGAGAGAGAGAGAGAGAGAGAGAGAGAGAGAGAGAGAGAATGAGAACATTGGGCTATAAAGATGGTAGCTAGTTCAGTGAATCACACTCAGAGGACCAGAGTTTGGTTTTCAGTTCCCAGATCCCATGTCAGCAAACTCACAACCACCTTTAACTCCAGCTCCAGCGGACCCACTCAATGTCTTTGGTCTCTGTGGCTTCTGCACTCATATGCACATATCCACATATCCCCACATACATGTGGGTAATTAAAAATAAATTCTAAAAAAATCTTACCTAGTATTCTTGGGAACCCGAAGTAAACATTGTTTGTGACAGAAACTTGCAGTGGAAGCCTACACAAAGTTGCTGCAAAACACACCTGAGGCTAGGCTGCAAAATGCTTGAGAATTTCAGTCTGGTTAGAAAGTATTTTTTTAAAAAAATCCTAACCCAATTAATTTACCTCCTATAACCTGTGTTAGGAAAATTCCCCAGACGCCCCTGAAGACTGATATTTCTCCATGTACATGTTCTTATTCTCCTGCTATTGAGTGTGAACAGGACCCATGGCCATGAGCAGCAATCGCTCTCAGAATTGGGCTGCAATGGTAAAGGACTTTGCAGAGGTAGACCATGGTCCTCTTGCGTCCTGTTGATCTTGAGTTCATACAAAAGAACTTGATGGACTTAACAGGTGAGTCTCCAGAAGGCTCCAAGTAACAGTGATTACTCTCTACTGGCCTTGAAGAATCCGCCTGCCCTGTTATGTAAGGGCTATGTGTCCAGGGCCTGAAAGCAGGCTTCAAAAAGACAGGATACCTCCAGCCATCAAAGAGAGGAAATAGTGGGGTCAGTTCCAAAATTCAGAATTCTGGGAACACCCATAGGGTTTGGAAGCAAACCCTGACTGTCAAGTGAGACTCTATAGTCTCTATCAACACCCTGATTTTTAACCTTGGGGACCCAGTCAAAATGTACCTAGACTTCTGGCCCAGAGAAACTGGGTGATACTTTATGAATGCCATCCTAAGCCACTGAGTTTGTGGTTATTTATTTAAGTGACCGCTTACTTGTTGAAATTGCAGGCAAATACTCCAAAAGATGAACCTGAATGGCTAGAGGGGGACCGGGAGCCAGGGAGGCTGAGGAGAGCTTCCTCAAGTTGATACAGGGGTCTCCATTGAGGGAAACTAAACTAAAGCCTGGTAAAAATCAGCCCATGGGGAAGGAAGCCTGGAGGTGACCTGTGGTATTCACAGCCCAAGGGACAGCTGAGTGTCTGGGAACCTAGAGCAGAAACACCTGTGAGCAGCATGAGAGAAAAACAGTGGACAATGGCATTTGCAGGAACATGGCTGGAAGTGGAGACTCATCGTGTTAATCCAAAGAACGAGACTCGCAACACAAAAATCAGGGGCTGGGGAGGTGGCTCCGTGGGTAATAGTACCTGCTGCGTAAGCGTCCAGACCTAAGTTCATATTTGAGGGGGAAAGGAGAGAGATACTGCAGGCTTTATGTCACACCTGGTCTAGATTCACACACGTGTGTAACAGGAGAACGAAAGGGAGCCATTTGGGGATGAGAAAAGACAAGAGGGAAGGTCCGAGGAGCGCAGGGAGGGGCCAATGAGAACAGTGACACAGATGTTACAGAACTCCATGCTTCATAGACGCTAAAAATATTAGTTAAGAAAGAGGGCTGAAAGAAATCATACCTATCTTTGGATTTTGAATATTAAATCACACTCACTCAGGAGTGGCAGAGAACAGCCACAAAAACATTTAAAAGACACGTTGGTAATATAGTTTTCGCCATATGTACGTGGGTTCTCTCTTGTTTTGTGTGTCTTCATGTGTTGTGTTTGAGACCGGGTATCACGACATACCTAGCCCAAGCTAGCTTCCAACTCTGGCTCCTTGCGTCTGCCTCGTGATTGCTGGGATTACCATTGGAAATGGCACACTCTGCTCTTTCTCTTTCTCTAACCTAGTCACTAACACCCTTGTTCAATGCATTTCTCCATCGGCATCACTTTCTAAAAGCAAATACTGCAGACGATAAACTGTACTGACTTGTGATAAACCATCTCACGGCGTGTGCGTGCAGTGGTTTACTTACCTAGCCTCCTATTAGCAACAGTTAAAGTTCTTCCTGATTCAAAACTAGGTACTCTGAACCTAGGCAGAACCTTCAAGCACCAAAACCTGCAGAAAATGCTTTAGTTCCTGGGACTTCTTGCCTGGCATTTGACTACAATCACCACGCAAGAGTCTGAAATAAGCAGGGTAGCGGTTTGTGCTGGCTGACAGCCTGTCTATTCCCTCACTGGTTCATTTCCTTGGTCCTCCCATACTTGCTCTCCCTGTTCAAACATGCGCCGGCTCCATCCAGCTTATCTGTTCTCACTGCAGTTCCTCCCCTGGGAAATCTGTTCTTACCTGGCCTCTCTCTCTACCTCCTTTGTAAATAGTAGGTATCATACAAGGTTTGCCCTGAGCAATGTTGACTTTCTCCTTACCGAAAGGCCTACTCAGTCTGAGGGTGGGGGTGAGTGGGCTGGTGTTACTGCCCCTCTTTTCTGAGTCCTGCAAAGTAAGCCCTGCAAAGCTCCCATCAGGTGACCTTGTTTTCTTGATTCTTTCTCCAGCTGACTTTGTTGTCTCTTCCGCTTGCCTGTCTACACTGGCACATGGTAGCAGCCAGCATGGAGAAGCCTCAGTTGTGGGCACAAGGGAATGTGAAGGCAGGCTTTGACTTCAGGCCCACCGATGATGGGTGATTGGCAGGGTGGTGGGGAGGCCCCTTCTTTGGTGACCTTCCCAGCGTCTTTGGTAGTCAGTACTGTGTGACAACATGGATGTTTGCAGACACACCTGCAAACACATACCAGTTAATCCTGAGCCCAGAGACAAGTTCCGTTACCATTGGCTTCAGTGCATTCATCTGCAGCAAGTGACTAGTATTCTTACCACTGTTGAGTTCTAGAACGGATTAATATCGCAATGTTTGGCCCTTGCTATCATAGGCTTTGATACGCCATAATGAGGTCAAATTAAAGCCATGACTAAACGTAGGCTGTTTCTAATTGAGGATGTGAATGAAATCCTGAGTGGTTTGGGATTTAAAAGTTAAGGGTAGGGGTAGAGAAGGTAGAGCCAAGAGGTGAGTATTTTCATTTGAAGAGAACAGTATATGCAAAGAGCTTGCGCAGAGAGGGAGCTCAACTCAGGAGTAGCAACAAAAGACAGCACGGATGGAGTGTGGGTTGGCGGAGGTGCAAGGACTGGCCAGATGTGGCGGCATAGCACGTATGATTTAGCTCTCAATCATGAACGCGGTAGGAAACCATTCAAATAGTTCCAGCTGGTATGAGGACTGAGAAGAAGGTGATAAGATCGCATTTGCATTCCAGATGCTGGTCCTCCTGGGAGCAATTCAACGACTGAACTGGGGACAAAACTGTAGATAGGGGACTCTGGTTAGCAGGCTGAGCCACAAGGGTTAGCAAGGAGTGAGGGCTGTGTAGACAGGCTGGGGGCTCTGATGGTAGACAGAAGCGAAGAAAGTGGAAAGGTGTGAGCTGAAAATGAAGACAGCGCAGATGCCAAATAAGACATCAAGGACCAGGCGTGTGCACAGGATGTATGAAGGGGCATTGTCCGAGGAGCCTTGCAAAGGAAAATGGTTTGAGGAGATCATGGTAGGTGGACTTGTTGTGCAAGAGGCTATGTATGTCAGTCTGCCTCACAAGATGGTGAGAGATGGGGCATGAATGGAAGAGGGGGTGCTGGGCATGGACAATTGCATTCCGGTCCCTGGGTGTGAGCTAAGAGTATTGGTTCCTTCTGCAGTTCCTGGGTGGCGCTCATGTGCAGGCAGGACTAAGAACCCTTGTACTCCACAGTCTGCTAGGAGATGGGAGAGGATGGACAAGGGATCAGGACCGTTTACATGTCAAGCTGATCTTCTGGCACATTCTCTGCTAGCTTACACCCTCCCTTTCTGGTTAATGCTGACATAGCCCCGTGATCCTCTGGCTTCATGCAGATTCCTCAAAAGATTCTAAATGCTTCTCCAAGGTCACCCCCTACAGCAGGTCTATTCATGGCTGTCCCTTCTCAGTTCTAGCTTTTTATCTACTGTTAGGATTATCTTTACCTTCTTAAATAGAGCAAAGGCCTGTCAACTCCTTCAAGCTCACTTTCATGTGTGTGGTATTCCTTTATATATGGGAAAGAGCACATAAACGCCATATACATTCATCCATGACATTCCATGTCTTGACCCTACCACTCCGTCCCATCCTCTTTTGTGCTACTCAGCCCCTGATGAAGTGAATAAGTACTCTACCTAACAGACTCCCTATGGAGTCTTCCTAAAAAAATCTAATCTTTCCACCCTAACTCCCCTTTGCAGTTTTCCGCATAGCTACCTTGTCTGAAACTGTGGGTGAGACCATCCCCGCATCATCCTTGTAGAAGGTTCTGGAGTACTGGTTGGTTCGCAGACCTCATTTCAGTCCAAGTCTAGTGGAACATTAGATTCACCAGAAAAGTACAGGTAGGGAGAGAAGAAGGAGGAAGATGGGAAAAGACAAGGAAGGAGAGGAGGGAGGGAGGGAGGGAGGGAGGGAGGGA
>NW_026067899.1:10267477-10382796 GCF_014885135.2 Alexandromys fortis
GGGGGGGGGGGGGGGGGGGGGGGGGGGGGGGGGGGGAGGGAGGGAGGAATGGAAGGATGGAGGGAGGAAAGGAAGATGAAAGGAAGACAGAGAAAGAAATCAGGCAGGCCCGGTTTTCCAAGTCTAAGGTCCAGGAAATTGGTTTTTAATAATTCTTAGATAGATCTTACTTTTATGACTTTTCTTTCTTTTAATATTAAATTTTCTTAGCCTTAAGTGTATTTTGTATATAATGGTAGATCCTCATGCAGTTTTGAAGTTTTGTTTGTTTGGTTTTGTTTCTGTTGTGCTAGAGATTAAAGAGAGAGCCCTGAGCATGCTGGGTAAAGGGCTATTAATAAGCTACATTGCGGTTCCATATAGAAGTTTCAGAAGTAGAGTGAGTCCATGCTGCAAGTTGCCTTTTGTGGTAACAGAAGCTGCAATCTCACATCTTTTCCCCAGGTGTACCACTTAGCCAATTAAACCTTGCGGTAGTTTGAAAGAAAATGGCGCCAAAGGGAGTGGCACTATTAGGAGGTGTGGCTTTGAAAGAGTGGGTATGGCCTTGTTGGAGGAAGTGTGTCACTGTGGGGATGGGCTTTAATGCCTCATATGTGTTCAAGCCACTCCCAGTGACTCAGTTCACTTCCCGTTGCCTTTTGGATCTCCAGCACCATGTCTGCCTGCATGCTGCCATATTCTCAGTTGTCATGCCCCTTGCCATGATGATAATGGACTAAACCTCTGAAACCGTTAACTTCCACCTCGGTGAAATGTTTTCCTTTATAAGTGCTGCTGTGGTCATGGCGTCTCTTCACAGCAATAGAAATCCCAACTAAGACAAGCACTTAGATAAACCAAATCATATAGTGTGCAACATTTTGAATTGGGTCAGTCACTGCAATTCTTCCAACTCTTTATCTATATTGTTCTGTGTGTCATCTATAAAGGTCTGGTTCCTTCCAACTGCAGAGCCAGGAGACACGATAGAGATGTGGAATTGTTTGTTTAATCAAGGACTTCTAAGATGTTTGCAGAATTTTACTATTATGAACAAAACTACTTTGAATACTTGTCAAATGTTACACATCCAAGTCTCTATTTCTCTGGTGTAAATGCTCGAGAGTATGGGTAGTGGTTGTGTGGTAGCTTATGTTTCTAAAGGAACTGTACTGCCTTGTGGCAAGGATAGCTCTTCCAATACTATTATAATCCGAACGTCAGATGACAGAAAGAAAAAACAATTAAAATTCTTATATAACCTTCCCCTGCTACACATAATTATGCCACTAGAATTTACTGCTAAAGTTTACCCAGCAATCCCTTATGACAAAGGACCTGGAAAACGTTCTCTCTTCTGAGTGTGTTGCTGTTCTAAATGAAGCTGGGTACCATCATTCAGAATAAACTGGATTATGCTGCAGTAACAAAAAAAAAAAAAAACCAAATCTCAGTGGCACCTCTATACTTGACCCCCCTTCACTGGTTAGGGCTCGCTGGTCTGGGTTGTATTCACTCTGAAGTGAAGAACTATTATCAAGAATATCACGAATTATGATGGCATGAAGGAAGAGTGGGAAGACCATGCCCGATTTCAGTTCCTGAAAATCTGCATCTTATTGGCCAAAGCATGTCACATGACATATGACATCTCACAAGGGGACAGGGAGTGCAATTCTGTCATTTCCTGAAAGAAGAAGACAGAGGAACATTTATTATACTGGTTAGTTTAAATGTCCATCTTTCTACAACTTAGAATCACCTGAGTAGAGAGCCTCTCCAGAGAAATTGTCTTAATTTCTGCCTGGAGTCCCACGGCAGATATGCATGGAAGCTTCTGCTAGCAGCACAGACACAAAGGGACACAGAAGAGGAAGACAGGAGATGAGCGTCTTGCTCCCTTGTCCTTCCCTCTCGCCACTGAGATCATTTGCTCTGTTAATGCTGCTGCCTATTGATGCCTTCTCTGACGCTCGAACCAAATTTTCCAGGTTTCCAACATGGACTGAGGACCGGTGACTCTTCAAGAAACCTCCTCGTCTTTAGCATCAGACTGGGACTACTGAGGCCCCAGATCGGTGGAATGAAGAAGCGCTGGGGGACACTTGGCTTCTCTAGCACCAGACGGTCATTGTTGGACGGCTCTGACTGCCCAGGCACCCAGCCTCAAGAACTAAGCAGCCGCCAGGTTCTCAGGCTCTCAGCTGTGACAGAGCTGCTCTTAAGAACACAACTGTATTGCACATGATAATTTAATAAATTTATTTTTGTAAACATTAATTGGTTCTGTTCCTCCAGAGGAACCTGACTAATGCATGTGTTGCACAAACAGGGAAGACTTGAGTTTGAATCCCTAATACCCATATACAAAGTCAAGTGCGGTGGTACACACTTGTAATTCAGTGTTGGAGAGGCAGAGACCTGCAGATCTCTCTTGCTTACTGGCCAGCCAATCTAGCCTAATCTTTCCTTCCACGTTATGGGAGAGAACCCAGTCTCAAAGAACCAAGGTTGGTGACTCCTGAGGAAAGAAAACCGAGGTTGTCCTGTGGTCTACACACACATCTGCACACACACACACACACACACACACACACACACATGCACACATATCATAGAAACACACAACACAGAGAGAAGAATGGATAGCAATTGACACTTTGTGGCAACCTCTGACAGTCCCAGTCTTGAACATAGGTCCTTGAACACCTGCACCCACCCCCTGCACACGAAATCTGGAAAGAATGAAAAATAGCTTTAAATTACTGTTAATCTTCCATTGGCTCTACTTTTTCAAGGAAACAATTTAGTTACGAGACAGTTTACCATCACTTACAGCACACCCATGTATTGAGACACTGGAACTGAGAACACTTCTGCTGGAAAAATAGCTTTATAATTACAGAGCCATGAGGGAGCTCTTCTCTCCAAGCTGAATATTAACACACAGGTGTCAGACTGGAGGGTGGCTCCTGGTGACGCTTGAGAGCATTTTGCCTCAAAAGACTTCACCCAGCGTTAACGTTCATCACAACTTAGGATGAATATGGGATTCTGTGTACACACAACCAGACAGCTCGCATGCACTCTCCGGTTCTCCCACTAATGAGTTGCATAAATGTCTGCAGGACATTGCATCTCTCATTAAGTGCCTCTGTTTCTAGTTCACTGGTAAACGAATTATAGCGGCTAAATGAGTCCATATATGGAAAGCAGTTGAATCATATTTTTCACAGAGTAACATATTACACTGTAGGAGTATGAGCATTAGTAAGTAACTTGTTGCAGAATATTTCTGTGCTGTGAAGATGTGTCTTTGCCAAGGTGCCTTCTGATTGGTTTTATAAAGAGCTGAAGAGCCAATAACTAGGCAGGAGAGGACAGGCGGGATTTTCAGGGAGAGAGAGGAAGAGGAGGAGGAATCTAGACACACTGATTTCTTGGAGAAAGTATTTCCTTGCCATACTAGGAAAGGTAAAAGTCACGTGGTAGAATGTGGAATAATAGAAGCAGGTTAATTTGAGTCATAAGAGCTAGTTGGGGACAAGCCTAAGCTAAGGGCAAACTTTCATAATTAATAAGAAGTCTCCAGGTTATATGGGGACCGGTGATCCAAAGAGAGTCTAACAAGAAAGCTTGCTGCAGAAACTGATAGACATCCAGAAGATTGTACTTGCAGGTCAGAGCTGCAATGGAGTCTATGGTATTTAAGGCTTCATCCTTTCCAGATGTCTGGATATCAAGTACACACACCAAAATTGACCCTCTTAACCACTGTAAGTGCACACTTCAGTGGTGGTAAATATGTTACATTATTTTGCTACATCATGGTTATTATCTCCAGAACTCTTCCTACCTCATAAAACTGACAATACCTTCTGAAGTAAACGACAAATCCTGCTGCCGCCAGCCCATTCTATACCCTGTTTCTGTGCTTGTGAAACTTCAAGCACCTCCCTCAGTATTTGTGTAGTGAGGACTGGGGCTTATTTCGCTTAACATAATCTCCTCAGGAGTCAGATATGTTGCAACAAATGTCAGATTTCTATTCTTTTTTTAAAAAAAACTTAACATAATCTCCTCAGGAGTCAGATATGTTGCAACAAATGTCAGATTTCTATTCTTTTTTTAAAAAAAATATATTTATTTATTTATTTATTATGCAATATTCTGTTTGCATATGTGCCTGCAGGCCAGAAGAGGGCACCAGTTCCCATTACAGATGGTTGTGAGCCACCATGTAGTTGCTGGGAATTGAACTCAAGACCTTTGGAAGACCAGGCAATGCTCTTAACCACTGAGCCATCTCTCCTGCCCCCAGATTTCTATTCTTTTTAAAACAGAGTAACAGTCCATGGCATGAATGTATTGTGTTTGCTCATCCACACTTCCACCAATGGACATTTATATTGCCTTCACATTCTAACTACATGAAGCTGCTGTGGATATAGATATTCAAGCATCCCAAATGAAATCCCCCCATTTTAATTATTTTGGGTATATACCCAGGATGAAAACGATGGATCATGTGGTAAGGTTCTGGTTTTGTTGTTTAAATAGCTTAAGGGAATTCTATTGCTTTTCACAAAGGCTCTACCATTTTGCATTCCCATCAATAGCATGCAAACGTGTTATCCCAGACTCTCTCCAGCACTCGCTTCACTGATTCTTCTGAGATGTGGCATCTCATCTCATTGCAGCTTTAAATTATATTAAATTTACATGACACATGATTGGCCACTAGCTTATCTTCTTTGGAGAATAGCACAGTAAAGTCTAGCAGTTTATGGATTCAGGTGTTTTTGTTGTTGAAGAGGCTATTTTGATAGAACATTCCTCAGGATGACATTGATGAATGTCATTTGCTCTGCTCTGCTCAAGCTAGAACTGGAGCCTGAGCAGTCACAATTCTCTGGTAGAGTCTCAAAGTATTGTAGACAAATTAAAACCTGTTGATTTTAATCGAAGCTGAGATGCAGGAATTATTGACAGAATTAGACAAATCAGGCTGCCTGAAAACCAAATGACCCATAGAATAGAATTTCGGACTTGTTTTTAATGATGTCTGTTGATTCCTGTAGTAAAATGGGTAAAGTTTAACATAACAAACTCTGAGTCTGTATGACAAAGTGTGTGCGCTGTCTGCAGGCCACTAAGATGACTTAAAAAGTAAAGGCATCTGCTGTCCAGCCTGATTCTCTCTCTGTCTCTCTCTCTCTGTCTCTCTCTCTGTCTCTGTCTCTCTCTCTTGCTCTCTCTCTCTCTCTCTCTCTCTCACACACACACACACACACACACACAAACAACATAGATGAAATAAATAAATTTCCTTGTTTCTTCGTGAGCAGACTTGGGGTAAGCTGTTCTGACAAGTGCTAAGCTTCGGGACCTGCAACTATAAAATCGTCTACATCCTAATGACCACATGGCCACGAGCGTGTGATGTCCATTAACCCTCAGATGGGTTCGGATTAAGTATCCTTTGAGATTAACCCCCAGAAACAAATATCCTAAGATTTTTATCTCATGAAATTCTGAGAATTCTGCATGTTTTTTCTTCCTAAATACATACTTACTCTTTCCCATCCTGTAGCCTCTTAGGCTCTCTCATTGGTTGTTTTCAGGCTACTGGCCAAAGAGCCTACATTTCTTTTTTTTTTTTTTTTCCCTTCCTCACCAAATAAGTTAAATACTCAGTGTGTTCATTATTTTTTTTAAGGAAATGAAGTTGAAATGATTAAACAGGAAATATGCACTTAGCTCCTAATGTTGGCTACCTCAAGACAAAATCAATTCCATTTCGAATGGAATGTGATCGGAGAGCTGTTTAGAAACCTGTTGATAGGAAAGAAATATTGAAGGTGAATGCTCCAGAGACAGGAAATGGGAAACGTAACGGTATCTTTTAACACTAAAAGGCACTCTGTCTTTCCTGTCCTAGAAACCTTGAGAGAGAGAAAAAAACCAATCTTTAAAATGCTCTGCACATTTGAGACACTAATACACCGGGCTGAGAGCCAATGACACTTGAATAAAGACCCAAACTGTTCTCCCCTGGGCCCCCTGTGGAAACTCAGAAGTTTACATTTGCAGATGCCCCAATCACTGGCCACACCTGCCTCCACTAGCGTGCGCCAAGGGGAAGAGAAGCAGAAAAGTCTCCCTAGTTCTGGAGCCTTTGCATGGCCGGTCCATGGCTACAGCTTGGAGGTACTGGGGTTTCAGTGGAGTTTCAGCATCTTGGGCCTGAGGAGCCGCTCTCAGGTTACACAGAGCAAGGCTTCATTCCCTTGCAGTGGTTCAGCTGCATGTCAAAGAGAATGTTTCCAAGTGTCTCCAATGCCGTGCAATGCTTCCCACCAGACTGTAAGTTTTCAAGCTGGTCCTGTGTATTTGCACCTTGCTTGTGGGTTGTTTTAAATTTAAACTTACTTTTTGTCCAACCCACATTGCTTGTGGGTTGTTGTAAGTTTAACTTTACTTTTTGGAGAATTTTTTTCATAAGTACTAGATTTCCATCATTTCCACCCTTCCTTCTCCTCCCCCAACTCCTCCCATGTCCTTGCTGACTCTCTCAAATTATTGATGATGACTAATAAAAAGTACATTATTAGTTATTGACATACAGAAAGGAGGATGGAAGCATGGTCTAAGAGCTGAATATATCATGTCTACTCCATGCTAACTGTGTGTTTTAACCACAACTGTGTATGAAGGTATCACATGTATACATACACAGGTGTCTGTGATGGCTAGTTTTATGCTAACATGAAACAAGTCAGAGAAATCTGGGAAGAAATTGCAATTGAAAAAAATGCCCCTACCAGATTGTCTGGTGGGCAAGCCTGTGGTTCATTTTCTTGATTGAAGACTAATATGGGAGAACCCAGTCAACTGTGGGTGGTGTTACCCCTAGAAAGGTGGTACTGTGTTGTATTAGAAAACAGGCTGAGCAAGCCATGGAGAGCAAGATAGTAAGCAGAGTTTCTCCATGATCTCTGCTTCAGCTTCTGCCTCCAAGTCTCTGCCTTGCTTGAATTCCTGCCCTAAATTCCCTTAGTGATGGACCATGATGTGAGAGTGGCCAGCTGGAGTGAACTCATTTCTCCCCAGGAAAAGTCAGTCTTTTATTACAGCCATAGAGACCGAGCTCAAACAGCTTCTTCAGAAGGTGGGGATTCTGTGATCTTGAAATTTAAACAATCTAATCTTCCTTAGAAATTGTAAAACATAAATAATTTGATTTACTCGTAAGAAATAAGTAGCACTTGAGATGATAACAATCATAATTTGTTTAGCGCTGGTTTTAAATTTAAGTTTTCTTGTGAATCTCTTTTTCTGCAGGGTAAATTATGGGCAAATATGGGCAAAATGCTGGGTAGAGTAATGAAAACAACCAAAAAAGGATGCCTTCCTACCTCCCGCACCCCAAACTCAAGTAGAATGTTATAGGGAAAATCTTGCCTGTTCCTAGATTTCCCCAGGTTTTCTTGGCAGGATCATTCCCAACTGGAATTTTAAAAATACATTTAATAAAGAACACATTATATTTTTAATTCTCACAGGAGACCATCCATGTCTTGACAACAGACCTTCTATATGGGCTTTTTATAAGGGACTTTCTATAAAGGACTTTCTATAAGGGCTTTCTATATATCTCTACCTGAGTCATGTGATTTGGAAGAGAGTGGACACATGATAACTGTTTATTGAATCATCTGGAGGCAAAGAAATAGATGAGAGAATGGGTGAAGAAAACAGACGTACCATGTTATGGGAAGCAGAAATACAGCTGAATTTCCAAAATGATGATTCCTACAGTGTGATTATAATGATTAGCAAGGACAAAGTGACATTGTAATTCTACATCACTTGAATTTTTTTAGCGTATTTTCTGATTTTCCTCTAAGCACATACCCAGCAATCACTCACTCACTGGCAAATGTGCAAAAATCAGTATTTAAAACTGCACAGTCTTAGGCAAGAAACTTGAGCCCTTAGAGACTTCAGTCTTTGCAAAATGGGAATGATGAGGGTAGCAAAGGGACGTGACTTAGGGCTCATAAAGTACTCAGAGCATGGGCTGGCCTGCAACAAACCAGAATTATTAAGGTTGTTATTATCCATTTCCTCTGCAAAGACATTGGGTGCAAGGAAAGTAACAAATTATTTTCTAACTTTTTTTAAAATCAGATCCTCCTGTAGCAATGATTTTAATTTGTTTAAAACACACAATATTTGTTTAAATACACAAAAGTGGGAAAGTCCGCGGCCGTGTTACTCAGCAGCTCCTATGACACACCGTGCAGGCCATTGCTCAGTGTCAGATCTAAGGCAGCAATGACCTGTTGGTAAACTCCTTAAAGGGACTAGCATCTGAGAGACCAAGTCCTCTCCTTACCGTGAACTGGCTTCACCAAAACTTTGCTCATGAGCTCAACTTCTTCATTTCTTTTCCAGAAACGTCAAGAATTTCAGTCCCAAGCTGGAGAAGGCTAAGTCTGTCCTTCTGGAAGTAATTAGCAAAGGGAATTGTCTAAACCTGAAATCACCCGGAAGGTAAAAGACATGGCTGACCCCCGCCGAAGAGTTTTATGATAGAGATGCTTGTCAAAGAAAACAATACTGGGGGCCAGGGGACCGCACTTTGGAGACGGGCAGATCTGTAAGCATGGCAGGAGAGGGATTCATTTCTGGAGAGGAGAGACCAGAATATCTTACCAGCCCTGGTGTGAGAACAACTCTTTTTTCATGCCCAGTGAAACTGTATTATGCCTGCCTGGATCAGATCCCTCAAAGCATCTTTGAAGCAATGCAAGGGAAGAGACATAGTGAACCCCACTTGAGGGATGAAGATGCTGAGTCATGGAAGAGTTTGAAATGTGCCCAGAATCATAGCTGGCAAGTGGCAAGCACAAGATTTAAGTCCAACCAAACAGATGGCAAATACAGTTTAAACAGCATGTGACCGTGTCCCGAGTAAATCGGCACCGTCTTCTGCCCTGTGACTGAATATCTAGGCTTAGATGAGATAGGCTTAGTCAGCTGTACCGAAAGGTTAAATAAAACTAAACAAAGGGTTTGTATTCTACAAGTTCCAAGTACTGTTCATCTCTGGGTCCAGGGTGCAGAAAAGGGTCAAAAGCCAGTAAAAAGGAGAAAAAGAAGGAAGTCGTTGGAGTGAGAATTAGTGATAAACTTGGACAAGTCTTACTGAGGTACAGGAGAGAATTCGGAAGACTCCCTTAACAGAGTTCAAGCAGGGCAAACAGAATCCTGTTGCACACTGCCCTTTATAGCTGTGGTTTTATGGTTTTACACCTGACCCAGACTTCCTTCCTTCCAGCCTCTCTGCTCCCGGGGCTCATTTGAATTCCGAGGCTGACTCTATTACAGTACTGTGCCCCACCCTCACAAAGTCCAGCATCCTTCTGATAGCCGGGACCATTGAGGAGGGGCAGAATCTCAACGAGCCATGGGATTTTGACAGATTTATAAAGAAAGCGTTGGTTCTTCTTGACAAACGGGTGTGCTGTGAGCCTGGAGTTGGCTGTCAGTGGGCTTCTTTCTGTGCTAACAGGCAAAGTCTGTCTCGAATGAAGAGAACACCAGGGAAGAGACAGCTGGGGGGAGGGGGGGCATGTGGTTTCCCAGGGCCCTCACTTCAGTATCTGCTGAACCTACCAACGCAACTCATTAGTTCTGTGGGCCAAGAACAAAACCTGTTCTGAAATTCATTTAATTTGGCTTTCTGCCATTTCTAACAGAATCCAGACAAGTACATTGAGTCATGAAAAGAGTCCAACGGTGGTCATTTTATTTAATCAGACATCTTTACTATTGTCTGAATACGAAGGAATGTTTAAAAGGGTAACTCCATCTAGGACTTCAAGCCCCTGATCTTATTCCTTTAAATTCTAAATTGTCTTCCTTGTACATTCTTCTTCCATGGTGTTTTTCAGACCCTAGTTCTCACATATCAAAAGAACATCATATAGCATGTTAAATATTTTGCCATGCAGCTGTCTGATTAAGCTGCCACTACTAACTACAACAAGGGAAAGATTTTTGTTAAGAACTTAATACAATACATATCTTTCGGCAGCTCATGAGATAACTTAAGAAATTTCTTTTTTTAAAAAAAATACTATAATCAGTGTTTGGGTTTCTATTGATGCAATGAAACACCATGACCAAAGCAAGTTGGAGAGGAAAGAGTTTATTAGGCTTACACTTCAACATTGCTGTTCATCACTGAAGGAAGTCAGGACAGGAACTCAAACAGGGGCAGGCAGGATCCAGTAGACAGGAGCTGATGCAGAGGCCATGGTAGGGAGTTGCTTACTGGTTTGCTTCCAATGACTTGCTCAGCCTACTTTCTTTTTCTTCTTCTATTTTTTTTTTTTTGATTTTTGAAACAGGGTTTCTCTGTGTAATAGTCCTAGCTGTCCTAGAACTAGCTCTTGTAGACAAGGCTGGCCTCGAACTCACAGAGATCCACCTGCCTCTGCCTCCTGAGTGCTGGGATTAAAGGTATGCACCATGACTGCCTGGCCCAGACTACCTTCTTACAAAACCCATGACCAACAGCCCAGGGATGGCACCACCCACCACATGGTATGCTCTTCCCCATTGATCACTAAATGAGAAAATGCCTTACAGCTGGATCTAAAGGACGTATTCCCTCAACTGAGGTGCATCTCTCTGGTGATTTTAGTTTGTGTCAAGTTGACACACAAAACCAGTGAGTACACAATGGAACTCTAAAAGTAATGAATTTAGGTAGAACAGTATTCTTCCGATTTTAATAATAATCCCCTAGGAAGCTTAAGAAATTGAAGAGTACAGTAAGACATACCAATTTGGAAAATTTGGCACAAAACCCAGAAGCCTAAATTTTCACTAAATCCTTGGGTAATTCCAGTATGATTCCAGTGTTGTTTCAGACTCAACTCCAGGAAGTCGCAAAGTCTCACTGAACATCAGCAAAGACACTGGTATACAGTTGTAGGTTCTGAATCTCTGTCTACAGAGGCAGTCGAGGATGGCTCTTGAAAGATGAATGTGAACTTATCCACCATATTTTCTTCTCATGTGATCAGGGTCAAGTGAGGTGACCGTCATGAAGGATGCTGTACAATTAGCTAGAATTAATTATTTTTTACGCACTCATTAAACTCGAACTAAAAGGCAATAACACACTTAAGCATCCTGGCATGCTTACATAAAGTCCATCTCTGGTGTCTCTCTAGAGGTGTTAAGATTCAAAAATGCTCACAACTAGGTTGGCTTTATTCCCACAATGCTAAACCTTCTGGGCTTCCCGGATTAAAGGAGAACAGGATGCCACATTTGTGTGTGCTTCTTTGACCCGTTTTCCAAGTGACTTGAAAGCTACAAACTCAAAGTCAGCCTCCACAGAGGAGATGTGTGGCATGCCAGGCTTGCAGTGCAGGTGGCTTTGACACTTCGCCTTCAAGCTCAGTGTCTTCCAGTGTTCAAGCACACAGTCCCAACCAGGACAGTCAGGGAAAGAGCCCCAGATAGCCCAAGACTCACTGCCTCCAGCTTCTCTGTATATTAATTCTCTCTCTCTTGGTTATTTTCTTTCTTCTCAGCTGATTTAAGGTTCTGAATTGTTCACAAGCAACCCTGGTCTTGAAGATCAGCACTCCTGACAGTCACCAGATGAGGAGCTGATTATGAAAACACTGGCAACGTTGAGCAATCCATGTCTGAAGAAAGCTACTTGCTGATCTCAAATGTTCAGAGGAGGAGACTCTTCTTGATGGCCCAGTATTTTGTTTTGAAGTACCTTATAAACTTTTATAGTAATCCCTGTTGGGGAAGCCAAACGTGTGATCTCCAGCGTTGTATTGTTGCCACGCAGCTGCTGACATGCCACATACTTCAACAAGTGATGATTCAACGGGGAGAACAAGAAGACCGGTTGACTAAAGAGATGAAACCAAACCGCTACCACAGAAAACCTCACTTCACAAGTACGACCCTTCAAAGAGCAGAGCAGATGAGAGAAGCCATACCCAACCGACACAAGAGTCCAGCCCTCAGGAAGGGTGTCTAAAGAAGCAAAACAAACAACAAAGGCTACCTGGCTGAGGGCTGGCAGGGGTGAGGAGGTGGGGAGGATCCGGAAAGCACAGTAAAGGTCACAATCCACAACACTGAACCAAGACTCCCAAAGCACAAACTGACACGCAAGACAAGTAAGGTAAGCACATGTTCTGCCAACACAGCGTGTTTGGACATGTGGGTTCCAGGAGAAGACACTGAGAGAGTCCATGACAACTCTGCTGGACCCTGGGCTGGAGATAAGACTAGAAACTACACCCGTAGTTTGGTTAAAAATGCTGTCAGCCCCATAGTGGCAAGACCAACCTCTAGCCAAGGACTAATTCATGTTCCTCAATATATGTACAATGACCTACCAATGATTTGGCTATACAATGGCTATAAGACAATATCCTAAGTGTTATCTTATATACTTTGATTCCATACCCACAATAGTACTGTTTCTCCCATAGCCAGAATAGACAAGCTTAGGAATCGCCCAGGGATAGAAGTAGGGGGGTTTCTATTCATATTAGTTGATGCGTCATCTCCCTATTTTGAATTCCGCAGATCTGGAGTCTTAGGGAAGTGCAACCACCAAAGAGCACAACGATTCCACTGAACTGAAAACTGAGACTCCCAGCAGGTCGCTTTGAGCTCCTCTTGTCATTGATTGAATCAGCAACCAAGGCAAGGGTCACTCTATTGACTTGGGGTATTAATCCTGTTTTAAAAAAAGAAGTCATGGCTGCAAGGTGGAAATGAGAAGGAATGTGTGGCGTTCATATTCTTTCAGTAGCAAACCTTGCTGCAAACGAACCAAAATTAAAGGAGGCCATGGTCACCAAAGTTCTAGACATTTTAATGTTTAAGATCTGGGTCACCCACCAGGTAAAGGAATTAGGCCAGTTGAGCAGCTGGCCCAGCATGAAGAAAACATGAGCTGCTTCAGAAGCTATTAATATCACTAAACCTAAGAAAGTGATGTGTGTTTTATTACTTCCTCATTATAGATAGATATAGTATGTAATGCTATTCGATAGGATATTATCATGTTTATTTTGTTATATATCTGTTAGGGTATATGTAATTGCCAATGTACTGCACATTAAAATATATTAATTAATAAGTGTATTTTCCTAATTATTTTGAAAGAATTATTAATAGCGATTAATTTTGCAATTTAGTTATTATACCACAGAATAGTCATATGTCATTGGGAAATAAATTAAGGACTAGTAGTATCTAGCCTAGAGATAGACACTATGTTACCTGTGTAAAATACGTGAAGGAAATATTTAAGTTGACTGGAGCAGCTGCATGTCTCCTTTTGGTGGGGAGATGCTAGAATGAAAGCAACTGCCGTAAGAGGAGTGGCTGCCTGCATTTGTTATTGTTGCACTGAGAGCACTCCGGTGTGTGCAAGGCTGTAGATGGATGGTGGGTGACCCAAACCTTGGACCATGTGCAGTTTTAAACTTTCGTCTTTTAGGTCTAACTCCAGATCTTTTTCGATATTTTGCTTTGGAAACCTGATGCCCAGAATCTTCACATTGTCTTCCTCCTCAGCCAGTTTGATAAGCTGTGTTCATAGAGGATGATAGAAAGTGACTGTCTGGAGATAGAGTATGAAGAACTCTTTCAGGGCAACCCCACCACTGTCCTTCATTCTGTCAATCAAAGCTGGGTGTATGTGATAATTTTTTTGACACTCTCAGAACCAAATACACAGCATCACCTCATCTGATGGTCCAGACTGGACCAGGTAGTGTCACCTCAGAAGCCACTCCTGGCCTCTCAGCATTTTCTAGGTTGTCAAATTCCTACGCAATTCTTTTTGTTTTTCCAGTCTTAAGTGGTGACTTTTCCTGGTGTTAATGCAAACTGTGTTAATGCAAACCATGTCCCTTCCTGTTGCCGTGTTGAAAATACTCTTTCAAAGCAACCTAAGGCAGAAGGGGTTTGTTCTGGCTCACACTTCAAAGGTACAGGTTATCATGACAGGGAAGCCATGACATCCAAATCAGGTATTCAGAGAGATGAATGCTTCTGACTGCTCATCTCACTTTCTTTATGTTATCCAATCCTGGAACCTCTGCCTAGGAAATGGTCCCACCAACAATTAGGACTAGTCTTTCCACATCACCCAGAATAATCAAGATGATCCCTTATAGGCATGTGATTCTGGATTCTGAGTTGACAGTCCCTTTCTGTTTTTTCATCTGCTAGTAGCCACTTAAACAAAGCCTGTATATTAAAATAACAAGGATGGATTGTGTTTTCTGAACAGTGACCCCCATAGGCTCATCTATTTGAATGCTTAGTCACCCATTAGTGACATTAAAAGTATTGGGAGGTGTGGCCTTTTGGGAGGAAGTACATCACTGGGGGTGGGCTTTGAGGTTCCAAAAGCCCATGCCAAGCCCAGAGTCTCTCTAAGCCCCAGAATATCAAAATGTAGCTCTCAGCTACTTCTCCAGCACCATTTTGCCTGCATGCCACCATGCTCCCCAGACTTAACCTCGGAAACAATGAGCAAGCCCCCCCAGCTAAATACTTTCTTCTTATAACAGTTGCCTTGGTCATGGGAACTCAGCAATAAACAGTGACTAAGACAGACACTCACACAAAAACAACAGTGCTGGCCATCGACGGCTGTTAGTCAAGAGGTGTGACCTATGTAGTCACGAATTCCAACACTACCATTCCAATGATCCCATCCAGGACAACAAGGCTTTGTTTAGATTTCAAGATCAAAAATGTTTCTCAATCCTTCTGATATAGGAAAGGCAATAGTGCTGGTCCATGACGTCACATGATCATCCGATGGATGTTGTGTAGAGCCTCGCAATGATATGCTTCGGAGAGCAAATGTTGCTGCAGGCTGGTTCAGCTAGGCATTATTCTCTAACATATATATAGATATTACAATATTTCAATCTTTAACAATTATTAAATTATTGATGAGGCATTTGAACCTGTATTGGTGAAAATGATCAATATTTAATCAAAGAGCTCAGTTGTTTGGTTGTTTCTTTTTTGTTTCAACTGTAGCCAAGATGGCCCGGAACTCCCAGCAATCCTCCTACCTCAGCCATCTGAGTGTTGGGATTATAGGATCCTTAAGGGGGAAAAAAATCTAAAACAGAATTCAGGTGTTTTCCAGAAAGCATAAGGAACTATGAGGGTGAAAGCAGAATCTGACTACTGCCACGGAGAGTAACAATGGGCACAAAACCTTTGGATCCCCCTTTGGCTGTCTTCAGGGCAAAGGACCCCCATTTACCTGCGAATCAGTGAGCTGGTCCTATGTTGTCGGGGAAATTCTAGTCTGATGGCCTGACAGAACACCATAAAGCATCCTTATCTGAGATGGGGCTAATGAAGTTATGTGCAGGAGTCAGACAATGCAACTCTACAAAGAAGATGGTGACCACGCCACATGGGGCATGACCTAACATGCCAATTTTTTATTTGGACCTTTGATAGTTGCAAAATTAACAAGAAAAAATATGTATAAATGCATTACTGGTGATCTAAACACATTCAGCTAGAGGCCAGAAGAACCAGAAAGAAAACTAGGTAGCAATTATTTCTCTTGGGAATTAGGGCTGAGGAAATGGAAAATGAGAAAGCAGCCGACAGCTCTTTGCACCAGCATTTCTGTATAATTTGATGTGTGACTAGGTGAATGTATTAATTCCAAACACTGTAGCCACTGTTCCAAAGTGTGCGTGCTGGGGATGCAGCGTGTCTCTGCGAGCTGTGAAAGGCAAGAGCTTATCCTGGAGAAAAGCAGTTCTGCGCTTTCTGAACAGCAATTTAAAATTGGATGCAATGACACCCATTTAAATCAAGTTTAGTAAACTTGCACTTCTAGCTAACCCAGAAAAGAGTCTTCCAGAAAACAACCTAAACAGTCAGAATGGTCTTTTCCAGAGCTAGGGAGATGGCTCAGTCAGTCAAGTACGTAAGTTTAAATTTCCAGCATCCAGTAGGAAAGCCAGGTGCTGTAACCCCAGTGCTGGGGGAGGAACAGAGACAGGAGGGGCCCCAGAGCAAGCTGGGCAGCTAGACAATCAACCAGCCAAGCATAACCACAGAGCTCACACTCATTGAGAGACCCTGGCTCAAAAAGACAAATGGAGAGCAATTGGGGAAGTCATCAACATTGGCCTCTGGCCTACACACACACACACACACACACACACACACACATACACACACACAAATATACTCTTACACACACATTTATACACACACAAACACACTCTCACAACATAGCAAGATCTTTTCTCAAGAAACAAAGTCATAGGCAGGGGAAGGAAAATATTATTTATATCATTTATGTTCTGTTGCTGTGATAAAATATTATAACCAAAACAACATACAGAAAAGAAAGTTTATTTGTGCTTATGGTTCAGGATAGAGAGTCCATGTTAGCAAGGGACGCAGGGCAGCAAGTGGCTAGAACAGGAAGCTGAGAGAGCGCATATCCAATATGAAAGACACAGGAGGCAGAGGCTGGGCAAGGCTATGAATTCTCAAAGCCCCTCCCCCCAAGGTGTTCTTCCTCCAGCAGGATGCACTGACTCTCCAAACAGTGCCACCAACTGGGAACCAAGCATCCAGCACCTTAGCCTGCGGGGGCATTCCTCATTTAACCACCACATTTAATTTTTAATATGTTTTCCAAACACAAAAATGAGACTAACAATAATGGTTAAAACGACAAAAGATAAGTGAGGTCAAACATATCATCCTCTCCTGGTAAGATAAATCTATCCGCTAAATGCATGAAGATCGCAGGAATGCTCAGAAAACCAAACAACTATTTGCTGTATGCAAAAAAAAATAGATTTACTGAAAAAACAAATACCTTACATATATAACACAATTACAAAAAAAGAGGTTAGTAAAGTGGTTGCGTTATTAATGTCCAAGTTGAATTCCCTCAAGAAGCATAAGAGAAATAAGTTCAGCCAATAATTATAAAAGAGTTGATTGATAACTAATATGACATGGAATACTAAAGCCCTCAGCATGGAAATTACTTCTTCAAATAGAAAACCGCAGCCCAACTGTCTAAAATTAGGACCATTAAAAATGTCAAGTTAAGACCAGTGGTGGTGTGGCACACACCTAGAGGCAGGCAGATCTCCGTGAGTTTGAGTCCAGCCTGGTCTACAGAAAAAGTTTCAGGACAGTCAAAGATACACAGAGAACCCTGTCTTAAAAAGCCAAAAACAAAAACTCAAAAACAAACAAACAAACAAACAAAAGAAAGAAAGAAAGAAATTTCTAATTAAGAACATTAGAAACTGTAAATCTAAGAAATTTAGACAACAGCAACAGTGAGAAGGCCATGCATCAGAATGCATTGTTGGCCTCAAAAATCAGTGATTTGAAGAAAATTTTAAAGCCTTACTCAAAGTATTAAAAAAGAAAAAGAAAACCTGAGTTCATATTTAAAACAAGGGATAAGAAAAAGAACAAGAAAATAAATATAAAGAAGGTAGTAAATAATAATCAAAGACAAAAGCAGGTGTTAATGATAGGAACAAATTATGTAAAAATAATAAACATAAAAGTGGTTTATTTGAGAGAAACCATAACAAATGATTCAAAGGGCTTTGTCTCATTTTCAAAAGAAAGTATAAAGTAAATACAAACATACAAAGTCAGCGATTAGAATGGACTAAAAAAGTAACTAAAATAATTGCGTGGGAATAGTCTGCAAGTGCCCTGGAAAATTTAGGTAAAATGTATCTGTTTCTAGGGAAATAACACCATCCAAAAGACTAACACCAATTACCAGTAACGGGCAATATGGAGAAAGTTGTCAAAGATAACCCCCGACCAAACACCAGATGCCACCAGTCTAACTAATGACTTCATTCAAAACGCCAAGGAATAGGAGCACATCACACTGATCCTAAGCGATCTCTGTGTGTGCTTGGAGGGGGGGGGGGGAGAAGAACAGGAGACTGACACTGGGACTGAAAAATAGAGTGCAAAAGAGAAAGTACAGATCAATACATCGTCTATAAGTAGTCTAGGAGTGATGGAAAATGAAAGACGTTAGAAAGTTAACCTTACGACAGAATGGGATTCATCCTGGAAACACAAGGAATCCTTCAAAATTAGATTATCTAGTTATCTATAATTAGCAAGTTAAAGGAGAAACTCCACTGATCATCTCAATAAATAGTGGAATCCCGTTTTGCAAAGTTGAATAGTGGCATATACCTGCAATTCCTGCAATAGGGAGGCCGGGGCGGGAAAATGCCCAGGTTGCAGAGCAAGATCATGTCAAAAACAAACAAACCCTCCGAATAACAACAGCAAAAAGCTGAGCATACTGCACACCCCAGATTAAAAAGGCACAGTTGCTTATAGTAGAGAGACGTAGCTTCACATACAAATGTATTCCCATACGTATATTTACACATTGCGCACACACATAACCAACCAAAAGCTAGCATCCTGCTCAAAGAAAATTCATTGTAATTAGCCTCATTAGCATACGAAACAGGAGGATAAAGGCCGCCTTTGAGAGAAAGGCGTTGAGACGTCAGGGCAGGCCCAGTGGCAGCTGCTAATTATGAGAGCGCGGCTTCAGAATGAGAGGAGGAACCCTTGAGTGTCAGTGTGCTCCTTCCCACTCAAGGACAATATCAGAATGGGTGGCAGGAATAGCCCGGCAGCCTCAGGAAATTCGCTACACTCAGGTGACTGAACAAACAAGTCAATTGTCTAGAGATAAGGAGAGACAGGCTTTCCACTAATGAAGAGGAGAAACGCATGGATTTTCGTGAAACTAAATTTGGTAAGGGATCGACGCCAGACTCCTTCGTGGGAAAGCACTTTGGTTTTTCTATTAGCCGTTAGCAGTGAGGTTATTCAGTCTCTATGAGGGACCCCTTCTCTGCAGCTAACTTTCACCTGATGTCTTTAGCCCTTAGCACCCACGGATCATCCCATCCTAAGTCAGTCACTTAGATGACAATTACAAAATGGTGGTGCCCTGATGCTCTCCCTCCTACACGTGCACCCGCTGGTGTCCGTCTATCAAACTAGTTCCTATCCCCTAAAAAGATGGGATACGTTGTCATTTCCCCCTTTAACTACAGATTTACAGAGTGAACACTTGATGCAGAAGTCACCTTCAAGGTAACTCTGGATTTAAAGGTTACCTTTTAAGGTTAAATGTTAAAATCGCCCCGAATTTGACCAGCAAGAGGATGTTCGTCTCCTCAGGCTGGTTTTTAGGAAATCCCATCACAGGCCCTATGGTCTCTTCCTTGCTTTGGGCAACAATGAGGCATATTAAGCCCTCGTTCATACTTGCTCTGCCACACATCTGGGATCCGGCCACTGTTTCTTTCCAAAATACTTAGGAAGTAAAATGAGAGAGCTAAATGCAAGGTTGCCACTAGGGTACCATTGGTCTTATACAATTCAAATGTGGAAAGCTTGATATGAAAATCAGTTATTTTGTGTTTCCATATACATTTAAATTTGAATACAATAGGGTTTTCCCTCTTAATATCATTGTCAATGTGTGTCTTTTGTTTATTTATTGGCTTATCTTTTAAAATCTTGAATTTAGTAATTTTAACAAACGATCTTATTTGCTACTATTTATCATATATTCCATATTTATGGTGATAGCATGAATTGCAAGCAGTAATATATATTTTGGATTACCTTTGTGATTTTTTTCACATGTGTGTTATGGGAGCGAGTGTGTGTGTGTGTGTGTGTGTGTGTGTGTGTGTGTGTGTGTGTGTAGATGCCATAGTGGAGTTGTTAGGTTCTATGACAAATCTACAGTTAGTATTTTAGGAACTCCAATACTGCTTGGGAAATAGCAGAAGCCTTTTCATCTCCACCACTGACAGGCAAGAGTTGCAGTTCTTCCACATCCCAGTCAGAACTTGCTCCTATCTCTGCTTTGATCACAGTCATGTGTGGGTATTCGACAGTCTCTCGCTGTGGTTTTGATTTTTATTTCCCTAACTACATTCTTAGTGTGATAGTCTAAGGACAAAAAGAACTGGGAACAGATCTGGGATAATGACTTCGTGGGGAAAATGTCCATCACACAAATGCGAAGATGATTTCAGATCTCTAGAACCTACATTAAAAACAGAGCCGATCACCCGCCCATAAGCCCAGCACTCAGGAAAGAGAGCAAGTGAACCCTCTGGAGAGATGGCTATCAACACTGTGGGATTGGCTAGCTCTGATTAGTGAAAGAGCCTTGCTAAAGAAAGTGGAGAGCAATCAAAAAAGATGCCTGGTACATCCTTGCACCTCCATGCCCAGTCATAGAGAAAAGAAAGGTATTAGTAAGAAATAAGAATAGGCTGGCTGGACGGCTCAGCACATTAACTGGCTTGCTGCCAAGCTTCATGGCTTCAGTTCCATCCCCGTCTACCATCCACATGGTAGGAAGAGAAACTGTCTCCTGCGAGTTGCCCTTTGACCTACACATACAAAACAAAACAAAAAAAGGAAACGTAAGGAAATTAATAAGGAGAATTCAAAATAATGAAAAGATAAGAAGAAATATTTGTAATCTAGTTGGTAAAGATCTTGAATGTAACTATATGAAAAATTTTGTGCAGCTGAATAAATTTTGTAAATAGTAACTTTTTAAAAAAATAAGATTTGAATGGCCACTTCATATTTAATTAGTCATTAAGTCATGAATGGACAGTCAACATTATTTCCCCCAAAAATGTAAATTAGAATCACAATGAAATGCCATAATACATCCAAATCAAAATTACTAAAGTTAAAAAAGCCAAAAAGAACAAGCGTTGGCTTACAATTCTCATTCTTTTCTGGTGAGACAGAAAAATACTACTTTCACTTGGAACTGCTTTGGCAGTTCCTTACAGAGTCCAAGATTCAGTTAGCAAAAGTTCCAGTACTTTCGTCTCATGGTATTTACGCAAGAGGAATGGTGATGCTCACCAGCGTGCATGGCACCTGCTTACATGCGCTTTGGGTGGCACGGTGTCCAGAAGTTAGACTATAACTCAGAGGCAGTAGGAAATGCCCAAGAATTTGGTCAGAAGTCAGATGTCAAAATGGTCAAGTAGTCAACCATTTGAAACAAACAAAAAATGGGTATACTTACATACATACACATACACACATATAAAATGTGGTCCCAAACATAAACATATCGATACCTATGGACGTATGAGTAGACACAAGGTATGAAGATCTATATATCTTCTGTCAGAGAGTCCCTGGACACTGTTCATACATAGGAAACCTTAATCAAAGACCAAGTGACTTAGACAGCTGAGATCAGTAATCTTGCTTAGTAAAGACGCGGACCCCTTCCTTTCTAGAAGGGCCAGAGAATGAAGCTCAAAAGATAAATATTGTAGGTATAAACTTGCTTTTGTTGCTTACAGGATTTCAGCAAGTATCTTGATCTGAAGATAACAGAGTTCTTGATCCACAAACACAGGGTCTTCCACGTGTTTAGGGATCCAGTTCAGATCAAAGAATGTACCAGAATCTTCTTTTCCTCTAGGTTCTATTGTTCCCAATCATGCATTCCCACAGCAGTTAGCTTACTTCCCGAAAAATTTTCTTTCATATTATCAAACTTACTTATGATGACTTGGCTTGTACCCATAAGTTAGACGAATCTACCCCTAAATCCTTTCCATCACCTGGTTGTGAGGATCCCAATGTAGCCACGGTTCAAGCGTTTCCCCAGACAGGGTTCTGTACTTTCTGCTCACACAGTGGGCTTATACTTTCTGGTCCTGTTCGCATTCAACCCCAGGAGTCGCTCCACCTCTTAGAGATGGTTCCTGATCAGTTTGATTTTATTCCTTGAATAAAACTCACATGACAAGGCAGGTTTCAAAATGCATGGACATTTGGCTGCCACTCCCCCATCAGGGCTCATGTGCAGCTATGGAAAGATGATAGTTTAGATTATCTCTATTTTCCCGTAGAACAGTTTTGCCACACGGTCTCTAGTTTCTATACATGAATTCCTGGAACAATATGCGCAGGAGTTCAGAAACTCTGAGTGGAGCAACAGAGTCCTGATGCATTCAGAGGGAGCTGATTCCCAACAACGGAGGCACAACTCCTCGTCTCAACGTTTGTATTCTAAGCTTGTGCCTTGTTCTTGGTATTAATTTTGCTTTTGAAACTCAAAACAAAGCTTCAGTTCAAACATGACTAAAGGTTTCCAGTGCTTTGGCATGCTCTCTAGCTTTCAGCTCTGTCTTTATTTTATTAAGCATATTAAAGGCCTTGTGATTAATATTAGCAGTTTACTTTTCATTAAAATTTGGGCAAGAATTAAAATAAAATAAGATAGTAAACTTATTACTTGATTCAACTAATTGTCCAAGGTATCAGCACTGCCCATACCGAAGTGTCACTGGCTCCTAAGATCAGCATAGAGAAGTTGAGAATTCATCTATCAACTAGTGTTCAAAAAATAAATTCAGTTACATAGAAGGGTTTTAGGCATTTGAAAGGTTGTCCAAAAGTCAAACACAAAGATCTATTACTGCCTGTATTAAATTTAATTTAAAATTTAAATTGAATTACTGCCTTAATAAAAATGGTATTTGACAAGCTGTGACTTGAAACCCACACATGCAAACCATTCCAGGGAAAAGTGGCTGCTGCAGTTTGACTAAGTGTCCCCCAAAGGCATGTGTGTTTAAGGGCCTGGCCACCAGCCTGGGAATCTGGGGGTGGGCAGGGTAACCTTTAAGAGGTGGGGCCAGGTAAAAGGAAGTAAGGTCAATGAGGGCATATCCTGGTGGGGGATATCGGGGCCTTACCCCGCACTCCCATTTTTCCCTGGATGCCAGGGAGTAAGCAGACCTTCTCCACACACTCCCTTGCTACTCTATACTGCCTCCCCATAGGCCCAAAGGCAACAGAGCCAACAGACCATCAAGTAAAACCTCAGAAATTATGAAGCAAACAAAAAAATCTTTCTTCTGTATAAGCTGATTGTCCTAAGCATTTTTTTTTATCAATGAAAAGGCTACAAATACAGTGGCAGACTGATTTTATGTGGGTAGGTACCAGGCAGTGACTGCTGGGACAGCCAACCCTGGTCTCTCTGTCCTCACCACACCTAAGCCCCTCTGTGAGCTCCAAGACTTTCACAGGCCTTTGTCTAAAGTGCTGAGCCCTGACTGAGAGTGAACAGCCGTCTTCTGCATTCTTCCTAGCAGCCCTCAGGGATTAAGGAGTTTGTGTGCGAAGATTCCAGCTTCTGTGGGATCACACTGGGAAACAGGCTAAATGGCAATTTTCAGGCTCTCTCTCAGACAAAACTAAAGTCGTTGTCTCTTGACATGGCCCTTTCTCTTGCTGCCTGGCTTTTCTGATCCTCTTCTCCCTCACCTCCAAGTTCTCCTGTCTTTCCTCCACATACTGGTTGTGTGGACATTCTCCTGGGCTGTGCCTCCCACCATTTGATATCCCTGCAATCACAGCTATGAATGGGAGTTACCTATCCACTAGCCTCTGTAGCTACCTATTTTGAGACCTAGACGGGTCTTAAATCCTGGAAGTTAATGTGATGTGGGATGCCTTTCTGTATGCTGTTAATATGTCTTATCACCATTGGTAAATCAGGAATCTGATTTGGCCAATAGTCAAATGCCAGAGCTTTACTGGTAAGTCATGGGCCTCAAGGCAATACATAGGTTAATAGAAATGGGTTAATTTAAGTTGTAAGAGCTAGTTAGTAATAAGCCTGAGCCATCAGCTAAATAGTTTGTAATTAATATTAAGCCTCAGAGTGGTTATTTGGGAACTGGCAGGTAGGAAAGAGAACACCAGTTATAAAATGGTGCCCACTGTCTGGCATGGATCCACATAAGACCTAAAAAAGCTTTAAAAGATTCTCAGCACAAAGAAATGGATCCACACTGGGTTTCCTAGTCTCTCATGCCAGACGCAACACAGAGACACATCTCACGACAACTGCTTGAGAGATGGAGCCAGCCACCAACCATCATGGGTTGAGCCACATGGCAGGTTCCTGCAGTCTCGATTACATCAACTACAATAAACAGGTTCCCAGTCACTGTCTGCAGGCTTCAAAGTACAACCACGGGCTCAAGACCACAGCTGCACATTAGTGCCTTAGTGCTGCTTCCCAGAGTTGAGATATGAGCATGGCTCCCACAGCTGGCAGTAAACACACCTCCTCCATGTTGGAAAGTAAAATGAGACAGAGCCAACAGACAAAGCAATGGCTTTGTTCCTAACCATACCCACTTAACATTTTAAAAACTCTTCTGATTACAGATATGCAATAAACACAGATTTAGAACCCCCCCAAAAAAACTGACTCTAAACGGGTCACAGTGTGTTTAAAAAATGTATGTAGGCTTAAGAACAAAAATGGGTATATGCCGTTGTAGTAAAAATAAATCATTTAAAAAATAAAACAAAGAAAGATGCAATAAAAGTAATATAAAAAAGCCACAGATAAAATATGCAGAGAGTCTGGATTATATACACTAATGTGTTTTATTTGATTTTTTAAAAAAGGGATATGATATAGAAATGATGAAAAATGTAGATTGTTAAATCTACTTTAATTCAAAAAACAATTGTTAATGTCAAATTATTTTACATTGGTATGGATTTTGGTTCATTGATACAAATTTAATGATAATTTTGTTTTACTATATACAGATTTCTACTTTTGTTTAAGGTATTATGTTTAGCACATTTACAACTGTAATATATAGTTAAGATGCAAATTAGTAGTTATCTATAACAGTCAAATATAGCCGTTAGTTATGTTTTCTAGATATGTAAGGATATATTTCAAATGGATGGATAATCTTGTAACACTTTAAAGACTTATAGAATATGCCATTTAAAATGTTTTAAGAACTTAGACTTTTCTTGACATGAGATGTATCTGCTCTGACAGCACCAGTTACTTCAAAGAGGTTGCTGGGCATCAGAGAAGCTCCTTATGGCATTTGCTTTCAGTGTGGCAAACCTAGCCATTTGGCCAATTGCCAAAGGAGTAAGATTCCAGAGCATTACTGATGGTAAAAGCCAAGGGCCTCATGGCAATACACAAATTAATAGAAATGGATTAATTTAAGTTATAAGAGCTAGTTAATAGTAAGTCTGAACCATCAGTCAAACAGTTTGTAATTAATATTAAGCCTCAGAGTGGTTATTCATGAACTGGCGGGTGGCACAGAAACCTCCAGTGGCACTAATGAACTCACCAGATCCATTCTTGGGGTGTCTACATGTGGAATGCTTGAGAACAAGAGTTGATGGTACAGCAGAAACTCAGAGACAGTGGTCAGGGGACAGAGAACCATGGGAACAGAGGGGTGGCACAAAGGATTGGCCATAGTTATGGGGCACAAGCTTCTCTCGTGGCTCAAGATTCATTTATTGAATAAGTGAACACATACTTAAAATTCTCATCTTCTGCCTCAAGTGTAGCTGCTCAGTGCTCCATTTTCTGTTTGAGAGGCCAGTGATAGCTTACATGTTTCAAATATATTATTCCAAGTACCTGAAAAAGTACACATGAGAAACTGTGTTCTGCACCTGACATTTCAAAGGTTCAATAAAAATGCCTTAGATTGTCAATTGCTCCATATAACCCTACACTGGAATTTAATATCCTCCAAGGTTTTAAAAACTATTATTTCTCTTCCTTCTGCAATCTTCTTCCTTCAAGATTGGGTATCAGTTTAAAGAAAAAGTCCTGGAGAGCAGCACCAGTTCACTCCTTGTTGAAGGAGATATTGTATATCTTCCTTTGTCATAGCTCAGACTGCAGCTAACAAACACACGGCTGCGCTTTGGGACTAGAAAGAGATTTGGGGACTTAAAAAAATGTAACAGCTTAGCAAAGCTATTTTAAAGGAAGTAGCAGAGCCATTTGCAGCTTCTTGGAACTGAGTACAGGATAACACAGTATGTTGGCGGGGGAGGGGTGCATTATCTGTGCTCCTGGCTCAGGACTCTTTGAGGCAAGCAGGGCACATATTACCTGCAGGGTGTGGAAATGGGAATGCGAAGGCATTTGGTCAACTCAACAAGGTTTAGATTGATAGCTGGGAAGCCAGGACCTAAGCCTCCTGGCCCAGCATCTCCATGTTTCCCACAGCTAGGGTGATGGACTGTTTGTAATCTGTGGTGTTAATACGGGGAGTCCTTTGAGGGGAGGGGCACATGTTCTGATTTAGAGGCTGGGGGATGCATAAAATAGACATCCATCTTCTAATGTAACAAAGATATGTTAAAGAGAGATTTTGAAAAAAAAAATCTCTGAGGCTCAAATTAATTTAGAAGGAGCATGGTGTTTAGAGTTTAATCTGTTTTAAAAGTCAAAAATATTCCAGAAGTCAGCCTTCCTCTCTGTGTATTCAACCTAACACTTTCTTTTGAAAAAAAAAAACTGGAAAAAAAAAGCAAGAAAGTACCATAGCCATTTATTCTGGAAAGGAAACAAACCTTTTCAAATGTACTAAACTTCATTTCTAGCATTTCTAGCTAATTCTGGCAACACTGTTGCATTTTGTCCCAAGATGCTGTCTGGCTCCTGATGGACATAATGACCAGTAAGTACTATTTTAAAAGTTCTATTAGGGAAATAGGCATCACAATTTATTGTGACTTTTACCACTTAGAGCCTATATGCTGTTTTAAAAAATAAGCTTGAAGTTTTCTTTTTGGTGCTTTAAACTACCTGCATTTTATTTCTGCATTCACTGGATAATCTAGAAGAAAATGAGCCATTGCTGCTAGTTTCCTCTTTTAAGGAATAAATTGGTGAATTGAAGCTAAGGCTCTCTGCCTCTTGATCCTTCATACTTAACTCAGGACAGAGGCTTCTGGCTGAACTGCTAGCTGACCTTTATTTCTAGCAAACAGTGGCATGGGACCTCAGGAATCTTATAATTAGACCCTGTGGGCCAGCTCCACACCCAGCTTCCAAGGAGGCTTTGGAGAGAAGCTTCAATGACAGCTTAGCTTCAGGGCAGCAGGAACCAGCCCGCCTTGGACACTAGTAGGATGCTTTCAATACTCAGAGGCCTGTGGGCAGATGCTGCCTCTTCCTTCCAAATTCCCCAAAATGCCTGCAGAGATGTCATGTATGCAAAACACACAAAAACACATTTCTACACCCCCCCCAAGTAACCACAAGGTAAAATCCACTGTTCTTTTCTCATCGCATTTCACCCGGATGTCTTCCCAAGCAATTTCTTCCCTTCTCTCTACCTGGTGAAGATTGCTCCCTCACAAGGTCACCTAGAAAGCCCCTGTGGAAATTTCTGAATGTGTTTTGGGTTTCGGCTGTCAAAGCACATTCTTTGGGTCACAAATCATTCCTTTTTCCCTCTCCTGCACCACAGCCAGAGCTCGGAACAAGCTGCATTTTGAGCTGAGAACTCTTGAATTAACATTGATCTTCCAAATGGGTTGAGAATCCTGAGAGCCAGAAAAAAAATTCCTCTGTGAAGGTTATCTATTATCCCTGACAATACTGTTTCCTGGAAAAGATACACGACAGCATATTTACATGAATCTGATTCATAATGTTTGGAACTCTTTGCTGTGTGTATATTTACTTTACTTGAAAGGAATATACTGGGTTGACATAGGTGAAGTCTAAAGAATACATTCAGCATAACTCAGCCAAGGAGCCTTGTCTGATAGCCGATACAGAAAAGGAGAGATCAATAAATGAATGAGCAAATAATTACATAATTATGAAGTCATTTAACTCTCTCACCTTTTAAGTCTATAATGTGTTTAATAAGTATTCACAACATAACATGTGCTAAGCATTTAGATACCATTATAAATAGTATCTCCAGAAGACATTGGTCATTGTGTGTAGGGGTGAGGTGTGTGTGCGGGTATGTGTGCGGGGGTGCGTGTGTATGTCTTTGCCAGAAGACAACCTAAGGTTGTGTCCTACAAGTTCTGTGTATTATTTTGAAATAAGGTCTCCTCTGGCCTGGAACTTACCAAGAAGGTAAGGCAGACTGACCAGTGAGCTCCAAAAGGTTTGCCTGTCTCCATTTCCCCAGTGCTGGAAGAGCAAGCGTATACCAACCAAACCTGCCTTAAAAAAAAATGTGGCGCTAGAAAGATGGCTGAGAGGTTAAGAGCATTGCCTGCTCTTCCAAAGGTCCTGAGTTCAATTCCCACCAACAACATGGTGGCTCACAACCATCTGTAATGGAGTCTGGTGCCCTCTTCTGGCCTGCAGGCATAGACACAGACAGAATATTGTATATATAACAAATAAATAAATATTAAAAAAAAAACAAAATGTTGTTCATGTCACTGTATCAAGGCAAGCCCTTTAGCAGCTGAGCTATCTTCCCGACACTGGCACTGGTCCTTTCTAACTGCCTGGGCTCCATGTCTGCTCTGTATCCATCACATTGGTTATGAATACTTTTGATTTCAGAAGCCAAGCCAGGCGATGGTGGCGCACGCCTTTAATCCCAGCACTCGGGAGGCAGAGGCAGGTGGATCTCTGGGAGTTCGAGGCCAGCCTGGTCTACAGAGCTAGTTCCAGGACAGGCTCCAAAGCCACAGAGAAACCCTGTCTCGAAAAAACAAACAAACAAACAGAAGCCAAAATGACCCCACAGCCCCTGTGACCTCTCCCAAACTTATCTAAGGAAAGCTCAAATCCTGGCTGCTCCATGAACTTTGCATACTGGGTCAGGACCAAACTGGTTTGAGAAATATTCACAGTTCTCACAGGGGCAAAGTGTGGGAGCCAGCCCATTCCCACAGCGTAACCTTTCTCTTGGTCCCTGTAGTTAACAATGCTGTTTAGCTCCTGTTCAGCCTTAAGTCATGTGTTCAAGTTTTTTATTGGTCCTCTGTCCACTTACATCTCTTCCTGCCAAACAAACAAACAAACAAACAAACCAAAAGCAACTTAAAGGGCTTTTCTGCTGTTTACTTTTTTAAAAGGCATGAATCCAGATCCAATATATTAGATCAGTGAAGATCCAAGGAAAGACAGAATGCTACTTTGAAAAGTCCCCTGGAGAAACAACCGTAGGTTGAGCTCTATCTACGTGACGGTATCTTCACTGCCAATTTTACTGGATTGGGAGATGCCTACAAGATTAGTAAAGTGCATTAACTGGATTTCTGTGAACACGTGGCTGTAGACCAAGGTGATATGGGCCAGTGAGCTAAGGGAGATCTACCCTGAGTGGGGGTCACACTGTCCATTAGGCTGGGGACAGTCACAGCACAAAATAGCATGAAGAAAGCCAGGAGGTACGAACATGCTCTGTCTTGATTTACTAGACACATATATTTCTGCTGCCACTGCCCTTGGATATGTTCTTCCAGTGTTTGAAGATAGACTCCGTTCAGAGAGCTTCAGGTCTCCAGTCTTGGACAAGGGTAACCTTGGTTCTTTCTTCTGAGGTTTCTAAATTCGCTAACTGAACAGCCGCTGGTTGTCCCACCTCCAGCTCAAAGATAATCACTGTGTAACCACCAAACCTCGGATCATGTAGCTAATCAAATAAGTTGTCTTTATAATTTTATATGCAATCTTTTTTTTTCCCCTCAAGAGAACCTTCCCTAGCCCATGAGGCCAGTCAAGACATGGCGTAGAGGACATTGTACGTGGAGGTCAGCCCCCAGAGCAGCACATGAGCCAGAATGTGAAGGCAAGTGTCTGAGTGAATTTTAGAGACAGAACAGTCAACACAACAATCCTGGAGACATTTAAGCCCTTTCAAATGTTTGCCATCCCCTAGTAACTAACTATAGACCAATTGTTAACAAGATTCTTACCGTATCACTGGTGATTGCTATTTTATTTGACACAAAGCCTGCATGCATCATGTCTTCCTCATCATGTGAGATGGAAACTTGAGAAACCAGGAGCCAAAACCAGGCCTTCCTTCTCTAAGCTGTTTTGCTGGGAATTCTATCACAGTGGTGAGAAATGTGATTAGCACAAAGAAAGAGTGTGCAATCATATTATGTGGACATATAGATTCTATAACACGATGACAATGCAAAGCATTGTGTATGTAGTGTAATATGATATTAGAGCAAAAATGGAAATTTGCAAACGTTAACGTCCCCATTGTCTTATAATTAAGCTAATATCCAATGATACACTCAGATGGCCAGGCCTTACATATCTGTGCAGCTCTATCAGGAAAAAATTAAAATACCAGAAGAAAGCAGTAAATGCAAGATTAATATCAGTCAAACAAAATTTGAGGCAAAAAGTACTATAAAGAGATTATCATATAACAACAAAAATCTTTGTATAAGTGAGTTGCAAAATCACTGAAGACATTAAGACATAAAACTATGAAACATGAGTGATATAAGTATGTCTCTAATTCTTGACATATTAACCAAAAATTGCAAAATTGAAATAGTAATAACATAATTTTTAAAAACTGATTTGTGACTATAAGTGGAATTTAGTATTCAGCAAACGATACTAAAAAAAATACTACTCCTATTTTAAAGCTTCGTGAAAAAAAATCATAAAATTGATCATTCGTCAAGAGTAGAAAACCTCAGTGGAGTCCAAGAAAGCAGAAATTAAGCAAAGCAGTGTCTCTGACCACAGGCCATTGCAACCAGAAATTAATTTCAGCAGTGTAAACTAAAAAAAAAAAAAAACCCAGATGATTATGAAGAAGTCATTAACAGATGTCTCTTGGGACAAATCTGAAAGTCTGGGTGTTAAGGAGAGAGCGGCAATGAGAACCTGATGTCATTACCAGTGAGTCACAGCCAATGCACTCCTCTGAGGCAAACTCAGAACACAAAGAAACAAAATGAACTAAGTATTTCTTTCAAAGAGCTAGAAAAGAGTAGCAAAATAAATGCAACAAAGATATAAATTAAGAAGTAATTTTAAGGAATTAAAATAAATGATCAGCAAAATATAAAAATGAGAAATAAATAAGTTTAAGAGCTACATACTAGAAGCCTACATTAAAATGGTGATCCTAAGGTTACATCCACCATGATTGAGTAGGCTTCATCCCAAAGATGCAGGAATGGTTCAATATACAAAATCAGTAAATGTGATCCATCGGCCAAACAAACTAAAGGAAAAAAAATAAAAGAACATCTCATTAGAAGCAGGAAAAGCCTTTGACAAAATTCAACACCTCTTCATCATAAAAGTCCTGAGGAGATTAGGGACACAAGGGACATACCTAAACATAATAAAGACCATTTACAGCAAGCCCATAACCAACATCAAATTAAATGGAGAGAACTAAAAGCAATTCCACTAAAATCAGAAACAAGACAAGGCTGTCCACTCTTTCCATATTTATTCAATATAATACTTGAAATTTTAGCTGGAATGATAAGACAAGTGAAGGAGATCAAGGGGATACAAATTAGAAGGGGAGAAGTCAAAGTATCACTATTTGCAGATGATATAGTAATACACAACTGACCCTAAAAGTTCCACCAGGGAACTCCTACATTTGATAAACACTTTCATTAAAATGGCTGAATACAAGACTAATTAAAAAAAAACAGTAGCCTCCTATATACAAATGATCAATGGACTGAGAAGGAAACCAGAGAAACAACACCCTTTACAATAGCCTCAAATAATATAAAATATCTTGGGGTAACTCTAACAAAGCAAGATTAAAGAACTTATAATAAAAACTTCAGGTCTTTGGAGAAATAAATTGAAGAAGACATCAGAAAATGGAAAGATCTCCCTTGCTCATGCATCCGTAAGATTAACATAAGTAAAACTGGCCATCCTACCAAAAGCAATCTGCAGATTCAATGCAATCCCCATCAAAATCCCAACACGATTTCTTTACAGGTTTTGAAAGGATAATTTTCAACTTTATATGGAAAAACAAAAACCCAAGGATAATAAAACAATCCTGTACAATAAAAGGAATTCCAGAGGTATCACCATCCCTGATTTCAGGCTGTACTACAGAGCAATAGTAATAAAAACCACGTGTTATTGACATAAAAACAGACACATTGATCAGTGAAATCAAACTGAAGACCCAGACATAAATCCAAACACACATTTGGACACCTTATTTGGGTGGGAGAGAGGAGCCAGAAATATATATATACTGGAAAAAAAAAAAAAAAACCCAGACAGCGTCTTCAACAAATGGTGCTGGCCAAACTGAATGTCTGTGTGTAGGAGAATGCAACTAATTCCACATTTATCACCCTGCTCAAAACTCAAGTCCAAGTGTATCAAAGACCTCAATATAAAACCAGACACACTGAATGTGTGTCTTAGTTAAGATTGCTACTGCTGTGAAGAGGCACCATGACCGTGACAAGTTCTTATAAAAGAAAACATTTAACTGGGGCTAGCTTACAGTTCAGAGGTTTATTGTCTTCATGGCAGGTGACAATGGCAGCATGTAGGCAGAGATGTGCTGGAGAAAGACCCAGGAGTTCTCTATCTTGATCCACAGGCAGCAACACTGGGCATAGCTTGAGCACAGGATACCTCAAAACCCTTCCCCAACAGTGACATAGTTCCAACAAGGCTATACCTACTCCAGCCAAGTCGCACCATCATAATAAAGTCTCTCCCTGTGGGGTCCATTTTCTTCCAAACCACCACATTCCATTCCAGGACTCCACAGGCTTGTAGCCATATCATAATGCAAAAAATGCTTTCAGTCCAACTTCAAAAGTCTCCACAGTCTATAACAGTCTCAAATTTATTTAAAAGTCTAAAGTTCAAAGACTCTACCGTGAGTCATGCAATCTAACTGTAAGCCCCTATAAAATCAAAATCAAAAAACATATCACATACTTATTACCATTCCAAAATGTAGAAAAGGGAACATAGTGAAGAAATACTGAACCAAAGCAAGACCAAAAACCAGCTGGGCAAACTCCAAACTCTGCATCTCCATGTCTGATGGCAAAATGTTCTTCAGATCTCCAACTCTTTTCAGTTTTTTGGTTTTTTGACTGTAACACACTTCTTTCACTTGAGCTGGTTCCACTCCCTGTTAGCAGCTCTCCACAGCAGGTACCCCCAGCTCTGGCATGTGCAAGACTTCCAGGGGATGAACTGGGTTGTGCTCAAATGAGTTGTTGGTTTAAAAAGTCCCATGCTAATCTCCAAACAACCCAGACTGATGCTAAGACAAATGGTTGCTCTCTGCAAACTGACATCAAGATCCTGTTGCCTAGGACAACATTCACATATCTCACTGAACATGGAGACGTTTATCTGCATGAAGCCTTTACCCATATGTTCTCTATGTTCTAGTCCTTTATTTGCAGGAATTTACTCCTCAGGTTACCAAAAGAGAAACATGGACATCAACTCAGCCACAACCCTTTGACCTACAATCTTTCTTGCCTGCAAAATATGGTAGGGCAGTGCTGCAATATAACTTTTGGGAGTAGCCAATCAATGTCTGATTTAATGGTTACTGCTTAGGTAACCAAGAACCAGAGAGAGACTATATAGCTCAAAGACCTGGGGTGAAACCAAACACAACTGGTCTAGAAAATCAATACAATTAATCCTAATGATATTCTCCTATATTCGTTTTTCAGTGCTTTGTCTAGTCTTCATCAGCGAGGCTTCCTCTAGCAGCAGGTGGGAACAGATGCAGAGACTCACAGCCAGGCATTATATGGAGGGAGAATCTAAAAAGCTCCCTTCAGCTCTCAGTGGATCCTGTGAAAGAGTGGACAGAAAGATTGTAAGATTCAGAGGGAATGGAAAACAACAGGAGAAAGCAGCCTCTGAACCATCTAAGGAAAGTGCATATGAGCTTACAGAGACTGAAGAAACAAGCATGGAGGCTACATGGGTCTACACCAGTCCTCTGTGTATATTGTAACTATTAGCTTACTATATAGACTATGAGAGCAAGTAGATCTCTGACTTTTTTTGCATGCTCTTGAGTCTCTTGTATATTGTAACTATTAGCTTACTATATAGACTATGAGAGCAAGTAGATCTCTGACTTTTTTTGCATGCTCTTGAGTCTCTTTTCCTCCTGTTGGTTTGTCATGTCAAACTCTGATATGAGCATTTTTGATTTATCTTATTATATTTCACTTTGTCATGTTTGCTTTTTATGTTTTAGAAGCCTGTTATTTTCTAAAGAGGGACAGAAGGGGAATGAATCAGGAGGGGAGGTGGAGGAGAACTGGGAAGAGAGGTGGGAGGGGAAATGATAATCAGGATGTATTGTATGAGAAAAGAATTTGTTTTCAATAAAAAGAAAAGATATTTTCAATATAAACAAAAAATCATGGTGATCCTACTAACTAGCCAAATAAATAAAAAGAGGACAAAACACAAATGTATAAAGATAGTAAAATAATGAAGATACAGACATGAAAAAAGAGAAATATTAAAATTATGATGCTACATACCACCCAAAGCAATTAATTGCTATGTCTCAAAGAAGTGGACTACTGTCTAGAAAAAAATGCAAATAGCCAACAACAGCTCAGGAAGTGATGAGAGATAAATGAAAGATTATCAAAGCCTTACCTTTGAGAGAAGTGTCAGGTCCCGGGGCTTTTACAAAGCCCAAGAAACATTCAGTCTCTATGTTATCTCAAGTATTCTCTGTACAGAAAGTATACAAACATTCCCAAATTCAAACTCTAAGATCTACAGTGTGTAACAGTAGCCAGCAAGGTGTCGCAGTGGGTTAAAGTGCTCATACCTAAGCCTAGCAACTTGACTCTAATTCCATGGACCCATGTGGTGAAAGGCGAGAACTAACTCCTGTATGTTGTCCTCTGACCTCCACGTCTTCTCAGCAGTATGAGGGCATACACATACATGCTTACAAAACACAGCATCAAAACAATCTGTGGGAATAGAGAGAAGGCTCGGCAGTGAAGAACACTTGCTGTTCAGGCAAAGTACCTGGGTTCAGTTCCCAGCACCCACATCCAGAAGCTTATAACCTGCGGCCATCCATCAGAGTGGTTTGGCTCCATCTTGACCTAAGGTCAGAGAGTTTGAGTGTATTATTGTTCCTAGAGGGTCAAAGAAACAGGATGTTTTGACCTAGGGTGTGTTTATTTGATGTTTTGGATACTAAAAAGGTAACTACTTTTTGGGTTCTTTGTATCTGGGTCAAAAAAGCCTTTCACCTTTCCCCTCCTTTCTGGATTGGTGTATAAAAAGGCTATTAGAAATAAACATGAAGCGGATTCAGTATTCACTGGAATGCCCTTCTGACTTTATCTTCAGTCTCTCATCTATTTTTTCCTCAATCCACACTCCTTCTTTCAATCATGGACCAGATAAACCGGCAGGACTGAGACAGTAACCACCTGTAACTTGTTTTCCAGTGGATCAAAAGCCCACTTCTGACCTCTGTGGGTAGAATAGGTAGATGCACATGGCGCCTCTACACCCAGGCACAGAAACATACACATAAACTAAAGATAAATAAGTCTTAAACAAATAACATGACAAAAGTGATTTAAAATTATAATTTTCAATAGGATGAATATTCATTGATGAATTGAATAAATGGTAGACAGATTACAGGGCAGTGGACAGAGGAATGGATGGACGGCTTGATAATGCTCTCTTTAATGTAGCTGTGATCCTTGGCCTGATAGTGATATGAAGTCAGTCTATGTTACATTGGACCATTTATCAAAAAAATGATAATAATAAATACAGATACAAAACAAATCCAGAATCTGGCCACTTCTAACCATATTTCCAATGATTAGTCTGGCTCAGCCACCATAGTCTAAACCTACTGAATGATGTCTTAGCTGATGCCTTTGTCTCCTGCAGATTACTTTCCACACAACCGCCAGAGAATTCCTTTTAAAGTATAAGTTATAGCATGCCATTTCTGTTTATATCCTCCCAATTACATTCCATTTTCTTTCATAGTAAAAGTCAAAGCTATTGCAATGGTTCATCTCTAAGCACTTAACATGATCTGTTTGGTACCCAAAGACAGCACATACCCAATGGTTCCTTTGTATACACTCCTTATTTGCTCCTGTCTACTGCCCCTGTCCTTCTTCTAATTCCTTAATGAGGAAGGGAAGCAGGCTTCTACCTCAAGGCCTTCCTGTGTCCTGGCTAGTCCTCTTCCTGGAAGATCTTAGCTCAGATAAAGCAAGAGCTCACTCTCAAGCACATCCACTCTTGTCCGCTTTATTCTCCCCCAAAGCATTTCACCATCTGACCTAGTATATACTTTATTTTATTATATATCTGCCCCCTTACCAACGTATAAACTCTGCATGGAATTGACTGGTCCATTTATTTAGTCTTGTATAACCAGTGCTTAGAATGGTGCCTAGTATATACAATGTTCCCAATGAAAGCAAAGTACAAGGGAGAGCAAAAGAATTTTAAGAGTGGACACTACAAAACTGAACAATTTGCAAGAAGAAACAAACAAACCACACACAGAGATAGCTATTTAAGTTATTTTTAAATTTATTTTCTTCATTATTAAAAAAGATAAAGAGGCATTAGACTTATTGGTTTTTATACCTTAAAAATTCTTGATATAATAATTGTTAGTATTGAAAGTAAGAGCAAAATATAGCATTGCAGTCAGGAGAGCCTTGTCAGGTGCAATGTGGGGTTTTAGTATTGCAGAATCGGTGAGAACTGAGTAGACTCAGAACTGAAAAAGAGAATATGACGATTCAAAAAGCTGGAGGCCATGACTAATTATCCCAGTGTGTAGGGATGACGGCTTATTTTATATAAAGCTTTCCTTAGAATGCAATTTCTCTACCCTAAGTGTGATTTTAAAATAAATGATAAAAATTAATTTGCTTTCCAAAAAAGGGGGAGATGGGGGACTGGGTAGATGATGGATAAAGCTCTTGTCATGCAAGTGTGAGGACCTGAATTGGAATTCCCTAGAAGCCACACAAACCAGGGTGACATCGTGTGCCATGTGGAATTTGAGTGCTCCTGTGGCGAGATGGGAGAGAGGCAAAGACAGAACAACCAGCCCTTCGAAGCTTGTGGACCATGGCATGAGCTAATCAAACAACAGATGACCAACGGTAAGGAGACATTTTCCCAAAGAAGGTAGAAGAACTTGACCAAGATAGATGTGGGGGTGTCCTCTGCTGATGTGCACGCGGGCACACACACACACACACACACACACACACACACGAGAAACTAAAGGACACTGATCTAATGATATTGAGACTAATAAAACTATATAAAGACTAGCAATAGGCTTTCTAGAAAGGTTATGAGCTTACATGTGATATCAATAAAATATTTCAATTTAGAAATTGAACTAGAACTCAGGTTGCAAAAAATTCTCTATTTTGGGAATTTGGGTTCAAAATGGTACCTGAACACATGGATTTTTCTCTTTACCATCTTGAAAAACGTTAAAATAGAAATGGAGGATTTAAAAAAATAAAAAAGAAAGTATAATTTCCTAGGAAGGAGACAGGTTAGGGGGATTTTTAGCTCGTTAATAAGTGATTTCTCCAAATCTCTGGAAAATGAAAAATTGATTTAAGGGTGTCTCCAGATAAATGGAAGAGGGCAAAGAGAAAGAGCCTTGAGTCCACATGGAAGGGGCCACCACAGACAGGAAAAGGGTAGATAGTGGAACCCAGGAGAAGCTGTGGACTCTTGGGTGCCGACAGCAGCAAGGATCCGTGAGTCTTAGGAGTAAAGCTTGCAGCACTAAGGAACAGCTACTAATTACATCTTTCCTTTACTGGGGCCTCCCTAGGTGTTGGCTAATTGTGCTCATAAGGCTCTCTCCATGTTTGCCAGCTGAGCACAAGTATTATGCTTCCCGAGATGGAGGCAGAGGTGCACAAGCTGCCTGCCCAAGTCACACTGTTGTCCATCTACATTAACAGTAAGATCTGAACTCTTACCTGTCAGACCACTGCTTCATGCTCTCTGTCACTGTAGACAGAGAACTGGGCCTTGAAGGAAAAGGTAACTCCAACAGACAATATTTTATTCAAAGTTCTAGAGAAGATTAGAATTTTATAATAAGAAAAAGAATGATTGCAAGATATATGAGTTCTTGAAATTTTCAAATGTAACTTCAAAAATCTTCACCCCAAATAGAAGGATAAACCAAGCAACTTCTTTCTAAAAATGCAGAACACAGAGAGCAGGGCCACATAGCAGAGCGTAAAAAAGGCCACACCCATCTAACAGCACAGAAAACTTAGAAAACTTAGAAAGCAGTGGAGTGAAGATAACAAAAGGAACTGTTTAACTACCTTCCAGAACCAAAAGAAGAAGTGTGTCTTCATATAGTAAAACGGCTGACCTGAGGAGGACCGAAACCCAGAGAGCTGTAGCCTAACTTCTGAACCAAATATAATTCCAAAGGCTTCCAAAGAGATGAAGAGACAACAGAGGTCTGAACACCAGGCAGGTACCATGATTCTCATCAGCAACTCTTAAGATAAGGTTAGAAAAATGGCCTTCAGTTGGTTAAAAGGATATTTTTTACAGTGTTGTATCAATCCAGATTTTCCAGGAAAAGCAGAATCCATAGAAGATGCAGGATGTATAGATGACAGAAAAATATATGGATACACAGAAACACTCATAGATATATAGGTATACAGATGATAGAGACAGAAGAATAGATATGTACAATACACATATAGATGTTTTTGATACATACATAGATGATAGAGTTGCACATACCACATATACACGCATGCATAAACATACGATAGAGACTCAAACATGCACACTCATACATGTATGCAAGTACCAATGATGGAGATAGACAGGCAATAGGTAGAGGTCAGCGTGGAGGCTCAGTGGATAAAAGATGCTTTGTACCAAGCTTGATAAGCAGAATTTGATCCCCAAACTCACATGGTGGAAGGAGAGAACTGATTCCTGCAAGCTGTTTTCTGACCTCTACACATGTGATACACACTCACTCACACATACTCACACATACTCACACATACTCACACATACTCACACATATAAAGCACAATAAAAAAGTACACTTGATCTTCGCTAAAAAGTCAAGAAGTAATTAAAAATTAGATAGATGATAGATGATGGATGGATAGATAGATAGATAGATAGATAGATAGATAGATAGATAGATGATAGATGATAGATAGATAGATAGATAGATAGATAGATAGATAGATAGATAGATGTAAATGTGTGAATAGATAGTTTGAAATTGGCACACATTGTATCAAACAGCAAGTCTAGCATTTGAAGACAGGACCTATAGACTGGAAGATGCAGCAGGAGTCATAGATGCTACGGTCTTGGGGTCGACTCCCTTTTTTCTCTCAAAGCCTTTCTGCTGGCTTTAGAAAGGCCACCCCGATTGTTGAGAGTAACGTCTTTTTCCTAAAGTAAAGCTTCAAATAAAGCCCATTACAAGTGTAAAGAATGTCTTCACAACACATCCAAGGCCACCCCTATGCTGTTTTTATGCTGTGGTAAAGCCTCAACGAACTGTGAAGTTCAACCAACCACCTGAACCGCACCAGCCTTCATCTTACCTCGATTTCTTTTGTTCCTGTTTTTAAGATAAACACAGGATAGGGGCTGGAGAGATGGCTCAGGGGTTAACGGCACTTCTTGTCTTGCAGTGTCCCCAGAACATGGTCCAGGAATGGAGTCCTGTGAGGAGAAATCTGAGTGCTTGTGAGAAAACTTCAAGAAAACAAGACAAGTGTCTCTTGTGACCTCAGTTTCTTCAAAAGCATGAAATTATTCTTGGAATGCGTTTTCATGCCCCTCCCAGGGGTAGCAGATAGGAGTGGGTTTACTTCAGATTATTCATTACAAACGGCTATTGCTATTGGTTTGTCTGCCTCTGTGGGAAAACGTGTTTTTTGCTATGTGTGGCTTGTCCTTGTGATTGTACATGTTGCTCATGTGATTCCTCTTAACCCCCAAGCTATACATTGTCCGATGCTCTCAATAAAGTTTGCTATTACATGAGACTTTAGTCTGGCTCATTTATCAATTTCATTTTCTCAGATCCTGCGACCTTTAGAGCTGTAAACACAAAGGACCCAGATTTGGTTCCCCGCGACCACATGGTGGGTCAACCTGTAACAACCGTTTTAGGTGATCCTATGTTCTCTACTTAACCACTAAGGCCCCCAAGCATACAGATATTGCATACATATACATGCATACACACAGGCAAAAACAATCTATACATGTAAAATACAATAAAATACTTTTATTTTTTTATCAAAACTGTATATTTACCAAAAATAAAATAAATGAATAAACTTCACCATGGTAGTGTGTGAAAGTTCATACTTTCTCTTGTCCTTGCCATTTTTTCCTTTTTCTTTTTCTCTTCTCCTTCCCCTTGGGAGTCCCCCTAGGTGTGAGGTAGTATCTCACCATAAGCTTGTTCTAATTACACTAATTACATTGAACACCTTTTCGTGCACTTCTTGGAAACCAGAATATGTTCTTTGAGTAAATGTGCATTCAAAGCTATATTGTATTTATCTGTCTTTAGACTTAGAATCGTCTTTTAATTGTTGATTTACAAGAGATTTTTATATTTTCAGACCTTTACCAGAGACATGATTTTAAAATATGCCATTCCAAGAGTTGTTTTTCATTCTCTTGATAGCATGCTTGGAGGAGTTAAACCTTTTGATTTTGATGAAACCCAATTTGTTTTTCTTTGGTTACTTGTACTTCCAGTGCTTTGTCTAAGAGGCGCAGAGAGTCACGGTTTGGCTCAGGTTTCTCCTGAGAGTTATATACTTTTATCTTTTATCTGGGTCTTTAGTGTGTTTTGAATTAAGTTTTATATGTGAAGGAAATTAAGAGTGCAAGTTCGTTCTCTTGCAAACAGATACCCAGTTGTTTCAAAGAATTATTGAAGGTCTTCTTTCTTAGGAAATGGTCTCGGTACTGCAATCAATTGGCCCAGAGAGAGATGAGTTTTGGCTTGAGCTCATAATTATAATTCACCAATAACTTACTCATCATTGTGCTGACTTGATGACTATCATTCTGTATAAGCTTTGAAAATGGAAAGTGTAAGACATCCAATTTTGGTGGATTTTTTTTTCATTATTGGTTTAGATTTCTGTTTTTAGGCTTGTCAATTTGAGCGAATCTGAGAAATGGCCTCTTGCGAGCTTTGATGCACACTGCATCTGATGCACATTGTGTTTGATGCACACTGCTTTTGATGCACATTGTGTTTGATGCACACTGCTTTTGATGCACACTGCATTTCATGCACATTGCACTGGCTCCATCAATTGCTTTGGGTACTGATACCTTACCAATATCAAACCTAATCCATTCATGTATATGTTTTCATTTGTTTGGTGACCTTTAATTTTTTCAGCAATGTTTCTGCAGTTTTCAGTGCATAATTCTTTAACCTTCCTCAACTCCATTTATTCCACAGCCTCCAGTTTATTAAAATAACATAATCACTAACTACATTCTAAATAACTTTTTTCTATTCATAGATAAATGTAGACCTCACCCCTCACAAAGGAAACTTTTCTTTGCAGTAGGGAGTATTCCAAAAAACTACAGCTGATCACAATGTAGAGCTGTAGAGCCCAGTTCCACGGATATACCTACAAGATGCTGTCTCTCCTAAGGCTCAGGAAATGTTACAGGAGAGGGAGCAGGAGATTGTAGAAGCCAAGATCAGGAAATTTACTCTGAAGCTGTGTCTTCTAGTAATGTCAGAGCTACACCCATAAAGACCCATCAACATAACTCTTTAAACATGAGCTGAACAAGGACAATAGACATGCCAAAGATAATGGGGGTGGGGGAGCATAAAACCTCAACTCTGTATAAAGAACGGCAGACAGCGAAGAAATTCTGAAAGTGGGAGAAATAGTCCTCCCCAGGGAAGAGCACAATTAGTTATCTAATATCAGATGGTCAGCCCTGAAAATATACATACATGTAACATTTTACAGACTGAGCATGTTATAGTTAGTAAAAATATATGTATATAATTACATGTGTGTGTCACAGCAGATCATAAAAATAAAAGAGACCATGAATTTGAAATTGGCCAAAAAAGGGGTGTATGGGAGGGTTCAGCAGGAGGAAAGGAAGAGGGAAACTATGGAATTATATTACAAACGCAAAATAAAAGGCAAAAGTAAAAAATAAAGAAATAGAAAAATGTGATGTATTCTTTGGCTACTGTTAGAAACAGACTGTTCTCCTCATTTTCATTTTGGATTGTTCCTTGGCAATGGATAGGACTGAACTTTGTATATTGATTTCATATCCCATAATTTTGCTAAATTCCCTCTGCAGGTTTAATCATTTTGAGGAATATTTTTAGGATCCCCTGTGTGTAAGATCAAGTCCTGTGTAAAGAGTGAAGGTAGTTCTCCCTTTGTCTTTGGTGTGGCTTTATTTCATCTTCTTGCTTAATTTCTCTGGCTAAACATCAGTTCCTGTCTGAACAGAGGCAGCCTTTAAACACTGAGTATAATGTTAGTGATATGGAGATATAGTCTTCTTATCATGTTAGGAGGTTCTAAGGGAATCTTTTTTTTTTCAACCTGGATATCTACACTCAGCCAAGCTCTCAATCAGAAGTGAGAACAAAATGAAAGACATTTCAAACTTGTCAAGTCTCAGAACCCTTCCCACGGTACTTCTTTTCAGGTGCAGCGAATTGAAAGTGGACGACAGCAAAACAAAGGGGCGCAGCAATCAAAGGAAAGATGGAGCTACCAAGAAGCAATAGTTCCATTGAACTCAGGAGTACAGGAAACGGAGCCTTAAGATGATCGTGAGTCCAGTAAACAACATTCTAAAATGTAATACTGGCCCGACTAAATGATCCCACAGAGATCTGGGGTAAAGGTTGGGGAAGGTTTAAGCATGAAAATATTGCTCTGCAGAAGAAGAAACGACAAATTCAGGCAGGAAGCCAGTCCCCTCAGGAAATAATAAAAACAGATTCTATGTAATTTTTAGAAAAGAGTAAAAAAAAGAGCTATTTAAACATAGTAGGGAAGACACCATAAGAAAACGTTCCAAGCTAGTAATTATGAAACTAAACTATAGAATGATCTGAAGGTTGCCATAGAAGGACACTTTGGCTGGAACTTCGCACAGAAACTGGTTCTTGGAAATGGCACTAAGGCCATTGGGCAGCCTCTAGATGGACCCTAAGGCTATTGGACAGCTTCTAGATGGACCTCAACGCTATTGGACAGTCTCTAGATGGACCGTAAGGCCATTGGACAGCCTCTAGATGGATCATAAGGCCACTGGACAGCCTCTAGATGGATCCTAAGGCCATTGGACAGCCTCTAGATGGACCCTAAGGCCATTGGACAACTTCTAGATGGACCCCAAGGCTATTGGACAGCCTCTAGATGGACTCTAAAGCCATTGGACAGCCTCTAGGTGGATGCTAAGGTTATTGGACAGCCTCTAGATGGCCAGGATCCTCCCCACCACAGTAATGCTAAAGCCACTTGCTGGCTTGCCATGCTCACAAATCTACAATGAGGGATTTAATTATGGTTACAGAACACAAGGAACAAGTGACCTATCTGACGAGAAGACAAAGCACATGTTTTAGACTATCATTTGGACAAGGGTTTGTTTTTCAGTTGCTTGGTATCCATGTTAGGTTCTTCATGGTAAATAGACACAAGCAACAAGACCTTCCAGATGTGCGGGGGAAGTGACAGGACTCTAAGGGAATATGAAGTGTCTTCATGGCATCCTAAAGAGGACAGTGGTAGGAAACTTTTCAAAAGGGTTGCATTGAAAACAAGTGAGTTATTCTTTCGTTTCCCAGAGAAGAATGAAGAGCTACTGGTAGGAATATTTGAGGTGGAGGAGAAGAAAATTCCCAGAGAGTTAGTTTGCCAGATTTCTCTGAAAATCCTATCACTATTTAACTAGTTTCTAACTTTTGCCTGAAAACTGAGAATAAAATATTGCATCCAATTCATTTTAGGCATAAATTTGAATCCATGAATAAACTTTTTCATTTTTATAGACACCACACCCTTTCCCGTTCTCTAGCTCTTTTCAATTTTGTTCTATAAGACAATCGTGCCATTATGTTCCATGGAAACCATTCCATGCATTCTTGGCATCAGCTTTTGGTTCTCTCAGTATCTTTAACTCCTATTAATGTGAATAGGCATGACATCAGTATCAAAAGGTCATGTAGCTTGGCACCCAACACAAGATATGCTCATAATAGATTATTTTCTGTACACGTAATATATACAGAGTCTAAGCCTGCCCAGCATATAAATAGTTCTTGAACATATTCTGTCCTTTTTTTTAAAAAAAGCAATGCTGTATTTATATGCATAAACCCCATGATTCCTCCTAGCCATTTTGGACATATGATACGTGACTTCACCAGAGAAGCAAAGTGGAAAGTTAAGCAATGATCCAATGAATGTATTGGATGGAGACAGTCAGTCTGGACCACATAAGTGGTAAGACATCTTTTTTTCAGAATCTCTTTTTGAAACTCAAATTATCAATACAAGATACCTCAACCTTTCAGTTATTTGTGTGTGTGCTGCGGATTTCTTGGAATGAGGATTTTAGCTGGCAATATTTACCTGTTTTTATAGAAAGAGCAGAAATAAGTCTAAACGAATGTTAAAAGCTTGGAGGTAGATACAACTGAGATTAATTTTTTTTCAACATGGTAAATGGTGTAGCAGAAACTTCAGCAGAATTGTGAAGATTGGGTGTTTTCCAGATATAATGTGACCTAACAGTTTAGAAGTAGAGGAGCAGAAGGGAAGACAGATCCTCCTAGATCCTCCAGTGACTTGACACAGAGGGGCCTCTACAAGTCTGTGCATGTTGTAAAGAACCTTTTGGGTCAGAGTGTAAATTAATAAAAATGTATGTATCAGCACCTTGATCAAAAGTCAAGGTATGTCGTTAAAGCCCTGCAGTGGTGTAAGCTCTGCTCCCACTCTTGTGACACCTTAAAATGACCTCACAGGAAGTGAGAGGAAGAGTTGTATCTTCCAGTTCCCCCAGTCTAGCGGTTCTGTCCTAGGCAAAGGCAGCTAGTCACTAGCAGTATCACAGAGGGCTTGGTAATGTCTGAGACTGAGCCAGCAGGTGCTTCAGCCAGGCTCTTTCTTGTTTTGGGTTTTTTTTTTTTTTTGCTTGTTTGTTTGTTTGTTTTGTTTTTTGAGCACGGTGTATAGACACTCTGAATATGGAGAGGACATCAGCTATAGAAGACAAATCAGTAATGCATTCAAAATTAACTATAAGACATGGCCAAGAAGTTATTAGGCTAAATAAAGACCTGTCAACTATTTTCAGTGTTGTTTAGCCAAATAGTATAACTGAGAAATTTCTGCAGCAGACCTATATTTCAGTCTTCCCCTGTATGTGTAAGCATCTTCACTGTCCACCCTCAGTATTCCCCCTCTTAAAATTACCCCAGTCCTCTCTTCATCAACAAATGTGTTATATCTTCCACTTCCATTCTGTGGTTCTCATGAGCTCACGTACGCAGCCTCCACATTCTCTACCTTGAAAACCTCAGCTCTAAAATTCCCCCCAACAATTGAGAGAATTTCCATTTGACATCACTCCATCCATCCATCCTCCCATTCAGCTCAGTTTTCATTTGGCTATCAACACATGTCATATATCCAATATATATTTTTAGCTTTTCTATTTCACTCTGTCTGATCCACCTTGATAGTCTCTTTAAAAAAAAATCCCACTTAAAGATAAGTCCCATTGTTTTTCCTACTTAAATGCTCATCAATATATATCTTCCTTTAAGTTCAGGCTACCCGTACTATGCCTGTATATTAAACAGCTGACCATTTGAACAATGTATTCATCTGACATTTTTTAGATATTTGCTGTTTCGGGCAACCCCAGGCTGCTCTTGGCCAGCAGTGTTCTGCTTTTAACCCTTTTCTTCTCCAGCCTCCTAAGTGTCTTTAGAGCAAGCCACCAAACCTGTTTGTGGATGCAGTTCCTAATCTGTGTGGTCCAAACTCTTTTTATGCTGTTTTTGCCAATGCCGGTCATGCCAAGTGGATAGTTGAGCTGTTCTGGCATTCATCATTTTCTTTACGCCCCCCCCCCCAAGTATGACCTCACTATGAAATATCCCCCACAGACTCATGTACTTGGGGCTTAATTGCCAAATGAGAGGCTTTAGGGAAAAGGTTAGGCAGTGAAGACCCTGCCTTCATTGATGGGTTATTTATTTATACATTTAAAACCCAAATGGAACTGTATTGGAGGACGTTGTTCCCTGGGCTTTGGGGGCATGTTTTGTAAATGGCTCACACTGACCCTTTGCTGTCTTTTGCCTTTTCCTTGTTCTCCCTCTCCCCCTCCCCGTCTGCTTCCTGGTCACGGTGTGTTTTAAGTAGCCCCTGTGGCCCCGCTACTAAATGGATATCTACTCTGTGGCCCATTTCTACTGTCCTACTGTCTGCCACACTGTGCCCATCTGAATGGATCTGACCACCTCTGGATCAAAGCCTCTGAAAAGGAAGTATACCCTTCCTTGCCACAGTTGTTTATGTCAGGTGTTTGCTGCAGCAATGAGAACTAGAACAGAGCTCATAGCCTTGCCCTTTCTTTTCTCTTTCTGGGAAAAAAGCTTTAACATTACACCTTGCTAAAACTGTAAGCATCATCTGAGTTGACACATCTGGCAAGATTCCTGCGGTCTTTGCTCTTGTTCTGTTTTATTTGTTGCAAATCTGAAGAGTATTCTCCCCCCAGCTCACGTCTTATTACTTCCCCTGGGGCCTTGCCTTGCCTCGCTCTCTGCTCTGCTGTAGGGAAGCCCAATAGCTTGCCCATAATCACATAGCTTGTAAGTGACAAGAGATAGTCTTCAAACCCAAGCAACCCTCTGTCAGCGGCATGTTTACCCAATGTGCTCATTGCCTCACTCTTGGTTGCTGCCTTCTCTCTTCCCTCATCTTCCAGTGCCCTGAAGGGATGCTCTGTCCTTGATTAAGTCCGTACTGATCACTTTTAAATCCTATTCGGTTTTCCATATAGTCCATCTACTACCTGAACTGATTCCCTCCAAGATGCTCTCTTCTATAGACTTCTCTCGTGTACATCATCCTCAACGTTCTAGCAGATTTGAATTCTATTGGTTAGACAGAACTAGCAGACGATAACTCACATTTCCTATGTAGTTGTTAGCTTTCGGGACCTTTGCATCTGACACAATTTCCTTCTTACCACTCTGTGAAATAGGTGATAGTCCTTTTCCATTGCTAAGAGAAAATATTTACAAGATAAATTTGTTGAAGGATTCACTGAAACAAGAGTTTATCTTAAAACAAAGAGACTGATTAGGAACCAACAATAAAAGACAAACCCCAAATTTTAAATAAGTCAAAGCTCTGAGCAGATAGATGCTTTGCCAAAGAGTGGCAAATAACAAATAAATAAATAAATAAATAAATAAATAAATAAATACCAATGATTATTAGAAAACCACAGGCACACCCTCTTCCAACATACTTGAATGATTCAAGCTAAGAGCCAACAATATTAAGTGTTGATAAATATGTGAAATGATAGTAGCCGGTACCAGTGTGGGTGAGAAAGGTCAAAGGATAATGTCAACTGTGAAACTATTTGGTGGTTTCTATCAGAGTTAAACACGCGTCGGCATGTTTAACGCATGATCCAGGAAGCATACTTGGACAGCATGCGTGTTCACACCAAGATTCACACTCAGATGCTCAGAACAGTTCTAGTCAAAACTGCCAAGAGCTTAGCAAAGCAAAATCCTCAGCAGCTAGTGAATGGGTAAATAAATGGCATTATCAAATCTCATTATCCAATAGTGAAAAGGAATGGATTACAACACCTGCAACTATATGCACGAATTGCAAAGATACCATGTCGAGTTAGAGCAGGTCTGCACAAAAGGTTATTTATGTCCTACTTTGCTTTCTGTTGCGGCGATGACACAAGTGCAACTCAGGGAGGAATGGTTTACTTGATCTTATACGTCCACAGAGGGAAGTCAGGCAAGAAGTCAAGGCAGGAACTAAAGCAGAGACTATACAACACTGCTTACTGGCTTGCTCAGCTTGCTTTTCTTATACAACCCTGGACCACAGAACCCCAGAGGTGACACCACCCATGGTGGGCTGAGTCCTCCCACCACAGTGTTCTTTAATCAAGAACATAAATGTCCCATAGATTTCCCTATAGGAAATCTGCTGGAAACATCTTCCCAATTAAGGTTTCTTCTTCCCACAGGACACAGGTTTATGTCAACCTGATGAAAACCAACCAGCACTACATACGCCATACATACACGCAAACATACATACATAATAGGAAACTTTGCACTGACAAAACCATTTAAATAAGAGGGTATTTATGAGAAGCAGTACAGCTGTACTCTAGCCCAGTGATGGGAGGAAAGAATCCAGTGTAAACAATAGGAGGAACCGTGGGCAATGAGGAAAATGCCGCCATGATGGCCAGCTCTATAAAGCTGTAAGCGAGAGGTCACATGTGGCTAGATTTTGTTGGAACCATTTGAAGACCTGGCCTCCAGCTGCTCATCCCTGCTAGTGATCTTTACTTTCCTTCTGATTTGAGTTACTGAAAGCTGTGTCAAAGTTGTTTACCAGCTCTGCCCCAAGAGCACGTAATAACATAGCCTTGAGGATCAGAGGATAAGGTTTTCACCTGTCGGCCCACCTGACTGTTGGGTATATAAGCCTCCGTGGTGCTATTGAATAAAGGGCTTCTAACCAGTGACTTAGAGGTTTGTGTCTCTACCTCTCTGTGTGTCTTTGTGTGTTTCGATCTCCAGCCCCTTGCCCAAAGCTCGCGAACTGTATAGTAGCACATACAGATACTTCAATAAAACAAATAATTAGAAATAGAGAGGTGAGACTATTAGACAATAATCAGCAGCTTTAGACTCGCTCCAACCTCATTATTTTTTCTTCCCAGTCCCCAGCCCACATTCCTTTACTGCCCTTACCCTGTGCTGTGCAGCAGTTTCCTCTGAGATTGAAACATTCCATCTTGCAAGCAAGCCCCTTAAAACCAAAAGGCAAACGATTCAAAGTTGTTACAGGAAGGCCCTGAAACCAAGGAGGTCCTTCCCTCCCAAGAGTAAACAATACAGACTGCTCAGAGTCCTTCTCAGACAAGCCAAGCTGCAAGACCAGACCAGTTGCTTAGAATAATCAGAAACTACCCAAGCATCCTGGAGAAGGTCTAGGCAACTGAATCACTTGAAAAGATACTCTCCAACCCTAACCCACAGAACTGCCAGCAGGCTGTGCAGTGTGGTTTAGGTCCCCAGCTTTTATAAGCTGGAACTCATGCTGGAGTAGGCTTTGTTGATGCAACGGTCTTTGGTCATTTTTGCTCCTCTAAGTAACCATTGTATTCCTGGGGGTAACCCCAATAAAACTCATTGGTTTACCAAGTTGGACTTAGCGGTATCTGTACTTTGGTCTGTCATGGGATCCCTATATGGAGTGAGTAGACTTGTGTATTGTGTTGCCCAAGGAATTCATTATAATTCTACACAACACCTTAATCTTTTCAATTTTATTCCCATTATGGTGTCGGTGCTGCAAATAATTTATAATGCTTAATCATAGAAACTGACTTAAATGAACAGGATGGGTTCTATGGACTCATGTGTCACAGTCTCATGGCTAGATAAGCAAGGCTGTGCTAGAAAGAGCCAGAGCAAGCTATGCTATCGTAAAGTCGCCAGTGAGGAAGCACTAGCCAAATCAGTCTGGGGCTCTGTCACTTAGCCCTCGAGGGTGACATACTCGTTCCTTTGTCATTTCCACGGTCTGGATTTTCTGTTTCTACCTCACTGTCCTTAACATATATCTCTTCTTCAAGGGCCACCTAAATACATTTTGGGAGATAAATGGACTACAAATAAAGAAAGTAAAAGTATAATAATAATGATAGAGCTTCTATGATAATGGCTCTAGTCCTATATATGGCAAGGGCTGAGGCAGTTTATACTCCATTTATAGTCCTTTCCCCAAAGCACAGAGGTAATTAGTATTTCCCAGTACCAGTGTGTCATGCTCTGAAATTATAGGAAGAGAAAGAGAGAGAGAGATTTTTCTCATTGGTTTCTGTACATATAAAATAAAGTTAAACTTATTTCTGCACTTGAGAATGTTGCCTGGTTTGACCCCTTAATTTGAGCACTTCCCTGCTCTTCTTCAGGAGTGGCAGTTGCCTGGTGCACAGACTAGTTCCTGGTAGCCCTTCCAGATCCTCTACACGCCACTCTTTTGGACTGCCTCAGTGAGCATCTTTTCCTCTAGCATCTGTTCTAAGATGACCCTGAAGGTTCTAATGAAGCCCTGGAGGGTGGAATGAGAATTAAGTGATGGATTTATCCCCCTGGATCCCCCTATGCCAGGTTACAAGTTAACTGAACTTCTCTCTCAGATGTCACACTGCTGAGAGGTCCTTCTGTCCTGTCCTGACTGCAGTGATGGGCTTTAGCTTCCAGGGAGTGTTCCCTCCCCAGTCCCGCACTACAGTGATTGGCTCTAGGTTCTACAGAGAGCTCCCTCCCCTTCCCTCTACAGGACTAGGTGTGGTAAGGAGAATCCCAAAGTGTCTTATTAGAACTCGTCTGTTTCTCCCAGGCATGCTACAGTGTATCGAATGGTGGCCCCAAAGTGATATGTCCACATCCAAACCCCAGACAGAAAGTGCCACAATCACCATATTGGAAAAAAGACCTTTGCAGGGATGATTCAGTTGAGGACCTTGAAATGAAGGAGTAATTCTTAGCTGGCTGGGTGGGCCCTAAAGTCGGTGATGATTGTCGCTATAAGGAAAAGGTTAAAGGAGATTCGCTCTGATGGTGTGGGAAGGACAGAAGATAACAGGAAGAAAGAGCCTGCAGAGATAAAGTCATGAGTCAAGGACGTCCAGTGATGCCAACAGCTACTAGGCCCGGAAAGGATTTCCCATTGAGCTCCCAGAGGTAGTACAGTCCCCGGAAGCTTCAGTCCCAACTTCTGGCCTGCAAGCAAGGAGAAGATGCATTTATCTTGCTGTAAGCTATCAATGCCGTTGTGAATTGCGACAGCAGACTTGAAAAACCTATGCACCTGCCTATACCTTTCTTTATACAGAGACCCTCTTAAAGCTCTTGCCAATTACAGATTGCGCGCTCCGCTCCTCCAGTCTCCTGGCAAGACTAGGGGGATTTGTCTCATCGCCACACCTCTCAGCTCTAACGGTGTCCTGGTAACAGAAAATGAAAGTCGGTGTTTATCGCGCTCATTCTTATTAAATAGGCTTTAACTTTAGAGACGCTCATCGCTTTCTTCTCAGCGTGCGTTAGGTCTACATGAATAAGATGCTATCATGGGGGATCATGGGGATAGGCTCTGTGGTAAAGAATTGCCATTTTAAAAATGTTTTGTGAAAGTTATTGCTCAGTGGGAGTTATTTTAAAATAAAACTGTCAGTTTCATGAATAACCATTTTTATTGCTAATTTCCACAACAATGGCTCTCATAAAGAATACAATCACTAGGTGGCCTTCTAAAACAATCGGCACTAGAGGGGTCCTAACAAGACAGTGGCGCGACTGTTGCTTATTTTCAGAAAGAGTCAGGGCACATTTGCTCTGAGAGAAGAGCGCTAAGACCAATCATAAGAGCTCCAGGTGAGCAAAAGGTGGGAGAAAAAGCAGAGCACCCTGGGCGGCACGAGGGGGAGCCAGGTGAGTTCCTGATACTGAAAGCCCTGCTTTTCAACAAGAGCTCCAGAGTTCAGAGCCATAAGTGCTAATTAAAGAACGCAGGCCTGGGGACTTTCAGGAGAGTGCCTGGGACACAAGCCAGCTCAGGAGGGTCTGCTGACTACTGATAAGGGTCTAGGGTGCTGGGTCAACTTCCTAATACACAAACACTGCCTTTTTCAGAGCAGTGGCTTTGGTCCTGGCTCCGCACTTTAACTCCTGGGAGCTTTTAAATGTTGCCAGCACAGGAAGGGCCATCCCAGACCAAGCAGGTCAGGGGTTTGAAGGAATGGAATCCAGGCAACACCAATGTGGAAATGTTTCTAGGGTTTTCTAACGCACATCCACAACCGACAGCCACGGCGGAGGGGTCGAGCGAGCAAGTCAGCCTAGGCTCAACTCCAACACACTTGCTGTTTCCACAGAAAGAGCTCTTGGAAACAGCTGCATCCATTTGCCGACCAGGCTCCTGTCAATGGTCACTCTCAAGTTACAGCAGTGGGGCGGAGTCCTTGCCAAAGGCCATGTGACCGCGAAGATGAAAACAGTAAGTCTCTAGCTCCTTCTAGAATGAATGCCCAACTCTTCATGGAAAGCGTCACTACTATTTAGCTTTACTGCCTTCAATGTTTTTTTTAAGGACTATACCTTTATAGTTGGAAGCTGTCTTGTATGTTTTAAGGCCCCTTACGGCATCCTCCACCTTTGCACTATGTGGCAGTAGGACCCCATCACACCCAGCTTTGATAATGAAAATGCCAAATATCACATGGTGTACAAATTACCCCAGCAGAGAAACATACTCTACCACACTGAAAAATGGATAGTGGCTTGTTGTTGTTCATGGTAGATAGTTCTAGAAAAAGTCACTACACACAGATTAGTGAAAGCTTAGCCATGGTGCCTAAGGGAAATACAGCATCAATGCATTCCTCATTCTCACAATTTCCTTAATCGATCAGCTCACACTCCTGCTTTCTGCATTATTTAAAGTTGTATTCAATACGCATTTCCTTAAAGTAATTAGATACAGCGTTTCATTATAATAACATATCAGTCTAGAGGAGGTTAACATTTTCCTCACCTAGCCAAACGTACTGTAAATTTCGTAGGTTGTAGCCTCCCTACTTACAATCACTGAACGCACAAATCCAGCCACTTTCCATAGCTTTATGGCTCACTAGGGATGGTGCTTGAGCCCCGCTTAGCATAGCCTCATGTGCAGATCGGTCGACTTCCCCTTCATTTCTCCAAAAATGTAATATCTCTGGTTCATTAGCACCGCACCCGCTGCTGACAGTGTAAACGCACGGCTGGATGAAGCTTGTGACACTTGGATTGTCTCCGCGCCCTGCAATACAGTCGTCTTGCCACTAGGAACTCTAGACAGCCTTTTAGCAAAATCCTTAGGGTCACGTTGAAGGTGGATGTCACCAATTAAAAGCACAAACCTGAAACACGAAAGAAAGAGGATTTAAAAAGGCAATAAATAGCAAAAAAGGGCAGCATGGGCCAGATGGAGCAAGCAGGCAGAGTCGTGCTTTGTGGGCAGGGACTCAAGCTCATGGCCACTCTTCAGGGGTCTGCAAATGAGGCGAAAGTGCCCCAAATGTTGATTTGGGGATGACAGAGAAGCTGAGTAGATGGACGGATAGTGAAGATGTGAGGGTCTAACACCAAATTGTCAGAGTTTATTGATCACGTTCTTATACATAGGGCATTTGGTAAATAGTTATGTGATAGATTAAAAAGTAATGAAGCAAGTGTTCAAATATGCCATGGTCTTTTAAACTTAACAATTCATAGGTGCTACATAAAGAATAGGATGATGTTTTCAGAGTCTTCGTGATCTTTTTAAAGAGATCTTGTTATGTTTATTTTATGGGTATGGTAGCCTGCATGTATTTTATACACCACGTGTGTCTGCTGCCCTTAAAACCAGAAAAGGGCACCAGATCACTGGGAATTAGAGCTACAAGTAGTTACAAACCAGTATGTGGGTACCAGGAGCTGGAGTTGGATCCTTTGCAAGTGTTTATGTTCATAAACACTTAGCCATCTCTTTGGCCCAGGTCCTAGTGGTTTTTGTGAACCGCGCCATGCTATCCAAAGAAGTTTTCAACTTAGCAACTTGTTAAAAGTGTTACAGTCACAGATGAAACCCCAAAAGTGAGTGGAGAGTGACCAGTGAAAGGCGGGAAGGATGCAGGTTGGCTTTTGCTCAAGAAAGTTTGGAGCTGTGACCCTTGTTGGAGCATGTGTTCCTCATGTTGTGGTGACCCCCAGTCATAAAATTATTTGTGTTGATACTTTATTGTTGTCTGAGGCTGCTTGCTCATTTCTTGGCCACACAAGACTCCCGAAATAATCATACAGAAATCTGTTTCAATTGCAATACTGCTTGGCCAATAGCTTAAGCATATTTTTGGCTAACTCTTATATGCTAAACTAACCCATCTTCATTAATCTGTGTATCGCCACGTGGCTGTGGCTTATCAGGTAAAGTTCCATTCCTGTTGTCTGTCTCCAGAAGGGCTACATGGTGTCTCTGACTTAGCCTTCTTTCTCTATGTATATCTCTTCCAGCCTGGCTGTATTCTGTTAATTGACCAAAAAGCAGCTTCTTTATTAACCAATAAAAGCAACACATACACAGAAGGACTTCCCACACCACTTTGAAACTGTCATTTTGCTACTGTTACAGATCATAATGGAACATCTGTGTTTTTCCATGGTCCTAGGGGAACCCTGTGAAAGGTTTGTTCGAGCCCAGAGGGATCATGACCCAAAAGTTGAGAATCACTGGTTTAGAAGATAGAAAGCCATCACCCATCCTGACCTATACAGTTCTGATCAGACTAGGCTAGCCCTTTTCCCTCAAGAAGAATAAGAATAGCCTCTGAGACTCTTCATGGATGGTAACTGCACTTCACATGGGACCTTGGACCAATAAACGGTAAATTTCAGTGTTCCACATGTCACCCAAGGCTGTCTGTACTACCTGGAATACAGATATCATTTGAATGCTTCTTATTCTCTTGACAATTATTTTCAAACATAGCCAAGATAGTGGTGGCAGCCACATGCGGAGACCTAGCCTCTTAAAATTATCATAGCTGAAATAGGGTGTCTTGTTATTATTCTAAGGGATTTTTACATAAAAATGGATTTAACAACTTATGGACAGGAAGGATTATCATCCTCCTTATCTTGTAGTGAGGAAACTGAGGCACAATGGAGGTTAAGTGACAGAATAAAAGAGTAGATTACTGAATTTACTCTGAAAAGAAAAAAAGGGAAAATATAAATATGATAAGAAAAAAAGGTAGATTATTGAATCTGATTTTAAAAAGCAACTACTAGTTTTAAATGTTTCAGCCAATGGCTTAGTAAAGAGTAAAGCCAGGTGGGAAATCTGAACAGAGATATAAAGAGAAACTAGGCAGAGTCAAAGAGATGCCATGTAGCTGCCGAAGGATAAAAACGCCTGGAACTTTACCCAGTAAACCATAGTATTAAGATTTAAGAGCTAGCTAGAAATATGCTTGAGGCATTGGCCAAACAGTGTTGTAATTAATATAGTTTCTGTGTTATTATTCAGGTCTGGGCATCTGGGAAACAAATGAGTAGTTTCTGTCTACAAAAAGACTAGACATTGCTGATGTATTTATTGCCTTCATATATTGTATATAGTTATTGTACTTATTGTGTATAGTTTTCTTATATTAGTTATAGTCTTCTTTTTTATTTTAGACAAAAAAGGAGAATTATAGTGTTATGTCATTTATGTTTGTATAAATAAAGCTTGTCTGAAGGTCAGGGTAAAGCAACCACACTAGTCAACCATACAGGCCAGGCAGTGGTGGCACACACACCTTTAAACCCAGCAGCCACACTAGTTAGCCATAAAGGCTGGACAGTGGTGGTGTACGCCTCCAATCCCAGCACTAGTGAGGAATATAAGGTGAGATGAAACAGGAACTCGCTCGCTTTCAGTCTGAAGATTTCAAAGAGATAAGAGTCTCTCTAGTGACTTGGCTGCTTTTCTTTTCTGATCTTCAGGTTGAACCCCAATATCTGTCTCTGGGTTTTTTTTAATTATTCATGCCACAGTTAAGTAGCTTTACCCTGTGACCACGCAGCAGTTCAGTGTAGGCTCCATAAAAGCAACATGAAGGTAATGGTTGCAGCAATGAGTGTTCTAATTAGCACCGTTGTGGCGATCATTTCAAAAGGAAGGTAGATAAAAAAAAATCACATTTCACACTGAACATGCATGTCACCGTCATTTGTCTATAGCACCTCAATAAAGCCAGAAAAATTAAGTAACTAAGCAAAGAGCCAGTGTAATTCTGACTCCAGACCAGAACCTACCAAAAGCAGGTGTATATGCACTGTCAAGAGACTGTGCTATAGCTTCATGCAATCAGCAAATTCATCTTGCATTAGATTTCCTGAGTCTGCAGACCTATTAACCAATTAGTAGTATTTGCAGATCATCTGGCTCCCGGATACTCATAAAATACAAGATTTCAGTGCCCTTGGGGAGTCTGTAGATAGGCTACCAGAGCCTATGAGAGAGATTTACTCTTGTCTGTGTTGTCTTCATCTCTTATTGTGTCGTCTTTGCTCTATCTCACTAATGTTACCTCTCAAAAATTGGTTAGCGCATGCGACCTAAGGTATGACTGATTTAATAATTTCATAAGTCAAGGGACAAGAACAAGACAAGTTGAGAGGCGCTCTTTCCTTCAGAATGGGGTTATCATTCTGGAAATCTCAGAAGGTGCTGTGGCATGAATGAAGAAACCAATTGTTCCGACAAAGACATACTTTATTACACAGAAACAAATGACTTCAGAGCAAAGAGAGCTTCCGACTGTGGCTGCCAGAAGAGCCCAGAAAACAGATTCTGTTTGGCTCACAACAAAATTAATCATGTGCAGAATGGTTCGATCGCATCGACGTTTCTTATCTAGTACCTGTGGCTGCATATCCGTTTCAGTACAGAAACAAGCAGACGGGAAGGCAGGGATGAAAGGGATGTCTACATTTTTGTTCACAGTTTAAGACAGAAATTTGATGAGGAAAAAGAAATGAGGAAAACAGGCCTATCAGAATGTTGATACTGGAGGAAAAGAATCTGTTTTGTAGGTTGATTTATTAAGGGGACTAGGCTAAATGAACGCAATTGGTACCAGGTGCTGTGAAAAGGCAGGTCTGGGGAGAGCCTCCTAGAGAAGTGAGGGCTGTGAACTGGAGCCTGGGCAGCAGAGAACACAGGCAGATGACAGCGAAGGAACAGTCATTGGGACACCACTTCTGTCATCTTTTCAAGCCTGCTCCAATTTTCAGCTTTCTGATTATCTATTATCTATGTGTCTATCTAAAATCTATCTATCATCCATCTATCACCTATCTAAGAATCTATGTATATATGTATGTATGTATGTAGGTACCTACCTACCTACCTACCTATCATCGATCTATCTGTCTCTCTATCTAGGATCCATGCACATACATGTGTGAATGCATACATGCAGAGATCACCAGACAACTTAGGCTGTCATTTCTCATGCTTTTCCATGTCAGGATTATAAGCTTCAACCACCACAATTGGCTTAAAGACAAACAAACAAATAAGCAACAACAGAAAACAAAACAGGGGTCCTGAGGATCGAATTCTGTTCCTCATGCTTGCAAGGCAAACACTTTATTGACTAAGCTATCTTTCCTGCCTGACTTTCTTATATTGGAAGGAACTAAAATAAAAGCTGATGGGAAGCAATTAGCAGAAAATGAACAGAACGATAGGTACTGGTTTGTTTTCTCTTTAAAGCTGTCTAACCTGACTTGACAACAATAGAATTTGAACTCGGTGTGTGGACGGGGTGGGGGGTTGTCACTACTGTGTACCTTAGATATAAGCTAATTCCACTGGAGCAAGAAAGAAGTCATTGGGATGAGTAAAGCCTCTTAAACACCATTTCTTTCTAGTCAAATGTCTCCAGACACTTAACATCTGCATTTACACTTTTAAAACTTGAGACTATTCATAGAAAATATTGATAGTATATGCTATAATGGTATGACTTGACATTATGCTAGGATAGCTAATGCCACAGAAAATAGGAAATATATTTGTCTCTTTAATCTCTACTTACTATTTCTTTACATTTAAATTCATGAAGGATGTCTACAGGATTAGACACAAAGTTTAAGAGATGTGCAGAGCTTCTCCATTCATAGAGTAAAAAGTAAAGTAGACGTGTGGGTAGGTTCTGAAATGGAGTTGCTGAGCGAATAAGGGACACTCCCAGGTCCTGCATCTTGTTAAACATAGTCTCATCTGTCTGGCCCGGCTGGGGTGTGGCCTCAGAGGGACTAGAACAGATGACGACACACACGCCTGACCTCTGAGGAAACCATCATTCTAGCAGTGTCTGGAGTAGGACACACGCCAGTGGATGAGAGAAACCCCTTCTGAAATTTCGCTAGCCACCAGAACCTGTGAAGTAACACGGTCTTCACTCCTGTGGCTTTCTGTAACTGAACGCCACCTAGAATCTATGACAAGCATTGTTTGGCACAGGCATTGTGGCAGTCATGATCATACCACAAAGGGCTGAAGATATTCACACGCTTTTGAGAGTAGCTCTTCACTTTGAGAAAGTGAACCTTCTGAAGATCCGCTGAGAAGGTTGCTTTTTTAAGGGAATTTGTTTTCTTTGAAAAAAAAATCATTTAGTCTTTCCTTTGCTTTCTTTTTTTGACTATATGCTAATTTTCAAAAGCCAGGTATATTCTTGCTATTTAAATGTCACTGAGATATATTTGAGATTTTTTTTCAATGACTGAGCATTTAGCAAGCGTATCTATTGCGCCATTTCTAAAAGGATAACTGTAGAAGCTCTACCATGTGGGACAAGCACATTTAAAAGAAGAAATGTAATGGAAGCATGGTTTGGCATTTGACTTTGATCCCAGTAGCACATAAATAAATAAATAAATAAATAAATAAATAAATAAGGAAGGAAGGAAGGAAGAAGGAAGGGAAGAGAAAAGAAAAGAAAAGATACAATGAAAGGAATATCACATGAGAATTATGGAACCTGAAGCTGAAATGGTGTATTTTTTTATTGTTACAACAATCTAAATCTATCAGTAGGAGCTTCCTAAAGATAAGGATGGCTAGAAAGACAATGTTACAGAAGTGCACTTACTAACTTCCAAACAAATTATGAAATTAAACCGAAAAGTCAAGTCTTTGTTTACTCTTTGTTTACAGTGAAATAAGGCATTAGGCATTGAGTGTAAATTCGATTCCAGTCCTGATTTCTCTACCCTGAAGCTTCGGCGAGATGTAATCTTAGATGTAACCTTCCACAGAGCTGTCCTGTCGTCTGCCAATTCAAACCTAGTAACCTACATAGCAGGGAGATTGTGGGGATTAAGTGAGATAACGTACTGTAAGTGGCTGACATTGTGTGAGACACACCAACGGTAAGACACAAAAGCCAAACGTGAACCAACAAGAAAATGACAGAGCAGAAATGGATAGGCATACTTTGCCCATGCTGTGCCAGCTCCAGTTACCCACGGGCTTAGTAAGTGACAAAATAAGTTGGCAACCCAGAAATGTACAGCCACTCTCGTCTCCCTGCACAGCACAAAGAGGTGCTGGCTCTTTCCTCTCAGAGCAGAAAAGGGCAGCCTTTCAAAGAGTGGGGATACCCCAATCACCAAGCACACTATAACCCCACAATTGCATTACCTAGGCATCTAACTTACTTCATTCTAAGCACCAGGATGCAGGGCTGGCCTTCTGAGCGCTAGGTTAGGTTCCCCCCCCCACACACACACACCTTACGCCCAGCAATCTCCATGTCCAGAAAGTGTCATCACAAGCATGTTGACAGCACGGGGTTGCTTGCATTTTGTTATCACGGGTGTGTCCATCACAGCATATACCAAGTGCAGAAAGTCCTGACGGGGGGAGGGGGGGGGGGGGGATGGGGATGGTTTGCAATCACTGCATTCTCCATCATGCACGCAGGAAATGGAAACAATTGACATTTATATGAGATGGAATTTAGCTCTCTAGACAGATTTACAGTCTTGCTTATGCTCCAATATCCATTAGAGGGAGAGGGTTACAGACGTAGAAAGGTTCATGCAATCCTCGGAAACATAATTTGATGGAGAATAATATCCCCCCCCAAAGTGCAGGGGGACAGCTTAGTGGCAATCTAATTGAAAGCCACTACACTAGGGTGACTTTTAGATCCCCAGTGTTGTTCAGTGTCTCCTTTTAGGGACAAAAATGAAATTGGGAAAATTCTCAGTTCTGGGAGGATAGAAAATATGACATGGTTGTTAACACTTAAAAATACAAGGAGGAAATTTAAAGTGTTCGTAGAGGTATGTGTGAAACGAAGCATTTTAATAGAAGAAAAATGAGAAGGAAGCATTAATTGATGTTCAGAAATTAAAATAGTCCCTGCTGACACGGTAGGAGGAATGAGAAGACAGATATAAAGGCAAATAAAGGGACTTGAGGTCATGGTGGAACAAGTCAAAGATACTCATGTGTCAATAGGAATTTGTCCTACTCCCATTCTAAATAGCAACATCACACGGTAGTCCTTCAGTGGAAGGTAGACTGCAGGACCTCGGCAGAGCCCATGAGATGACAGAACCTATTTGACACCTCGGAGTCTCCCACTGAATCACAAGGCGATCCATTTCAGGAGACCCAGAGAACACATCGCACTGTTAGAAAATATTAAAAGATGAATATCCTGGGCTATTTAGTCAACAGAAAAGATGTCTAAGGTGTGACTTGTCTCATGGGGCATAGACTAAATATTATCCATGTTCTACAGGGATGAAGGTGTGTTCTTTATGCCATAAATTACATTCTGAGCACCTAGAAGGGAGAGATTTCTTGGTAACAAAATTGTTTTAATATATATATAAATATATTATATGTGTGTGTGTGTTATTTAAGGAAAACATTATTCTACAAGGTCTAGAGGTCAATGGCAATTGAGGATCTCTGCCTTATGTGATCATTTGATGTTAAATAAGACCATACATAGATGTTTAACTTAATTCTTGCATACTATAAACACTGCAGCTCTACTTCTTCCTCTGACCCATTGCTTTGTGTGCGCGCATTCTCTCCTGAGACGATCCCATCCTCTCTTAATTTTTACTACAACCCATACACCACGACTGACTCCCAAGTCTCGGTCCATCTCTGTTCTTTCCTCTTAAACGGAGGTTCACAGATACCAATGCCTACTATCCGCAGTCACTAGGATGTCTACTGGTATCTCAAAATCAGGATGACTGTAACACAAATAACGAAGAGCCCATGCCTATGCCCTGTTCGCAGTGGCCGGTGATGCAACCAACTTAAATATCCATCAGCAGACGAACGCGCAGACCAAATGTGATATATGTATGGTCTATGTAGCAGAATTCTATTCGGCCATTGAGAGGAATACAGCACTGACCCTCTATTGCGGAGGAATCAGCAAAGCAGAATGCCAAGTGCAAGGAGACTGGCACAAAGGTCGTGTGATATATGGCTGTGTTTAAAAGAAATATTCACAATTAGTAAATCAAAAGGGGAAAGCAGACTGCTGGCTTCCAGAGGCGAGGAGAAGAGGGGAACGGGGAACAAATGCCTAACGAGTAACCTTTGGAGTTAGCACCCATGTGACATATGGTGTTTACTGTATGAGCGGCTAGAGTGTGCAGAGCAGTTAAGTAATAGAAACGAGCTTAGTACACATTGCTATGGTGGTCAACCTCCAACACAATATCTAACGTCCTACCTCCTTCATGGGTAGTCAGTCCACTGCCACGGTGTTCCTCCTAGAATAAGGCAGAGCTGCTCGCATTTCACTTCTAAGATGAGGCTATCAGAGACACCACAGCTTCTGTCTTGGTGAGCCATGTACTTAGTCCCCTGCCTTGTCTGTCATTTGCTTTTGAAGCAGTTAGCTATCCTATCATGAGTGAGTATTTCCACAGATAGGCACATGCTAAGTAGGCTATCAACGAACAGCCTGGAACTGGATACGTAGGTTCCAGGCAAGCTTTCAGGCAAGTTCTCCAAGAGATCTGCTTGAGCTCACAAGTGACTCTGAGCCAGCTAAGGCACACCCCTAAATCCCTGGCCCCCCAAAGCCATCTGAAGGGATGCATGTTGAGTGGCTGAACTCAGAAAGCAATTATCAAACAGCAATCGGTAATTACTACAATTAGGATATAGCCCTTATGATTTTGATTGCATTCTAAAGAGTCAACCTTGTTACACTATCACAAATGGGATTAAGTTTCAACACACGAATCTGAGAAACATTCAAACCATGGTGCTCTATGCTTTCCATTCTAAGTCATGATGAACTATTCGTAATTTTCAGTTATACTTACAGTAATATATGACATGCACACAGCCTAATCTTTTTTGCCCAGAATCCTCCAGCTTTAGCTCTATGTCTGCTCTGTTTCAATCAATCATACCCCTATTTTCTAGGTAGGTTCATATAAATCAAGTTCAGAGAACAGCTCACACTGGATGCTGTGGGAGGGGCACCACACCCAACTTAAAGAAAGTCTGAAGGAGCCCAAGGTGAAGGACAGAGTAAAAGTGAGCCAGGTGAAGAACTCTGAAAGGTGCCCAGAAGTCCAGAGCTGGTTGGATTTGTACAGTAAGAAGGCTGGAAGAAGCAGGAATAGATGGGAAAGGAGAACCCAAAGACAAAAATAACTGTGCAGTCTTAGAAAGGAAAGGGCTCATGAAGACAAGAGTCAGGAGTTGTGCTAAAAAGTCAGAACGATCAGTGCATCTCAGAATCTGGTGAGGCATGACCACTCTAAGAAGTCTTATATTCCTCTTCATGGTCTTCCAAAATGTACATCAGTATTTATAAACAAACCCCTCTTCTTTATCTACAACACACAGTGTTCAGGGCAATCTTTTGATGTTTAGTTTTGGTAGGAGTTTTGTATTGAGACAAAGTCTTGTTGTGTAGCATAAGTGGCCTCAAGACTGCCATCCTCCTGCCCTCAAGTCTAAAGTGCTAAGACTGTAGGCACAGAAAATCGCCCATGGTTACATTCAAGGTTTGCCATGTCTAACTCAGGGCTCCACAAAATAAGTCCGAGTACAAGCATGCGCAAACATCAGACCAGAAGACATACAGACAACCCTTCTTAAAGGCTGTGAAACCAACCAAACAAAACAAAATTCCCCGTTCATGACAAAAGCCCATCATTGATTCAGGACATTGCTTCCTTTAATCTGCATTATTGTTCTTTCAGTCTTCTAAGAACTGGCATCTGTGTGTGGCAGGCAGACTTTTGTCATGCAGAATCCTCAAGGCACTTCTCTTTAAGTGTTTTGTAGACATATCTCATCACGGAGTATGGAAGGAAGACAACCTATCAAACAGCAGTTTCTACTTTTTGCATAAAGTATTTTTTTCTCATGAGTTGAAACCCCACGGATAGCCCACTAAGGCCTGAGCACAGGAGCTTTTTGCAGGAAAATGGCTAATTTTATCTGTCACTTATTTCGATTACTCTCAGACAAATGGCATCAGAAGAAAAGAGCATTAATCTAAAATAATTTGTGTAGTCTGCTTATGATTTACTATAATAAAAATGTTTACCTTTGTTTATAAATGAAACTAATTTGAGGAGCCTAGAAAAACCAGTCTCTGCCTCCAGGTTGTCTTATTGCAGAAACACAACCTTCAACTTTCCACCCATGTAAATCCTTGCTGCTGATCCATCCTTACTAGATACCCCTGAGGGACTTTCCCTCCATGGCTTAAAACTCCTAACCCAGGTCCCAGCCTCCTCCTGATTCTCTTGCTTTCTTTGTAGATTTTAACTGAGCTTTGCCACTATCTCAACTCTGTCACTATCCTTGACCGGAAGTCTCATGAAGCATAGACCAATTACACTGTCTTCCCAGGGTCGTGCTCATAGAAAACGCTTCTTCAACACTGGCTAAACACAAACCCACAGGGAAAAGCACTCCGCTGTTTAGTTGGTTCCTTCCAGAAGTCATCTAAATACCACGTTTCATCTGACAACTTTCATGAGCTCTTTGCTCCAAATGTGGTAAGCACACAAAATATATTTTAAACACTTTGTTATTATTGCAATTTATTTTTAAAAGCAATATGATTTAAAAATTTTTCTTAAAGCAAGGCATGGTTTTCTTCACAAATGACTACTTAAAATGATTGAACAAAATGTCATAAAAACCTGGAACAACCTTAATATGCTAAAAAGAAAAGAAAAGGAAAAACACAACCGCAACTATAAAAGACTATTTGGGTCCAATAAATGTGACTAGGAGCTAATCAATGGGCTCCCATTGAACAAAGATGGGAGCATCTACAAAAATGATGATGGCCAAGGACTGAAGCCACCCAAATTGGTTTAAAGTCCATGAAATCAAGATGTTCAAAATGATGATCTTTAGATTTTCCTATAGAAACAAAAACAAAAAAAGTTTTGAACTTCTCAAATGAATGAAAAAAAATATTCAACCAAAGAATTGGAGAAAGAAATCCATAGACACTTTCCAAATAAGTACAGGCAGAATGCTACAATTAGAACACGCCAAGTTTCTGCTCCTAGTGAAATACTGTGTTTGGTTAACTTCTGAATATTGCACTAGCCCATGGATGGTTGATGGGGATATTTATAATGAGCGAGTCAGGCTGATAGCCACCGTACTTCTAACAAACTTTAATACCATCACTAAGAACAAAACAGTCATCACATCTTTGATTGTCACTCAGGGCACACACCCAGTTAACTAGTTAGTTAGTTAGTTAGTTAGTTAGTTAGTGGGGACTAGTTAGTTCTCCCAAAGGGAATCTGCATCTAGTCAAACTTTCAGAGCTCAACCATCACTTAAAATACAACTGTGATGTTGCAGTCAGTCAGGTGAAAAGTTCTATAGGACAAGTGTTCTAAATCCTTCAACAAATAACCATCCATGTAAAAACTGATTGGAGTGAGGTTTTAGATGTTAAGATGCTCAGGAGCATATAAACCATATTTAATATGCACCATCATTTCACTGAGACTTAAATGAGGGGATTTTTGACAGCGGAGGAAAAATGAGCAGTCAGTGGGAATTAACTGTTGTTAACAGATTTTTTTCTAAATGTATTAGATGTGATAAAATTAGAGACTATTCTTATTTGTTAATGGGTGAGTCTTAAAATTACCTGTGAACTGCTGGTGTTAGAGATAGCCTTTAAAGTACTCCAGGGAAATAAAAGTGGTGTGTGTGTGTGTGTGTGTGTGTGTGTGTGTGTGTGTAAACCTGCATGCATGCAAGTATGACAAAATAATGTAAGTCCAAAGCAGATGTTAGGAAAAGAAAGATTATTATTCTATTGTTGGTGCCTTTGCATTTGTTTGGAAGCAATGATACTTTTGTTTTAGAAATGTATTAGGGTGAGATGTGACATATATATACATACATATATGTGCATACATATGTACAAACACGCACAAACATACACACACAAAAGGTCTATGGAACACTCAAAAAGAATATACTGAAATATATTCCTAAACTTCTATAGTCCAGGTCATCTTTGGTTTCTTCCTGAGTACTCCTAACCTTCTGCCCTTGTGGAGAGAATCATTGTTCTAAATTCTATGTTATTATTATCTATGTTTTTATTTATGCTTTAAAAATTATTTATATGCTTATTCTTAATACTGTTTTTCATTTTGCTTTTGAAGCTCATAAAAATGAAATCATGTTTTATATGTTATCGACTTGCTACTTCTTTTAAAATAGATTTAAAAAATAAGTGTGTGTGTGTGTGTACATGCGTGCATGTATGTGTGTGTGTGTGTGCGCGCGCGCACGCACATGAGTACAGGAATCCATGGAGGCCAGAAGAGGGTGATGCATCTCTTGTAGTTAGAGTTGCAGGTGTTTGGGAGCCAGAACTTGGATTCTAGGAACCAAATTTAGATTCTCTGAAAGAATACGGTGCACTCTTCACCACTGAGCCAACTCTCCAGCCACTTTCCTTGCTTCTAAGCACAGCACTAAACTTGAAATGATGTGGACTGATGCTTTTAATTGTAGTTATTTTCTTTTTGTCACCTTGTGCCTATATACCAAGGATTTTTAAACAATTGCAAGGTTGGTGGACATTTATTTTTAGTGTTGTGTGGATATTCCTTTGCACATCTCCTGGTGTGTAGAAGAGCCTATAATGTGTATGCACCTGCAACTGCGTTATAGGATACATGCAAATAAAGTTGGATAATGGCAAACTACGTTCTGCATTGGCGCATCTTATGCTTCTTCTAATATCCAATGCTCTTGATAATTTCCCTTCTCCCTCCTTCACCAGCTGTTATTATTTTCATAGCTCTTATTTTGTTTTTGCCAGTCTGCCAAAAAGAATAAAATGATATCTTATTGTAATGACCGTATTACTAATTGACTGTTAGTATATTTTCATATGTTGGTTGAACATTTGTTGTTATCCCTTTATGAATACATTTTTTTTTAAAAATCTTTTATTCTAACAAGTTGTTTCTCTTTTTCATATTGATTTTAAGTAGCTCTCTGTATATTATGCATATTAACCTTATGTAGTTATCTGTAAAAGTAATTATTTTGTAGCTAATTTTCTTGCTCCTTCTACAAACCAAGGATCTTAATAATCTTGCACTCTCTTTTCCCTTGTGAATCTTTCCCCACATCAGAACCGAGTAGCTACCCCTCTGTATTGTCTTCTAACAGCTTTGTGATTTTGGTTTTTACAAGTAATCTTCAATGCAACTGGAGTCTCCCTGACTTTGATAATTGTGAGCCAGGGCTTTGGTTTCCTGTTTTCCATGTGGATAGCCAATTGACCCAGAAACATTTATTGAAAAGTTCATTTTTTTCTGCCCACTGTCCTGAAATACTGGCTCGGTCATAAATCAAACATCTATCTAAGTCTGGGTATGCTTTTGGGCTCTTTAAAATGGACTGAATTTCCATCATCCAAGAGGGAAAAAAATAGTAAGTAGAACCATCTAACTTCTGCAATTTCCTATGTCTTGCAAACCAAGACCTACTGAGTTCTTTCTCAACTTAATTCTCCCCCAGCTAGACACTCCTCCAAAAGCATTATTCCCAGTCTTTCTGGGCCTCTAGCACATCAGGTCAGTGAGTTTTTACCTTACAAACTAAAGCGTTCTCATGTTGAAACAATATGAGTAACGTTCACCTCGTTAAACAGGGCAACATCCTAACCTGCAGGTTGGTATTAATCTCCACAGTGACCAGCATGTGACAGAAATGAAGTAAACCCGATTTCTTGTGAAATTTTATAAGGATGGATGAGGATGTACATGAGCTGCCTCCTGACATGTCGGGATTGTGCTCGCATGAACTACATCTCTTTTACTTTTGTCAAAAAAAAAAGTATGACCTAGAAACTTTCCTAAATCATACAAAAGATAAGGGCTCCAGCTCGCTGTTTTATCAATTTCGAAGTTCGTCTTACAAAGTAATCACATAAAGATCCGACTATTGAAGAAAATCATGCATCTCTATTCTGCTGGATTTACTTGTGCTGAGAAGTGACTCCAAATAAAGGGCAAAACAAAGCCACTGAGTTCTGTCCAATAAATGTTTTTCTCTTTGCCTTTTATCAGCTGTGCAAGGACACCAACTTAGGGACAACCCCCCCCATCCTGTTGTACATTTCGTATTGTCTCTTTTTTTAGCTAGAATATAAAAGTCTTCTGCAGGCAACTTCAGGGACCAATTAACTCCATTAAATTCTATCCAGTTATGTAGTGAAGTGAACCGCTGCTCGTCTGGGGCTGTCTAGAGCTGAGACAATTAGGAGACGGAGAGAAGCAGAAAGAGAGATTGATTTTATGTGTCAACGAAGCACGCTGCAACAATATGCCAGCGTGACTTTCAAAATGGCCTTAAAATATTCCAAACTCAGGGAGTTTCCTTGCTCCTGAGTGGGAGTTGACAGACTGTCTGGCAGCCTTAGAAAAGGCAGGGAGAACGTCTATATTGTGTCCTGTAATAACATTCTGCCCCTTTTCGGCATCTTCGCCTTAGGTTGACCCGCCGTTTGTTGTGGTGTGTGTGTGTGTGTGTGTGTGTGTGTGTGTGTGTGTTTGTGTGTGTGTGTGTGTGTGGTCTTCTCTACGCAAAGGGCATGATTTCACATCTGGGAAAACCAAACTGAAGGACACTAACCTTCCCAAGGTCACTTAGAAAATGAGCACTGTGACCTGGTGTGTGGGTGGAACAGAACCCAGGTGTCCTGGCTCCAGCTTTGTGGTCCGGCATTGAAGCATTTTCCTTTGTGGGGGGAAAAAATAACCGGTCGGGGGATATAGGGGAAGTGAGAGGTCAATCTGATTTCCTCTCTCCGCCACCTTACCTCCCTTCTTCCTTATGAAAATTAAAAACTCGGGAAAGCCAGAGGTGCCTGCTAGGCAGTTCTTAAGCAGGGTCAACCAAACCAACTCCCACCCCCGACACAAAGCGATCGCGGCTCCCAAGGATTCTGGGCGTCTTCTTGCGAGCCTGGGAGGTGAGGAGTGGCGGAAAAGTCAGCCCTCACCTCCAGCGGGTCCCGGGCTCGGCGGCGCCCAAGCCCCGCCCCCGACCGCCCTTCCCCCGCGGCCTCGGCAGCCAGCCCCTCTCCCCTCTCGTTGTCGGGCGCACCCACCCCAGATGCCGCCTGGCACCGAGCGCAGCCGCCGCCGCCGCCGTACTTTCCACTTGTATTGATCACTCCTAGCTCGGCTCAGCCTGCTCCCGGAGCGCAGCGCGGCCAGCGCGCCAGCCCTTGGCAGCTCGGGCACAGTCGGGCTCCCAGAGGAAACTCCTTGGGAGCGCCCTGTCCGGGGTGTCCTCTGCGCTCTGCAGTGTCTTTCTGTCTGCCTGGAAGGAGGAGGAGGAGAAGGAGGAGGAGGAGGAAGATCAGAAGGAGGAGGAGGTGGAGGAGGAGGACGTCGTCTGGTCCCGGTTGGGAGGTGGAGCAGCGGCAGCAGGAGCCGCCGAGGCAGCCGCCGCCGCCGCCTCCGGAAAGGGAGAGGCAGGAGAGATCGGGACTTGGAAACCCCAAAGTGTCGGCGACCCTGCACAGCAGGCTTCCTTCCAGCTTCATGGGCAAAGTGTGGAAACAGCAGATGTACCCTCAGTACGCCACCTACTATTACCCCCAGTATCTGCAAGCCAAGGTAAGGAGGCGCGGGGAAGGGTCGCCAAAGGAGGGGACCGCGGAGGCTCGCGCCGGGCCGGGCTGGGGAGGGGCGCGCGGCGACCCCGCCGTCCCCGGGCGCAATTGCTGGGGTTGCTAACTATAGCGCTGGCCTGGGCAGAGCCCGGCTGCGCGCGGGGCGGCGGCTTCCCGGGGAGCAGATCGCGGCGATCGGGTTACAGAGAGTCGCGGGGCGGGGAGGGAGGGGGGCAGCGACTAGACAGGAAAGGACCGCCGGCCCCTTCCTGGCCGGCGAGGAGGGGAGGGTCTCTCGGCCTCGCGGCGCCCCTCGTCCAGCTAGGGCTAGCGGCTGGCCGACGCTTGGGGGCCCGCGGCAGGACCCGCTAGTGGCGTGGCTTTCCGACCTCTCCAGGGCCTCGCCCTGCGGGCGGTAACTCTGGGGTCCCCGGGAGTGGCGCGCGGCACCCCCCACCCCGCCCCGCCCCGCGGGACTCCCCTCCAGCTCCCGCGCGCGCGACGAATGTGGCCGGAGGGAGGGGGCCGGGACCGTCTCCTCCCCGCCTCGGGCCCTGCGCGCCAGCCCCTTGCCTCTGATCTTTGTGCGGTGTGGCACTTCACCTGGTTACTGATTTCCACTTTTACGCTGGTGTTTTGGGTAGAAAAGTGGCCAAAGTTCACTCCACATTCATTGATGTCCCTTTAAATCTTTTCTGTAGCTTTTACGTAGGGAGGGACAATGGGCAGATTTCGATGCGCAGAAAGAAGTGACTTTGTATTTACTTTTCCCCTCTTTTTTTTTTTTTTTAAACTGTCTTATATGTTTACGACAGAGTGATTTTCACTTCTGCTCAAAAGTGGCCTCGGCACACTCTTGGGTAAGGACAGCTGATGACATGTAGCCATAGAAATTATGGCCGGCTTTCCAGGGACCCCGAGTACTTTGTTGATGGGCCTATGCTAATTTTACAACAGTTCGATCCCTCCTCAACTAATTTTAAAAAATTATCTGGGTTCACGAAAAGCGCATTTATCCACCATGGAAACATCTGCGATAGTTAGGGAAAGCAGAAGATGTCGGTGGGTACACTAGCCTCCTTTGGTAGTTAACACCTAGCATGCCCTTCTAGATCACAAAAGAATCAGGTATGGATGCGGCGTTTGAACTTTTTCTGGGGATGGATTGCTTGCAGGCAGATGGGTATTTCTGCCCTGGTACCAACAATCTGTGATTCAACCTTGAAAGCTTTCTTCCTTTCGGTGTGTGTGGTCCATGTTATCCTGTACCTACAGCATACCTTAGTGTTTGTCCATGGAAAAAGGACTTGTCAGCAGAGGCCAGACATTTCCCAGCCCTCGAAGACCTCCTTGCGGCTCCCTCGCCATTCCCTCTTACCTTAGATCGCCAGGGCTGGTTAGGCACTGGCAACTGAGAGCACCACTGTTGGTCTCCATGAGGTTGTCATGTCATTGTTTTAAGAACTTGAGGGAGATGCTTGCCTGGCGTGTGAGTGTGTGTTTGTGTGTGTGCTGCCCGCACCCGTGTGCTATGCCGAAGCTGTTTGAAGAAATTCTGTAACGTAATCAATGTGCTACCTTTTAGATGTGTTATATATTTAATGCGCTTATTTAAATTATGCAGCATTCCGGTGCCTGAAGGACAGCCTATTCAACACTTAACTCCATAAATTATAAATACACACATTCAGGTGAAGAAGAAAAAGAAGAAAAAGCCATGTTTCTATGCAACATTTACCTTAGTAATTTTTATGTACCATTAGTAAGTTAGAAACCAAGTACATAGCATTTAATATAGCTAATGCAATGCCATTTGGCTTTTTTTTTTTCCCTGTAAATAATTGAGGAGAGAGAGAAACGGCAAGAGCCTGCTGGAGTAATTAGGGCTGGATCCCAGGAAGCTCTCGGGCCCATTTTCTGAAAGTGTGCTTCCTGCATAAAGCGTTTAATATTGATTTGTGTTACAGTAAATGACAGTCTCAAAACAGATTTTGCCGTTTCTCCTATGAAATCTGAAATCCTATTACCCCAGCTCCCTTTGTTTCGGGAGGAAGGTGCGTCCTCAGTTGACCTATATAATGCGGTGTTTAAAAAAGTTTGGTAATTAAATCTAAACTCCCTATTGTAAAGGTGTCATAATTAGTTCAGAAAGGAGCATCTCCAAAAATACAAAGGCACCAAATGCAGGTTTTAGATGGGAGAGTCAGAGGCGGGGACATACACCTCCCTTCCTCCTCTCCGCAGCCGTTGGTAAGATGGTGGTGATGAAAGTCAGTAAGAAAAATGGAGACTTAATTTGGTTTCTAGTTTAATAACAAGCATAATTCACCTGAAAAGTTAATAAACTCCGTGTGACCCTGTTGTCTACAACAGGGCTGGTGCTTGTCCATGTGCGTTCTGACCTTCCTGAGAGAGACTACGTCACTCTCCGTAAAGTACACTGATGTGTTTGGCTAGTCCCAGTTGTTGCAAACTTGTTTGGAAGCTGGATCAAAAACTAAGGAGTGGTTTGGTCATTGAAAAAAGAATTTTAACCTGTGAATGTGAAGCCGATGTGGTTTCGTTAGATCAGGAAGGAACAGATGAAGCTGCTGTATTTCATCAGAGGAATAGGTGATTTTAAAAACTACCTTAAGATGAGTTTTATGGTCACACTTTCACAAGTTGCAGGTGACGAATGCTTCTTGTGTTAATCTAAGCACAGACTGTTTTGGCAAATTTGTTTTGGAAGATGCTCCCATGAAACACATCAATTCCGTATTTTGCAATCAAGAAAATAGCACTTGGAGCCAACAACTGCATTGGTGGGCATGATGCTTTGACAGAGAAAATGTGACATCATCTCCAGGGAGCATCAGGTACCTGTGAGGCCGCTGAGAGGAGCAGGCCATGGGTGGACGAGATGTAGTTTCCAGTGTGTCTTAGCCTATAGCCACGTGGAGCTCAAGTACCCAGATTTTACCCCAGGGAGGGTGGTTTTGTTTGTTCTGTCGTTTGGTTTCTCCGTCAGTACTGCCTTATTCTAGCAGGTAGCTCTATCGCCTGGCACATTCATCCTGAAATAGCCGTCCATGGAGTTTTGTAAACCCAAACACACACTGTTCTAAAGACCATTCCAGATGTTAAATGACTTAGGTGATACTCAGGAGAGTTAAATATGTGCTTCAGTTTTCAGCTGTTCAGAAAAAAAGAAAAATTGATTAACATTCTAATTCAAAGATTTATATAAACAAGTTGTCAGCCAGTGGCTATAGGAATTTTACCTCTGTACAGGCTACTACTGCACTTGAGAAACAATATAGCATGCATCAGTGCTGATGTGCGTGTTTGAATGTTACTGGGGATACAATGTGTAATCTTTCCCTTTTGAAGAAGAAACGCAGGTTTTTCTTTATATTGCTTTGTGGATATTTTTACCAGTTGAAGGCAACATGACACATATAATCTTTTCTCATAGACCTTTGGTATATAGTTCTCTAAACTATAGAAGCTTCCATTTTGTGCATGTAGTGGTCTTCTGTACTAAAGAAATATTCTATAAATAAAGAAATGGTTTTTTTATGAAGAAAAACATAGTTTTGTTTTAAGATGATTTTTGTATAAATGGATACCAAAGAATATATCTGAACTCAGCATCAAACTCTGAGAGATAATAAAGTAATTTAGAATTCCACTAATAAAGGCTGTAGGGACAAAACAGTTTTGAACTCACCCTCTTGGACACAAAACCGTTTCACTGGATTTTCAAACAGATATTTATCTGTAATCAACAAATATTGTGCCAAACAGTCTGAGTCTTCTAGAAATTAAGGTCATGATTCTACATGCATAAGTAGCAACTATAACAAAGAATGAAGCCATGGGTACTTTGCATCTTATGATATATATACCTATGTTAGCTGGCTGTGGTGGCGTATGCCTTTGATCCCAGCACTCGGGAAGCAGAGGCAGGCAGATCTCCCTAAGTTCAAGGCCAACCTGATCTACAAAGAGAGTTCCAGGACAGCTAGAACTGTTCCAGAGAAACCCTGTCTCAAAAATAAAATAAAGTAAAATAAAATAAAACTAAAAAGATACACTTACCTTTACCAGGTGAGTAAAAGTTGCTTAAATGTATCAGTTTAATAATGCAACATTAATTTCTCTAGTAGGGTATTTTGAGTGTCTGGACATGGCAGAAAGACTCATGGTTATGGGATTGTTAAGGGTGAAGTTACACATTGTAGCGCCCTTTCTTTCAGGTATCTTTAGAGTTTTGCACAACATAACATACAGAGAGACACAGATTACCTCTCTCTGTTGAGAATGAAACCTTAAGCCATTAGAAGAGGATGGGGGAAGATGTCTGGGAGAGGGAGGAGCACATCCTTGTGCATCACTGCTCTGGATAGACCTCCGGTTCTTTGGCAGTGTACATTTTCAGTGCGAGAGACAAAAGCTTTTGCTAATATGTTGCTGTGTCTGTGTTTTGCCTAATGATGCTTTTGAAACTCTAAAGTTATTCCAGCCAACTTGATGGGTAATAGAATTTAAAGTTTCAAACCTTTTAGGTAAGTGGACGATATCTCTTTTCCCCTTTCTTTTTATGTAAGAAAGACTGTCCAGGGAAGCAAATCATACGTTTTCTTCTGCATCACGTTATCCAATAAAGACACAGAATGGAGAAGTTAGTGTTCTATAAAAATGACATGAACAGCTAAGAGCTCGTTCATTCTTGTAAAGAAGAGGGCTTTCTTGTCTAGTTTGTTTTCTGCTGGGCATTCATGGGTTGGCTGGTTTGTTTTCTCCAAGCATAGTGCCACAACTCCTCTAGAAGCCTGTCCCCAAATTCACCAGCGCTTGCTAGCAGACTGGTGTTATTCATTGGGGGAAGGGAGAGGAAGAATGCAAAGTTATTTAAGGACAGAGACATTTTGTCGACGCAAATCTACTAATATAACAGTTCGGCCTAATTTTCTAATCAAATCAGAGTAGAGTGTGCTTTGTTATTTCCTTTACTTTGTTTCTGCAGTAAAATGATTTGTGAATTAGTAAGAACCCTAAAAAGAACTATATATTGAAAGGTCAGTAATTTTTGCAATCAAAAGTTCCTCTCCTTCCTCACTCTTTCTTTCTCTCTCTTTCTGAGTCTGCGCATGAGCGATCATAACAAAGAGTATGGATATTAGCAAAAGAGCCACCGTGGTCCATTACAGAGCTCTCACACAGTGAATTGGCAATATAGCCTACCTGGGCTTCTGTCATCAGCCCACCCTTTTTATCAACCCTGCTTGAATGTTCTTTGCTTACTCTTCCAGAAAATTCTTTTTTGGAGTATACTTCAGCCTTGGCAAAAGTATTTACCCATCTAGTAATAACAACCAATACACAAATTAAGACTGAAATGCAGAGGGTCATAGTTGTCTCTCACTGTGTGACCCTGAACTTGGCATTTGTCTATCTAGCTCTTACATCCAGAGAATATAGTTTTTATTTCATTCTTTGTGATTGTCTATCTAGCTCTTACATTCAAAGAATATAGTTTTTATCTTATTGTGGCAGTTGAATAAAAATAACCGGAGAATATATCAAGTCGTCTTCAAGTGAGAGAGCGTCATTCAATGAAAAATAGCTTATTTAAACTCAAGCATACAATGATGTCTGTTTTCTTAAATGCAGCACCATAATATTTGGTGAAACATCAAGGTAAATATTCAAAAGTTGAGCATTGGGCTTGGGGATACTGTGCAGGGTGGATTGAAGTACTCTTGTTTCTTTGCTCTTTCATTTAAAGTAAGTGGAAGGTGTAGAGCTTGGCGGGGCTTCATGAAAACATTCTGTAGATGGTACAACTGGGAGCTTCGCCATGCCATACACAGAAAACAGCCTCCTAGAACCACATGTGCAACACGCACACACACACACACACACACACAGATTTGATATTGGAAACTAAACATGTCTGATTCTAGTAGTCCTGAGAGGTCCAGTGGAAAGGGGATATGCCATGCCAACAAACAAATGAATATACCCCAAAATCTAATTGCCATGCGGACAACCAAACATAACCCCAAATCTAATTCCTTACATTTGCTTAATGCAGCTAGTCTCCTTTCCATAATTATATGAATATTTTAATATTCTGACCAATCACAGGGCAGTAAGTATGTTGAAATGATGAGAGAGAAACAAAAAGGGGTTAAACGGAGAATCTGGTGTTTTAACCACTTGACTTAGCAAATCTAGAATTCTGAGCATTGTTGCTTCCCCTGTTATTGTCCAGAAAATTCTTAAATGGATGCATCTGTCATTTTAGAAGATGACGAGGGAGCCTTTTGGATAATGACTAAAAATATGGGTTCTCCAGGAGAGATTGTATGCTAATACACAGCTAACTGGCACTATCAGCGTGCAAAATTCATCGTCTGGTACACGATGCCCTACAGTGGCCATAATATATGCATGCTGAAATTAGGTTAAGTTTTCAGCTGGTTGCCTGCTGATAAATTGTGAGGCTCACAACAGAGTAAAACACTTGCCCCATCTATCGTGTTCCTGAGTGAACCCAGTATCATCCTCTGCACTTGACGTTAGGATGCTCTGGGGAGTGGGAAACCTGCTCCCTGATTCCAGCACGCTACAAAACACTGGGGCAGACAGAATGGACACAGTATAAGAAATAAGGAAAGGATAACTGTAAAACAGCATCCTTGGACTACAGCATTCCAGCCGTAGTCTGGGTGACAGAGAAGGTACTCAACTCTACATGGGCTTAAAAATTTGCAAGTGTTTTGTGAGCCAAAGTAGAGTTCCAAAAGAAGCTACAACTAATCTGAGAATTTTAGAAGAAATTGGGCTTTAAATAAATGAATGGAGATTTCTTGAATTAATAATCAGCTTTATTTTATTTTGTTCATTTGCTTTATAATTCTCTTGAGGGCATTTTGAACTGTAAAAGAATTACATTTTGTTGTACTTTATGTTAACCCTTCCCTTAAAATCTCATACTCAATGACTCTATTTTACATTATTTCCAGTTTTATGCTTACAAATGTGCCGTTAAGCCAACCTATTAGTGCTGTGGCAGGCTGGTAATGTAATCTCTAAATGATGACATAATGGGCATACAGAAATGTTATTTGTATTGTTATATTTTATTTAAAGTAATGTTTATTTCTCCTAACCCATTAGCCATACTTATGGAAACAGCAAGAAAACAAATTTGGGGTTTTAGATGTTTCTAACTAGATCTTTGCCTATGTTGTAGGCACCGATGATGTCTAGTGTGAGCTGGCATTGCTGCAAGATTTTTCAAAATTATTCCTGATCTTTTGTGAACATCCATTTATGGGGTCATTACCTAACTTTATTTAAAACGAGCTGTTATTCACCTCTGCAAATAGAACCAAATGCTGTAGGAATCATACGGTCTTTTGCTTGCCTCTGTATGGGATCCAGAAACCATCCTTCCCCAAGCTTCTTCCGGAACATGTGGAACACAGTTGGGGCTCCTGGGTCCCAGACAAAGGGATTTCAGGGAGCTGTTTTTATGCAACCAAATGAGACCATTCCATCGATGCCATAAGTGGTCTCACTGGTCCTGAAGGACAACTTTCCCAGCTCTGCAAGAGCGGGCTCATTTTACAAAATACCAGTTTTCTTTCCTATTAGTTGAGTTGAATATTCAGAATGGCGCAATTGGGTAGATGCATTTGCTGAATACTGAGATTCCAGAGGGGAAAATAAAAATTCCCCCCAAATAAATTGCATGTCATACACTTACATTTATATTAGCCTCAAGTAACAATACCTCTTGTTCCCCTGCTAGGTGTCTCTTCCCCCCCCCCCAACAATTGTAATGATTTTGAATTGACAGTAAAAGTAAATTTGCACAGGAGATCCTCTGGTAAGCAAGTGTTTGCTTACCCAAGAAATATCTTTATAGTTTATGTTATAGGGTGTCAGGTAAGTATTTGGTTATACAGAAAAGTAAATTTTATTAGAAAATTATAATGCCACCAAGGTTATTCTTCTCACAGTGTTTCAGATTTGTCATCAAACCAAAGTGAAGACTATTATGAAAATAAAAATTTTCAAGAAAAAATTATTTTCCAGTTGTTAACCATAGTACTCTCAAAAGCCTCTTGGCCTCCTACATGGCACAGCTCTGATTAATTCCCATGTTTTAAACATGCAAGTCATAAAAAATACTTGTCCGTGTGACCATGTGCATACTTCTAGTTTAACAAAAATAGAAAGAATTGGCTCCTGGACAATTAATAGATTTTGTCCTCATTCTCTATGCAATGTGTTTGGTGATTAGATACACCTTAATTTAAAAGTGAGTTGGATTTCTTGTGTGTGTTTGTGTGTGTGTGTGTGTGTGCATGCACATGCGTGTCCAGGTGCACACCAAAGTGAGAAGGTGATGGCAGATATTGTTCCTCCACAGGTTGAATCCACTTTAGTGTCTTGAAACCGGGTCTACTCCTTGGCTTGGGCTTGCTTATTAGGGTTAACTGGCTGACCAGGAAGCCTAGGGGATCCACCTGTGTCTTTCTCCCCAGCCCTGGGATTACAAGCTCACAGGACCATGCCTAGCCTGTTATTTGTGTTCTGCAGATATAACTTGGGTCCTTGTGTTTGTCTACCCAGTGATTTACTAACAGAGCAATTTCTCCAGCCATTCCATGAGCTTAATCCACCTTTCACTTAGCAGTCGGTGACCCCAAACTGGAAACTCACTTCCTGTGCAAATTGTCATACATAAAGGTAGAGTTCCCACCCCACCCATGTGAACCTGTGGAAGTAATCTGTGTTATAAGTCATTAACAGGTCTACAACAGTTCTATCATAGAATCCAACCACCCTCCAGAGGATGCTTCTAGGAGAACAAGGTGAGTGCTGAGAGTTGGAATTCCTGGGGCTCATCTTTGCCTTCTTTGGGAGTCGGGGAGCTTGGCATAGAGTTCTGAAACAGGGCTTTGAGTTTTAGGACTGGGGAATGGACTTTTGGAAGATAAGAGATGGGACTCGTGACATCAGATATGTAAAACATTTGCAAAGCAGCTGTTGATGCTGGAGCCTCCAGCTGTGGTCAAGACCTGAGGGCCCTACTCACAGGCTCTCCACTCTCCACTTTTCCTGTCCTAGACTACGAGATAATCTCTGGTTTGCTAACATCTTCTTCCCAATTAAAAAAAAATAGCAGCCCCAACAGGCAGTACTAATAGTGCTTTTCAGGCCCAGCTTGTACTGATTCATAATTAAAGCCTCTCACACGTCCTTTAGTTTCCTTCAACGCTGAGCCAAGCAAATCTGGCATGACAAGGAAACAAACACACCAAGTCCCACACTGTCTAGTTCTGTCTCCGTTTTGCTTCCCTCCTAGTCCTTGGAGGGTTCAGAACTCCCTGGGAACCATGGGTCTTCTTGAGACAGTATGCATTTCTATTTGAGTTCTTACCTAGAATCTCCCTTTGGAGCACAGATCAAGGACCAGACCCTGAAAGGGGAACAAAGAATGGAACAGCCCATGCTCAAGAAGACCACTTGGCATTTTGTCTGTGGACGGTGGCTCTACCAGCTTGCAGTGTGAAAAGAGGGACAAACACTGTCCACCAATCTTGGGGTGTTTCCTACCGGCCTGTCCCCCAAGCCCTACCCTCAGCTTTTCTTCTTACAGGAAGAGTTGGGCCACGGTGGGCTGACTTCTGAGCACTGACAGAGCGGTGCTCTGGGTAGGCCCCACAGTGATGTCACAGGGAAACTACTATCTCCTGATCTGCCCAGGTCTGGGACCAAGTGTGCCCCACTTATTTTGACTAAAAATGTCTTTATTACCTTTTAAGGCTATAGCTTATGTTTAAGAATTTGCTACCTACAGTTACCCTTTTGAATTGGTATTTTCTTCTGCTTTCTTATCCAACTTTATAGGGAAATTTAAAATACAGTTTTACTTGGTAATGCATAAGCGTTACAGAAGCTTTGATGTGAGGCCATACTTTGAAAAGATATCGAATTAGCATTCTATAAACTATTTTGATGACAAATGTGTATTCTTAATGAGATTATAACTTAAATATTCATAATTAAATGGAAGATTTACAGTTTTTTCTTAATCCACAGTAAAATTTGAAGTCACATCAAGCATTTTTCTATTTCTTAAATATTTCAGTATTTACTCAGCAAATAAATGCAAAAAGAATTTTGCCTATCTTAATTTTGAAGACTTAAAACAGCATGTATCTTACTTGGGAACAGTTGCCCAGGTTTAAATTTTAATAGCAGAAATCTTTTTTTTTTGTTTGTTTGTTTGTTTTTTGTTTGTTTGTTTGTTTTGTTTTGTTTTTCGAGACAGGGTTTCTCTGTGGCTTTGGAGCCTTCCTGGAACTAGCTCTGTAGACCAGGCTGGTCTCGAACTCACAGAGATCAGCCTGCCTCTGCCTCCCGAGTGCTGGGATTAAAGGCGTGCGCCACCACCACCTGGCTAATAGCAGAAATCTTAAACTTTGATTTTGATTTGTGTTTGCTTGCTTGTTTGTTTTGTCCTCTTCTTTGAGACAAGGTTTCTCTGTGTAATCCTGGAACTCATTCTGTGGGCCAGGCTGACCTCTAACTCACAGAAATCCACCTGCCTCTACTTCCAGAGTCCTAGGATTAAAGGCGTGCACCACCAACACCTGGCTGATTGTGATTTTTAAGAAGGAGATTTTTGTTTTAACAGACAAAAAATAAAAAAGGGTTCGAGATGATGTTGAGTAACAGTCACTTAGTCCTCGTCTGTGTCTGTCCCAGAATTCAGAGGCTTGTCTAGGCTGCACTGGGGGCTCCAAGGAGCATCCTTTAAGGCTGCAGAATTAGATTTGACTGGGACTGAGGGTTGAATGTGAGCTAAGTGTCTGTGATAGTATCTGTGTCTGGGTCCCGATGGACATCAGCTTTCCTGGCTGCCAACAGCACCTTTCTTTGTTTCCTGTTTCTTTGCCTCTTAGATACAAATCTTGTCAAACCCAGCAAATGGTCTCGTTTTTGTTTGTTTTTCAGTATGCAGATAGCCCTGCTCCCTTTATAGGGGAAATAAACCCAGATATTTAAATATAAATACTGGATAGCCAGGGCCTACAACTCTTCTCCACAATTCAAGCACATTATACAAAAATCATGTAGTTGAGATCATATACATAGAGCTACCTGGTCAATTTAATTAAACTGGACAAACACCTATAAAACAGGCATTGGGTTATACCCTGAAAAATATGAATATGTAATGAAGACATGATTTGTATCACTATGCAACACAGTGAGGTAACATATTTAATTAGTAAAAGGTTTTCATTGAGATAGAATATACTGTATGGTAAAACTATATATCTATGTATAATATGTATACAAGTTATATAGATTTTAAACAAATAGGTTCATATAGTCACATGACAGATCCCTAGGTGACAAAATAACATTTCCAGCTCCCCAGAACATCCTCATTTGTGCCAGTCACCCCTAGCCAGTCATCCCGCTTCTGTCTTTGAAAATTGTTTACCTGTTCTTATACTTCCTAAAGGTGAAATTCAGCCATCTGTCTCCTCTTGAGTTTGTCGTCTCTAGCTCATCATTGTTTTGGTTTAACTCATTGGTGTTATTATATGTGAAGTGTTTTTAAAATACCATGTAGTAGTCTGTCACAGATAGACCTTATTGTATTTATCCATTCTATTATTCATGGGTGTGTGGATTGTTTCAATTTGGGGCTATTTTGCATAAAATTGCTATAATTATTGTTGTTCATATCATGCCTCCGATGCATTACTCCTAATCGTGGAATTACAGGTTGTGGGGAATGTGTATGTTCAGTTTTAGTAGGTGTTAACAGCTTCGACTTCTGCCAGCATGGCACAAGAAAGCTAGCTGCTCTGCACCCTTGGTAAGGCTTGGTTTCATCAGTCTTTTATTCTGTCCACTCCTTCCCTACTCCCCTTTTTGCCTTTCTTTCCCTTCCTCCTCTTCCCCCCTTTCCCCTCCTCTCCTCTTCCTTCATCTTCTGCTTCATCTTGTGTTCTTCTCCCCTGCCCCCATTTTTTAGGATGTTTCAAACCCCTGGGTTCAAGGACCTTGTCTAGATTTTCGTAAAACTTACTGGTCAGCTAGCGTCGTCTTATAAAGTCTGTTTCAAGCTTTCAGTTCCCTTTTTTAAAATAACAGTTTTCTTGGGCTGTGATCCAGGTAGCAAAGAGCCACTTTTTACTTCCTTTCTTACTGGGTTGCCTTTTTTTTATTGCTTTGTAGGCTTTTTATAATAAATTCTGGAAGCTATCTTTCATCTCTTTCATCAGACATATATGAGGGTATCTCCTAATTTTCAATTTTCTTATTCTGTCTGTCTGACATCTTTTAATAAATGGAAGTTCCTCGTTTTAATGATGGACCATTTGTCAATCTTTTATGATCTTTGCCTTTGGTGTCTCAAGGCAGTCTCTCTGCTGCTTTGAGGTCATGCGGGTGGTTCCCTCCTTCCTACTAGAAACAGAACTTTGTTCCCCAAATTCGGGTCTGCAATCCATTTCTAATTAGTCTCTGTGAATCATATGTATAAGCTCAAGATTTGCCCCAGCTGGGTGCAGAATGACTCGGCACCCTTTGTGGGAAAGACGTTTCCCTTTTGTGAATGTCGGTGCCGCTTGTTAGGTCAAGTCACTGCGTTTGTGTGGGCTTTGTCTGAATCCTTGTTTGGTTCCACATTTAGCCTTGTGCCCAGACTTCGTCGTCTCAATTACTGTGGCAATACAGAACATGTCTCCTTTGTGATGTTGAATCGGACCGGGCCTTTTACCTTGCTTTACAGATTTCAGTATCGGTTTTTCAGTTTTCCTTCAGGAAAGAAAATGTGCTAGAATTTAAAAAAAATTAAAATGATATGAAATCCACTAAAAAGGGAAGCATCGATCTGCTAAGTCTTTGCAAGGAAAGCGTAGGTGTGCTGGCTTTCCTCTTGAAGACAGCTGTCCTTAACTGTTTATGTTTGCTGAACGTATCCACTCATTTCTTGAGAATGTATAGTATGATAGTTAGCAACAGTTGTGACAAAAATAATTTTTTGGAGAGAGTGTGAATAATATTTATTGTCAAGAGTCAGGATTAAATTTGAAGGCAGCTGGCCATGGACACTCTTCATGAAGAACAAATGGCATCCTCTGGATTGTTCATTTATTCTGCTCAAGATACGTTCTCCGTCTGCCCTGCTTTCTCTTGGTCTGGTCCTGAAACTCTGCTGCCATACCTTATGCATGGATGTATGAACACAGTAACACATTTAATTCAATTATTTTTGTTTGGAAAATTTCTGACACCCTTTATGATTTTGTCTTTTAACTCGGCATCTGATAGAGAGAAAGCAAAGACTGGCTTCCTGCTTCAGTAGTTAACTTCTGAACAATAGATTGTGCTGCCCCTCTGGGATTCACCTCCTTCAAAACTTTTCTTAGATGTTCCGAAAACTTTACATATATGTTTTTCTTGCCTTATAAAGTTTTAAGCTTTGATTATTGCCATAGTCAGTCAGCCAACAACAACCATGTAGAACCTTCAAAGCGTATTAGTTCTGGCTCGCTTAGCCTAGGTCGAGTGGGTGGTTGAATAGATGATTTCTGAAGTTCCTTTCAACTTTGAAATTTATGATTCTGGGAATTTATAACATCCAAGAACCACGGAATGCTAGAATTGGAAGGAACCTGAGGACCATCTGGTCCAAGGCTTCCTTCTGCAGATGAGGATGGCTGTACAAAGTGGGGAGACTATAGGGGTACGGGTAGGGGTGGCAGGTAAACCAAAGTTCAGGGCTGGGTCTAATCTCATGTTGTCACATGAGATGGCAGGGCACATAAGTGCCCTGGCCAGGAAGGAAGCTGTGAGCTTCAGAACTCACTCCAGGAAACTGGTCGCAAGGCTGGATGGGCCAAGTGTCAGGAGCTGGTGTCAATGTGAATCAGTAGTTGTTGGTCTCTGAGGTCATCCTGCAGGGCAGGCTGGCTGGATTGCCTCACTTTCTTCTACCAGCATGGCCACTTCTACTTAGCCAGAGCCAGACTCTGGGCCAGCTCTGATTATCTCAAGGGTTTCTGTCCTGCTACAGAGTAGCTGAGCAGCTCACAGTGGGGCCTGCTCATCTTCTCTGTAGGTCCTGGACTATCTGTGTCCCTTTTCTCTTTCTGGCTTCTTCGTTTATCATGTTCCTAAGGAGCTTTCTTTTCACGATTGCAAGGCAGATCCCAAACTGCTTTTTTCTTGTGTCTCTCTCCTGCCGTCAGTGACTTACTGTAACCCACTTTGTCCACAACAACCACAACCCCAGTGGCACTTTAATGAAGCACATCCTCTATTTCTTAAATTTTCTTGCTCATCCTCTTTATGGAAAGCATGTTCTTAAATTAACCACTATACGGTCGTCTCTAGTTTTCTCTCAGGATACGAAGTTTGGTTGGTAGGAAAATGACCCGAGACACTCCATCTTTTGATCAGACTTCAGGATCTGTTTTAGTAGCTATATGAATAACCTTGGAAAGACAAAGGCACAGCATGGAGCATCCACAGGAACCAGTACCAGCGGCACAACTTCTCTCTTGTGCTCTTTGTATGTAAGTCCTCCATCTGCAAAACAGACCGTGTGCTGAGCACTTGGGGAATCAAATACAGAAGCTGGGATATTTTAAGGAGAGAGGAGATAAAGCTGTTTCCACAATGATCAGAAGACCCACAGAGGCCTCCTTCGTTCATGTCCATGCATCAAAGATCCTTACAGGCCACTGGCTCTTTGACAAATGTACAGTTTAAAGTTGGACCACCAGGAGGCATGATTAGTATAGGCTAATTCGAGATTAATCAAAATGGGAAATTATTTGGAAATATTTGAAATCCACTGGAAAACATGAGCCTGGCATATTTGACTGACACCCAACTTTGTAGGATGACAGGAATGAGTCAGCTGCAGCTGTTCTGACAACTTGCGCTTGCTTCTTTCTCGCTGCTTTGAGCATCTTCTGCCTCAACCGTTCTCGTCATCCTCGAAGTGTGTGTAACAATAACTGGCAAACTCTAGAAGCTCCGGGAACTGTCAGTGAGGACTGTTGGGCAATTTCAAATCCTGTTATCTGTAATAGAACCAAGCTGTGCGGACCACTGTTATTTGACACATATCATGGGCAGGGAGACCGTGGAGTTTAAAGGATGTGGAGAAGCACACCCGTGTAGGCAGTTGATAGAACCTTTTATTATGTAGTCACTGGCTGCTTGGGCTGAAGATCTTCTTAGTGGAAATGGAGGAAATTATTGTTAACACATTGAATCAAAAGATTTTGCTGTTAATTGTATCCATGTATAAATAGTTTTTTTTCCTGAATCTTTCCCAAACACAGAAGTAGCCTTGCATTTTTATTTCCTTATTTAATCTTTTTTCTTGCCACCTTATAAGCTGAGTACATTGTTCGTCTGAACTTAAAATGCACATAATCAAAGAGAGAATTAAAGTCTGAAAGACAAATGGATGTTCGGAGCAATGGATGGGGCATTCCTTTGTATCGATGTTCTGATGAGACTTTATTTTTATTTTATGTGTGTTAGTTTTTGCCAGTATGTTTTTTTTTTCTGTACACCGAGTGCATGCAGCACCCACACAGGCCATAAGAGAGTGGAAAAGTCATCTGGAACAAGTTATAAATGATATTCAGTCACAGTGTGGATGCTGGGAATCAAACCCAGGTCCTTTGTAAGAGCAGTCGGTGCTCTTAACTGCCCATCCATCTCTCACGCTCCCCCCTTGGATTAGAAGACACTTCCTTTCTCAGCCAAGCTGGCTTTCCAACTTACAAGATTCAGTACTTTCCCCCACTTTCTCAATGCATTATGAAGCAAAGTTTACTCAGTGTTCAAGAATGCACAAGCATACAACCTAAACAGTCCGGCGGGATGAAACCTCATTCTTATGAAATGTAAAAACATGGAAGACATAGAGTTTATTAATTGAATTTTTTCTTTATTTTTACTTTCACATTGAGTGGTATTTTATTTAGATTATATGTAAAATAAATTTGTTTACATTGGATATTGGATAAAGACCTGGAAATAAAACATTATAAAGTTATACATTTGATAGGTTTAATATAGCATTTTTATACATTTAACCTTTTTGTACTGTTTTGTTTTTGCTGGTTTTTTTTTTTTTAGTGTAACAGGACGGTCCTGTTAGGTCCTGTTAATCTTGACCTCTTGATCCTCCTGAGTGCTGAGTACTAGGGTTATAGGTATACCCTCAATGCCCAGCAAGAATGTAAGATTCTTTTTTTTAACAAAAATTTTATTCATCTTTTAATTGTTTTTATTGAGCTGTACATTTTTCTCCACTTCCCTACTTTCTTTCCCTTTTCCTTTCTATCCTTCATGATCCCCAAGCTCCCAATTTACTCAGGAGATCTTGTCTTTTTCTACTTCTATGTACATTAGATCCATACATGTCTCTCTTAGAGTCTCTTTGTTGGCTAGGTTCTCTGGGATAGTTAATTGTAGTCTGTTTTTTCATTGTTTTATGCCTAAAAGTCACTTATGAGTGAGTACATATGCTATTTGTCTTTCTGGGTCTGAGTTACCACACTCGATATGATGTTTTCTAGATCTATCCATTTGCCTGTAAATTTCAAGATGTCATTTTTTCCACTGTGTAGTACTCCATTGTGTAAATCTACCACATCGTCTTTATCTATTCTTTGGTACAGGTTCTGACTATGACAAATAATGCTGCTATGAACATAGTCATCTTTGTGGTATGATTGAGCATTCTTTGGGTATATACTCAAAAGTGGTACTGCTGGGTCTTGAGGTAAGTTGTTTCCTAATTTTCTGAGAAACCACTATACTGATGTCCAAAGCAGCTGTACCAGTTTGCATACCCACCAGCAATGCAGTATTCCCTTTACCCACATCCTCTCTGGCATAAGCTGTCACCAGTATTTTTGATCTTGGTCATTCCGACAGGTGTAAGATGGAATCTCAGAGTTGTTTTGATTTACATTTCTCTGATGGCTAAGGATGTTGAACATTTCCTTAAGTGTCTTTCAGCCATTTTAGATTCATCTGTTCAGAGTTTTCTGTTTAGATCTAGACCCCATTTTTTATTGAATTATTTGTTCTTTTGATGACCAATTTCTTGAGTTCTTTGTATATTTTGGAGATCAGCCCTCTGTCCGATGTGTTGGTGCAGATATTTTTCCATTCTGTAGACTGCCATTTTGTCTTATTGACCGAGTACTTTGCTTTACAGAAGCTTTTCAGCTTCAAGAGGTTCCATTTATTAATTGTTTCTCTCAGTGTCTGTGCTACTGGGGTTATATTTAAGACGTTATCTCCTGTGCTAATGCGCTCAAGTGTACTTTCCACTTTCTCTTCTATGAGGTTCAGTGTGTTTAGTTTTATATTGAGGTTGAGAAAGACACCAAAAAATGGAAAGATCTCTCGTGCTCTTGAGTAGGTAGAATTAACATAGTAAAAATAGCAATCTTACCAAAAACAATCTACAGATTTACTGCAATGCCCATCAAAATCCCAGCAAAATTCTTCACAAAACTTGAAAGAACAATAGTCAACTTCATTTGAAAAAGCAAAGAACTCAGGATCACCAAAACAATCCTGTACAATAAATGAGGCATCACAATCCCAGACTTCAAACTCTACTATGGAGCTACAGTACTGAAAACAGCCTGGTACTGGCATAAAAACAGACAGGGGGACCAATGGAACTGAATCAAAGACTCAGATATAAATTCACACACCTATGAACACCTGATTCTTGACAAAGAAGCAAAAAATACAAAATGGAAAAAAGAAAACATATTCAACAAATGGTGCTGGCATAACTGGATATCAACACTTAGAAGAATGAAAGTAGATCCATATCTGTCACCATGCACAAAACTCAAGTCCAAATGGATCAAGGAATGTAAGATTCTTAAAGATAAGAAATACTGTTTTTGCCCTTAATATAATACTTTGGTTCTTAACTACCATTTTTGGATTGACTTCTTATACTTAAGAGAAATGGTGGGCACCCACAGATTTTTGTGGGGGTGGCATGCATCCACTTCAAAGGCACACATGATTAGATTAAACATGAGCTCATAAGCTAAATTACCTAAGTGGTGTAACCAGCACAGAGTGTTTCTGTTAGGTTTAGTCCTTGTGTCCTCACAAAGATCATTGCTGTTAAACACCTTTGTTTTTGTCACTTAAGTACTTTAGAAAGCATAAGAACAAGATGGTTGATGACTAGTTTAGAGAAAATGCGATTGGTCCATCAGGGTGTGGTGGTGTGCATCTGTATCCCAACTTCTTGGGAGATCCAGGAAGGAGACTCAGTTAAGTTCAGGGATCCAAGACCCTGATAGACAGCATTGCAGGAATGCCTCTCAAGCAACATCAAAACCAAACCAAGTACAGCTGTCCTTGGCTTTCCACAGGGAATGGAACCTCTCCCCAACAAATACCCAAATCTACGGCTGCTTGGGCTGCTTGAGTGGAATACAGTGTATCTGTGTACAACCTACACACTTCTTCCTCTAGTGTGTAAATCATCTCTGATTACTAATAATACCTAAAACGAGAGGAATAATGGATAAGTCGTTGTTAGACCATATTGTTTTTCATTTGTAACTTTTTAGTATGTTGTTATGCTATTTTTCTCTCTAAATATTTTTAGTTATGGTTGATTGACTCTGAGGATGTGGAACCCTCAGGTACAGATAGCCAACTGTGTAGCTTTTGCATATAGAGATGGTTTAGTATAATTTTTCAAGCAACATAGATGAGGCATTATTATTTAAAATTTTAAACAATTATTTTACAAGTCAAAAAAAGAATAAAGGGCTACATTTCTAAAGTTTGTTTCTTAGGATCATCTGTAGGTTGTTAAGCTAGATCCTTGCAGGACAAGGTTAAGTGAAGTTGTGAGTTAAGTTTTCATAGGAAACATGGCCGTGCTCGTGCTTGGTGTGGAAGGCATGGTCACTGAAGACTATCTACAAAGGATGCTGGCAAAACTTAGGCAATACAAAACAAGTAATGGCATCCTCTGTAAAGAGTAAAGAATATGCAAAGCCAATTAACTTTATTTACTACAACTTTTCTTGATCTGTAGCTTTGCTTCCTTTCCTTAACAGTGATAATTATTACCTTCTTAAAATCTATGATTACTCACGGATGATAAAGATGCGCTTAGTGGATACCTACTGTGCACATAGCATTTGATGGGCGTGTCTGTATCAAGAAAGGATAACTTTGTAAGAAAATTAGCTGTGGGTGAAGCTGCGCATTGCTTCCTACTTTCAAACCACCAAACAAGTGTTTGCATTGTATTTTGAGGTGACATTATAAAGTGGCATTGGGGGAACTTCTTATATGATTAGTCATAGAGTCAGTGCAGCTCTCTCTAGCCGAGCTTCGGAGTGATAAGAACATTCTTTGTCTATCTCTAACCTCTGGAGACTGATAAGCATTTGGAGTTGAACTAGTGTGACCCAGGGATGATAGCTTTTCTGTTTTAGCCACGCTTGGTTCTTGCATGGTACATAGGTGACTAGAGCAAACTCATGTAGACCAGGGCTCCCTGGTTTCATTTTTGCAAATTCATTTTGAAATCAGGAGGTGGATCTTGCAACTTCAGGTATTCAAATCATTAAGAGCCCTAACCGTCCTGGTGACCAACTTGCAAAGGGGAAAGGAAATAAAACTAATGAAGAATAATCCTAAGCTATTGACTACTCAGTGCTTAGGCTAAAAGTATGAGAGCCCTTTCATGTATGTAGTACAGACTTAATAAAGGTAGGTATATTTATTTATGCTGAACTATAATTAAACCAACTGTATCCAAGTTTCTAATCATTTGTAAGGCTACTTTAATTTTAAAAAACATATAGGTTGCTAATGTACATTTCTGTAATGTAGTTTTTCTGGACATTTGATCCTTCCCATACTAGTTGCTCTTGAGGCAGCTGTTACAAAGAGTGAAGATAAGAAATTTACAACATACACAAATAGAAGAAAACATGACAGATATGCTATAAATATGACATAAACTATTAAAGTTATAATCACCTTTTCTTCAAAATTTTGACATTTATTAATTTTAGTTCTCAGCTGTTTGTTCATTTTCTTTGGCTTAATGATATGTTATGCAGATCAGCTTGAAGATGATGTCTTTGAATCTTTTCTTGATGTTCTACTTGCCCTGTTAAGAATATTTTATCTTCTCTTTTAAAGTCTTCCAAAATCTGAAGGAAAAAAAAAAAGGAATGACATGAACCTCATGGCTATTCTGTAAAGAAACATGTCATATTGTAAACATGAAATAATTTCTGTATTGCAAATGAACATTATTTTGTACACATATAATCCATGGGTATTTCCTGATTACTCTTGTTCTATTTGGGCCCACCTCTTGCCATGCTTTTGTTGGCCTGGCCTTTAGACCTAAGGATTACATCTGAGATTTCTGCCTTTTAAAAGGATCATGTTCCAGGATGGAGTGGTGGCTCAGAGGGCGTAGGTGCTCATGTCACCGAAGTTGGGTCCCTAGATCCTTGATGGAGAAAGAGAACCAACTCTTGAAAGTTGTACACTGCTCTGACTTATACCCAAACACATGACAGGTATATTTCTAAACACACACATACACACACTATATGCAAACACACATGCATGCATACACACATTCTGAGTAAAATGGATCAAGTTCTACTTATAATCATAACACATTATTAAAATATCTCTTGCTGTACAGACTGAAAAATCTTTTGTTGTTTTTTTATTGTGTGAAGCTAACAAAAAAAATACTACTTAAGGCACTTTTGTGTATATGTTTAAGTGGCACCCAATATTGTCTAGGCTGTGTAATAATCGTAGTTTTTGAATGCTTTTTCATCCTTCATTGTGTATGGTGCTATTTTTGGTTTCATGGGATTTCCAATAAGAGCATCAATGAAATTTCGCAAGTCCCCATTCATCTCAGTATGGAGACGCTGCTAGAATTCTATCAAGTGACATTTGCAGCAATCTTAGGCGCACGACAAGGTCTTCCTGAAAAAGACATCTAACATCAGATGTCACTTTAAGTAAGACAATGATGCTACTTTGTGCCTTTCCATTAGTCCTTTGAAGGGATTGCATCAGAAACCTGGCTACACCTGTAGTCCAGTGATGCACTGTGCAGGAGGGCGCCCCGCTTCTAATGCATGGGCTATGCCTCACTTGGTGATTCAAGTTCCTTTACTGTGACTTTCAAGTGTGTATGTTGATCTTCGTTGTTTATTTAACTTGAGTTCTTGAGATGATAACACAACATATTTTTAGTGTACTTTTACATGTGATAGAACACACAATTAACTTACAGCGTTTTATGAGAATATAAGGCATAATAAGACCACCTTCTATAACATGGGTGCAGCTTACCTTTGCTATGGTAACTGGGTAAACACTAATACAGCTAGATGAGTATAAAATTATTACATAACAATGTGTTGAAAATTCTTCATAGGACCCTCTAAAATAGGTATCTGAATAAAGTTCAGACCAGAAGGTACTATACGAACTTCCAAAGGGGGGAAGCAAATTATGTTACCCAGCGATGAAGACTGCACAAGAATACCAACACGCATGGCATGATAGCACTAAACATCTCATAGTGGTACACATACCTTGGTGATCACCAGTACCTGGGGCTACTGAAGACCTGGCTCGTGGAGGAGAATCTACAACAACTATTTTAGCAAACCAGCATAACCCCCAATTACATTCTAAATATTTATCTTCCACCCACAGATAAGTGTAATGTTCATCCCTCTCAAAGAAATGTCTCCATTCAACAGAGACCATAGCAGAAAACCACAGTGGATCAAACACACAGAAAGAGAGATTGTGTGCTTCCAGTCCCAACGGAAACATCTACAGTAAAACTCCTGCACCTAAGGCTCAGGGTTCAGTGCAGGAGAGGGGGTGGGAAGATTTTTTAAGAGTCAGAGGAACAGGAAGTTTGCTTTGAGATTGTGCCTCCTAGACATGTCAGAAAGGCGGTGCCCATGAAGTCTCGTCAGCTTGGTTGCCTAAACAAGACCTGACCAATGATGAGAACACAGTGGGCAGGCTGACACGGAAGGGCAAAAGCTCAGGAGACCTCAACCATGAACAACCAGGTGACCAGGGAGTGGTGAGAGCGGGGGAAAGGACCTTCCTCAGGAAAGAACCTCCCATTGGTTATCCAATACCAAGTGCTCAGCTCCCACGTCATATGCTTACAGGAAACATTGTACAGACAGAGAAAGTTCTATTTATGTGTTTAGGAATGTACATATGTATATATGTAACAACAGTTCAAGAAAGAGAGCAAAAGGGGTGCATGGGAGGGGTTGGACGGAGAAAAAAGAAGAGGAACGATGGATGTAATTATATTCTAATTTAAAAAAAAATTACAAAGTCATTATATAAAAAAAAAAAGAAAGGAGAGACACAGGCTCCAGAAGAGAAGTAGACAAACTGTTTGAATATTGGAAGAGAGCTGAGGGGGTGTAATTCTATGTCGCTGAGAAAGGGTTTTCTGAGCAGGCTGTTCGGGTATTTTATACCAATTATGTGCAGCTATTGCTTTGAATAATTTTGCTGCCCTGCTGAAATTTTCTTTTTTTACAAATCCTGGCGCAATTATAAGATGGAAGTCTGGAATGTATAAACAGTATCCTTTGAGCAGTAAATGAGCCGCGTTCTTCTAAACTCAAGGGTCGGAATGCACTGCCTCTTATCCTGTGGTTTTCTGTCTTTCCCTTCTTCTTCTTAATCAAACGCTCAGAAGCCAGCGTGGAGTTCAAGAGTGTATAGAAACATGAGGTTTTTCTTCAAATACTTTAAAATAATAAATTCCATCAAATTAACAAAATCTTGAGGTCGCTCTAACATAATAGCTGGTACACTTAATTCCATCCTGTGCAGCCAGGGCTCAGAGATCGTCATTCGGTTGTGTTCTGCTTCCAGCCTTAACACGAGAATCTGTAATAGATTGCCTTCCTCTATAGCTTTGAAACAAAACCCTGCACCAAGTCGGTGCACTTGGGGGGAAAATGACACCCTTAGCGCGTAGCGTTAGGCTGAGTTTCTAAATGCCAGCTTGTTTTATGTGACAAAGCCATGCGCACCAATCACGGTATAAAACCCTAAAGAGAAGTGAACTGTCACTCGAAGTTAACTGTAAAAAGGCTGAACGCCATGATGTTGCAGGACTTCCAGGCCTCGTACACTGTTTACAATGGGGTTTGGAGAGTTGCCTAGCATTGGACTATATACAATTAAACAGCATGTTTGAGCGGCCTTTTATGCTAGCCCTGCCAGAAGACTGCCAGTATGCTCGTGTGATCGTCCTTGGAACTCCTAACATAAACAAGAGTGTAGAACATTGATTTGTAACTCCAAGTGCACGCGGGACTTTATTTTATTCACGCAAACCCCCATGGAAGCTAAAGATAGCGGTAATAAAGGGATCCCCAAAAGGGACTTATTTCTTTGAATATCAAAGAACGGAATACTTTTATTTTGTTTGCAACTGAGCCTAATCATTCAGCCCCCCGGATTTTTTTTTTTTTTTTTTTTTTTGTCTAAGCTGAGATCAGCGTAGGAGACTGTATTTAATTAATTACAGAGTGGGTTTTGTTTGAAAATAATGCTGGAGAGTAAGACAAATGAACACTTCCTGTGTCCTCCTTCCTTGGGTTCTTTATAGAAAAGATGGTAGGATGATCTAGATAAAAATGAAACAAAGCCTGTCTTTAACAGTTAAAGCTAGCCTAGAAGGGTTGATTCTTTGACATTGATGGCAATGATAGGAGAAAAAATACACAATGAGGGTGAGTGATTTAATTTTTTAGGAAAGTGGAAATTCATAAGGGATTGATTTATAGTTCTATCTATATATATAGTTTATATAGATATATATAAAATAATAAATATTTTAATGTACCTCCTAGGTTTTCCCTGAAGTGTTTTTCCTGTCAGTTTCTCAGGGATGTTTGTTGTTTTTTTTTTTTTGATTCTGAAAAATAGTTCATATTGACACTCAAATGAAGCGCGGCTCTGTTGCTGACACAGAAAAGTGAAAGCCTGCGGATACCAGGATGAGCTGAGTTCACTCAGGGCCCCGGAGTCGGTGGCTCCAGCTGTTCCAGCCTCTGGTTTCTATCTAGTCTGTTGTCTGAAATCAGGAGATTTGCTAAGCATGATAATAGAGAGGTTTGAGTTGCTAGATCCGAAGTTTTCCTGTTTTGTTTGTAAAGCAGACGACTCCTACTCAGAAATGGAGACTTTGGGACGTGTTTGCTTGCCACGTGTCAGAGCGGTGCTGACTAGTAGATAATCTTGTGTGTGGATCTTCCCCGTATAAGGTGGAGTGTTTGCCTCTCTCTATCCCTGCCCTGAAACTCACCATTTAGAGTCTGCGTTATAAAGAGTGTTTTGTCCTTCATTTTCGCTATGTTATTCATCCCTTTCCCCCACTTCTCAAAATAGCAAATGGGTCACCCTTTTTTATTAAAAGATGAGAAAGTCTGTATTGAGCTAGACAAAGGACTTCCTGGACAAGGGTTTGTAGGTCCTTGTGGACAAGAAGGAGGGACTTTGGAGTACCATTTGTCAGCTAAAATAGATCAACCAGTTGCTCCAAATATCCTTTAAGTAAACAGTGGATAAACTATCTTTTAAGTATGCCTGAACCATGCTTAGACCTGCTTATATATTTAGTATACAGTATTGTAATCTGTACATACTTATTAATTTCTACTAGCTTATTTTTTCTTAAGAAAATAAGCATTTCCAACACTTTTTTTCTTGGTATTAATTTTCTCATGATGTAGAAGAAAACTGATTGTGATTTTTTTTTACAAACTTTAAAAGTATCTCCCTTGAATTAATGTTTTATTCTAGACTGAAAAAAAATCCTAATTTAAAAATTGATACTTGAATAGACATCTCTCTTTTTGGTCCTTCTTTTATTGTTTTTAAAGGGCCTTCATTATAGCTTCCTAGAGTGGGCAGTTTATATGCGTCTGTATTTTGCATCTGGTAACATCAAGTTTTCAACTTAGTTAAGCAACTATTCCTCCATAGTAAGAGTTACTCTTTTGAGTAGGAGCTCCTGTCTGGCTGCTGACTTTCAAGAGTGGTTCTAAATCACCTGACTAGTGGCCCAGTTGTCACTGATAATGTACTGGTCTGTCAGTCATACTCTTTCATATATAAAAAAAGACTGTCTCCTTTGTATTCATTTCCTATTGCTCCTCTGTATCATCTACTATGCAGATATCAAGATCACTGTGGATCCCTTCTTTCTAAGACTGCACTTGTGCTGATGTCAAATGAAGTAGACATAGGTCTGAGAAAGACCATTCTTGGGACTGAACATAGCAATCACATCACAGTTAACTTATGACAAAGCTCTTTGTAGGGGAACTTTTAATGAGGCTTATAGATAATTTAGACTTAGGAAAGCATAGGCCGAGAGAGAGAGAAAGTGGGGGGGGGAGGGAGCACAAAACAGTCCAGTTGAAATAGAACAAAGCTACCAACATCAGTAAAACAAGTTGAGAGTCAAGGGTGGCTTCAGGAGAGACGCCTTTGGGAAAACTGAATAGTAACACTCAATTTTGTCCAGGAGAAGTAAAACATTCTCTCTGGGTAAGGTAATATTTGTGCCCAATTCAGAAAGGCGGCAGTGTTGGGGAGTGATGTTCGTTTGGGAATGGGAGCAGAAGCAGGACAGGTGCTGTGTATCTTAGTCTGCTCAGGCTGCCATAGCAAGATACCACTGGCTGGGTAGCGCAGACAACAGAAATGCTTTCTTACAGTTCTACAGGCTAGAAGTCCTTGGTCAAGATATGAGTAGGGTTGATAGGTGGAAGAGAGGGGAACAGACATAATCCTGCAATGGCTAGCCTCAGTTCCACTCGTGACGCTCTGGCCGTGTGACTGTAACACCTCTAAGTTGGCTCCAGTTCCCAGTACTGCATATAGGGAACTAAGTGCCCCAGTTAGTTAGTTTTGATGGGATAAACAGTCTTCAGACCCATTCAGATAAGACCAAGTGATTATATATATATATATGTGTGTGTGTGTGTGTGTGTGTGTGTGTGTGTGTGTGTGTGTGTATTCCAGGATAGCCAGGGCTACACAGAGAAACCCTGTCTCAAAAAACCAAAAATCCCACCTCCCAAAAAGGAATTCAAGTTTATTAGACTGAATACTAGAAAGAAAGCCCTATAGACCATGGTAAAATTAGAACTAATGTAAGGGGCATTATTATTAATAACAATGATGGCAATGATAACGATTATTGTTAACATCTATTAAATATTTACACATGGCAGGCTCCAGTCCACAGATTTGTATGTATGCAAATCACTGTTAAAGTACATGGCTAGGCATAAGTGCACTTCCTGGTAGAATAAACAATAAGGAAGAACGGCGACAAGCTGATGCAGTTGTTAAACAGAATCCATTCCGTCTATAAATATTCCCCATTCCGTGTAATCAGGAAAATACATATGTACTCCGCCATGTGGGGGAGGATGTTACTGTTTTATCCTGACAATTTGAAATTGTTGATTAACATATGCTAGAAAGTAAAAATAAATTGGGTTGAGAGAATAATATTTGGGGAGTGTGATGTGAAGCTCTTCCAAGCAGAACACCAGCTTGAATCTCCGTCTACACCCGCACAACAGCCGTGTCTGTGCGCCTTCCCCCATCTTGGCTCTGGAGTGAGTCCCATACTCCAACAAAATCATGCTTGCCATCCTTCCGTCATTCAGCTTCCAGTGCAGCCAGTGCAGCCACGCTTCTGTTGTTAAGGATCTCCGTTAGCATCCTCCCTTTGCGTGGGAAGTGTTTCCGTGAAGCCTGGTTTTCATTGCTTTATCGATGCACTAAGATGGATCAACTTGGCGTCTCTTTGATTTTATTTTATTTGTCGAGAGGTGTTAATCCCTTGCAGTGTTACACTCGGATGTGTGTGTGTCCTATAATTAGACATGTTATCTTATAGTAACTGGTGTCTCCGCAGAACCACTGCTGAATTTGTAGGCTTGTGGAAGAGCTACCTGTAGACTTTGTCATTAAGGTCATGAAAGAAAACAGAAGGTGCTTGAATAGATTCTAAACTTAATGACACTTTGAAGACAGGGTTTCTAGGAAGGTGGTAATCAGGTAGACACTTAAAGAGTGTCTGGATTGTGACTCTATTGACGTGGTGTCTACCTACAAAGAAAGTACAACCTGCTAGAGAGATGAGCTTAGACACTGGCTTCAAGCCTGCCCGTGTGTTGAGGCTCTGTGTGGGCAGAGACCTCAAAGACCTGGGTGAGACTCTGATGGTCAGAGGAGCCTCGGGCAGGGGAGACAGTCCCCTTCGGAGTCTGGATTCTGCCTCTCTGTCAGATAGAGAGGAGGTGGCTTGGAGTTGGACATGAGGGTGACTCAGAAAAGAGCTGCCAACGCCACGGAGAATGCATTAGTATGTCAGCCGGAGCTGGGCCATGAGAAATTTGAGGACTGTTTAACTATAATATATCTAAGTTTTATTTTCTCCTCCACTCTCTTTGTGATTATTTACAAACAATGATTAATTCAGACATTTTTTTTTATATCACAAATGATTTCCTGAAATGGCTTGTGGAACTGAAGAACCCAAGATGGGGGATAAAGATATTACTTTAAGACTAAAGGCCTGAATCCAAATGCCTAATAAGGCCAAAGTTCCCTCAAGTGGACTTTTAGACAAAGCTGTAAGGATGCCTCGTTCCACTGTGTCTGTAAGAAAATCCCACAAAAATTTTCTGCCCTCCATAGCAATTAATCATGTCCACTTAATCTATAGAATTCAATAAAAGAAGTTGCCTGTCTTCCAGTGTGTGTATGTTGTGGAATAGTATTTTAGCCGGGCAAAGATGTGTTACATTTGTTTATGCTGCCTTTGCTTAATGATTGGAGTGTTGTAATTAGAAAAATAAAAAAAGTTGAGCGCTAGAGTAAACGTGCAACAGAACTCATGTGGAGGGGATTTTATTAAAGGAAAGGGAATGTAAAAGAGAGAGAGGGGGGGGGGAGGTGGGCAGGGCCTTTTAAAAGGGAAGGGAGTGAACGACGTGTGCAGGAGGTCCTCTTTCTTAGTGGCTATAGCTGAGGACATACCCCACCAGAACCCCAAGGGCAGGCCAGTACAGATGCCTGGATACTACCAGTAAGGATGTGTGTTTAAATATATAAAGATGTTGCATCTGTTGCACCTTGCCTGCTTAAGGCACCTGTTGAGTCTAATAAAAGGCTGAGTGGTCATTAGCTAGGCAGAGAAAGGATTGGTGGACCCGGTAGGCGGAGAATAAGTAAGAGGAGAAATCTAGGTAGAAGGAAAGAGAGAAAAGGAATGATAAGAGAAAGGGGAGGAACAAGGGGACACGCCCAGGACATGAAGCCAGATAGCAGCCAACTAGCCAGACAAGAGAAGCAGTGAAAGTAAGATATACAGAAGGAAGGAAAAGTAAAAAGCCCTGAGGCAAAAGGTGATAAAGAGAAACAGGTTAATTTAAGTTAGAGCTCTCCGGAAACAAGCCTAAGCTAGGTCAAGCATTTATAACTAATACTAAGTCTCTGTGTCTTGATTTGGGAGCCGGTTGGTGGCCTAAAAGAAAAAGCCTGGTACATACACAATAATACTGTGTTGGATGCAAGCTAATCAGATTAGAAAGTACCTCGCATGATCTTGTTAAAACTGGAAGGATGAAAAGCAAGTTCGTTTCTACCAGAGCTGACTTTGATAGATACCTTTCCATATCAGACCAAAGATCCAGCCTGAGTTCGGGACAGGCACAGTCAGTTACTCTCCTTCTGTAGCCGTGCGACTACCGTAGCGGCCAAAAACTCTGAAATGAAAACAGACATGGGCTTGAAACCACATTCCAAGGCTACCTGGGAGCCAAGCTTGCTTCAGAATTCCTGATACTAGCATGCGGGTATCACTACGCAACACCTGCAGAGTAGTCCAGACCCATGCATCCTACCACCTCATTCTTTGTATAAATAAATAAATAAATAAATAAATAAATACATACATACATACATACATACATACATACATACATACCCGGGGTACTGCATCTCTTTAATTCCAGTTCATATACTTTCCCCATCTTCAACACCCCTGAAGTCTAGTCTTATGATTGATAGCATGCTTGAATGGCTTATCAGTATAAATGAAGCTGATGTCTTCTGTAGATCTGGGGACTTGTGTTTTCTCGGAATCCCCACCTAGGAACAAGTCCCGTCTGATACCATGAAAAACTGAATCCTTTGCTTAAAACTGGCTGTGTTGTCTCAGTACCAGCTGGTAAGTCAGATTTTTAGGAGAGATTTTAAAAAATGTTCTTCAGCTGGTCTCAAGCTTGAGATGTGCGCATTCTCTTGCCCTCTTTTGGTGTAGAAAGTCAACTTCTTGTTTACTCATCCCAGAAAATGGGACCTTTTGCTAGCAGTGTTTGTGGTGGCCTTTTATAACTTTATTTCTCTGGAAACATTTTTTATTTACTAGTGCTAAGTAGAATAATAGTATTTGCTATTGTCGATGCCATTTTAGATTTGCCGAAATACTGTCCTTGTTTAGATTGCCATCACCTGAGGAATCTGAGGCATCTCAATGGCCTCCTAGAGGGGTCGACCAGAGGCTATGTTTTTATAGAAGAGATGGCTATGATGCCCTTGAAGGTTTGAAATCAGAAGTATGCCTCATTGATTGGCACTATCTTAGCTGTGAGGCTGCGGGACTAGGTCTGTATTTCCTCCCATTGCTGATCCCATCTGCTCTAAGGTGAGCTCGAGATGGTGCTTAAGTGATGGATAAGGGGCGGTCTTGTTCTTCTCCTTGCTCCTTACTCCAGACCCTTTCTTGTCCTTTGTGGCTTGGCCAGGGTGCTGTCCGTCTTTTGTCATTGCTCCATCTGTGGATAATTGTCACATCTCCGTTGAGGAAAAGGTGGCAGGGAGAGAGAATTAATCTCTATTTCTTAATTTTTTAGCGAGACACTTTATGAAATTGCTTGGTCCCCACATCCAACTATAGGAGATAATAATTATTACTACTCCATTTTCATTAAGAGAAGACAGGTTCAGGATGTGTGTGTATGTGTGTGTGCCTATGTTTGTGTGTATGTGTGTGTATGTTTGTGTGTGCATACACCTGCGCAGAGCCATTCAGTACCCCAGGAGCACAGTCAGCTTCCAGTGTGACTTCCGCAGCAAGTCAGACATCTGCCCAACTTCAAAACTAAACTTTCTCTTTACCCCACTGCCCTGGGTTTTGTTGTTGTTGTTGTTTCTCCCTGTGTTTTAAAAGCTCTTATATGCTCATTTAAGTTATTTATTCATAATAAAAACTCAAAACTTGTGGAGAAGTCAAACAGAAACTAATGTTGTATCTGGTGGTATTTAGGTGCAGGCTCTGAGGCTTAAGATGTGGGCTAAATTCTGCTTTATTTTGTGTGTTTGTGTGTGTACACATGAAAGCTGTTGGCTGCCGTCTTCACGTTTGGCAAATGAGAGTTTCAAAATTAAGAAAAAATGCTGAGATTCTTTTTGTTCTAGTTCTCAAATTAAAAGGTCTTATATTCAATATGACACCCTCTCTCTTTCCCACGAATGCCTAATCCAGAGGATGGTTGTTTTTGCTTTTCCTTTTTTACGATGATTTGACAAGATATCAATTGAAAGGAAACAATATTTTATATTTACATTTAGTTATGTTCTGAAGAATCTTTCGAATGTGTCACTACAGTATAGCTGATTGAATACGTCTGATGCCATAAAAGAAAATAATGAGAGAAAGCTTTTGTTTTTATGGGTGTGATTGACAGACATGGTATAACTCTTTTGAGATGGCAATCGAGTGCAATAAAAGTGTAATAAAAGATGCCGAGTGCATACATGCCACATGATAAGACACTTAAAGCGAATAGCTGCTTTCTGGTAAGTGTTGGAAGTTTTTAGCGGGAGGAATCTGGATGACATAATTACCAGATGAAGATTGGAACTCTAGGTATATAAATCTGGGTGTGTGCAAGAGAGAAACTGGAGAACAGAGCCACACACAGGCTTCATTGTTGTTTGATTGTGCCAAATTTGCATTATGTTAATCAGTCTTGTAATCTGATTGATGGTTGACGAATACACTCATGAGGAGGATTTGAGGAAGCAGGAAATTTTGTGCTCCTCTGCTCCCCAATCATTGGTATTGTTTCCTGGGCCGAGCTCCTGAATGGACGTGAACTTACTTTTTTCTTATCTATCTATGTATCTATCTATCTATCTATCTATCTATCTATCATCTATCTATCTATCTACCTACCTACCTACCTACCTACCTATCTATCTGTCTACACACACACACACACACACACACTTGTTCCCTTGTGGGTGACAACACGCAGGATAACCTGCCATTAGAACTGACGATTGACATTCAGTGACCTAAAAGTTCACTTCTGTCATTGTTAGCAAACCAGTAGGTTGAGGGGAAAATGCAGGCATACGTTGGGCAGAAAAAGGAATGTTGAGATTAACCCACAGTATTGCTTATGGTGCATATTTGTTCTGCAGAGAATATACATCACTCTGTTGTTCAAAAGCAACAAGAAGAGAGCTACAGAGAATCATATAATAAATCATATAATGAAGAATACTTTATTATGTGCCTGATAATATTAAGGGATTAATGCATCTGGTCCCAACCTGTGGGTCAACTCTTTGGGGGGTTAAACGACCCTTTCGCAGGGGTCACTGACGACCATCTGCATATCACATATTTACAGTAGGATTCATAACTGTAGCAAAGTTACAGTTATGAAGTAACAACAAAAATAATTTTATGGTTGGGGGTGGGTCACCACAACATGAGGAACTGTATTAAGGGAACGCATTATTAGGAAGGTTGAGAACCAAATGTTCTAAAAGATGTCCTTTCTTTAGGTGGCCTTTTCATTCTAGTTTGATTAGGCCAGCCACAGGCTTTACATTATGTTAATCAGGCTTGTAACCTGATGGAACTACTAATGAATATAAGAAAGCAGGACATTTTGCGCCCCTCTGTTCCCCAGCAATCAGTGCTGGTGGACTAGAGTGCTGGCCTTCTCTGCTTTACATTTTTCTTCTTTACACTTATTTATCTATTTTGTGTGTGTTCACATGTGGACGTCAGAGGACAATTTGTGGGCTTTGCTTTCTCTTACCTCCTGAGCCACCTCACTGATCAGGCTTTTTATATTTTAGAGAAAGAAATAAAATATTGTTTTTGCTTCTTTCTAAAATTATGAATTTTGAGTCTATTCTTCATAGTCATGCTGTCCCTATGTTTTTGAATGTCAGTAAAACAACGTATTACCCTGTGTTTTCTGTTTGAAATTTCTAATGTCATCCTATGTACTGCTGTCCGGCACAAGTTTCTCACTTGATATTGTTTCTGAGAAATGTCCATATATATGTTCATATACATACATATGCACACAGACACACAAAGACACGCACACAAGTGCTTAATAGTTTTTTTGTGTGTGGAGGCCAGGCGTCAATATTGGATGGTATTATTCAGATTCCACCTGCTTTGCTTTTTTAGATAAGGGCTCTTCACTGGGATTCATACCCTCAGCATTAGGCTAGGCTTGTGGGACAGTGAACCCCTCTTTAGAACTGGGATTACACGCACACATTACTATCCCTGGCTTTTACATGGATACTGGGGACCAAACTCAGTTCTTTCATGTTTGCATGGCTAACAATAACCTAGCTGGGCTAGTTCCCAGCCTCCAGTGTTCTGCTTTTAAAATCTTGTATAATTTACCCATTGACTTTTGATCAGCATGAAGATATAGGTTGTTGTTACTGCTTTGTTCTCAGTGGTGAAAATATAGGGAGGGAACATTTTTATGGCAATCTGTCTGTGCATATGCAGTAGCTCTGAGGTGTGTCAGGAAGTGGAGTATATGTGTTGTGGCGTGTGCTTTCTGCAGTGGCCGGCTCAAGTTGTCCTTAAACAAGCGTGCAAGAGAATAAGTTACCTCTGCATTTCAAAGAGGCTCTGGGGTTCAGGTAGTAAAAATGGCGACCTTAAAAAACAGTTGAAATACTATTCAGTTTCTTGACATTCAGATTCCTTTCATAACCTCAAAGAAAAACAGACAGCATAATAAACAAGCTGGTGAGTGGGGAAAAGCAAGGACAAAACCAAAAATACCAAATAGGGCAGTATAAGAGACATTAAGTTAAAACCATGTTTATTGCCCTACATGGAGGTCTCTTTTGGGTCTGATGCTATCTCATGAACGAGGCATCCATGAGTCTCTCCAGAGCCTCCCTGGTTGAAAAGATCACATAATAATCATCTTGAGTGCTAAATTCCTAACTTTGAATGAGCCCAAATTAGTGGGTTTTTTCATAGGAGGTATAATGCGTAATCAAAGTAGAAGTAGCATTAAAAGTTTCTGTATTAAATCCATCAGAGTAGAATCTGCTTCTATAGTTATTGGATTAACCACCTTCCTGACCATTCATCACTTCCTTTGGCAACTTTCATATCTAGAACAGATAGGTTTTTAATATGCAAGCTAGTTTTATTAGAAGTAAAACTCTCCTGTTTTCAAAAAGAGAAGAAAAACCTTATGACTAGTTTTTATAGATAATAATTGGTTGTTTTCGTATTTGTCTTGTTGGGTCTTCTGACAGCTGTATGGTTCCATTTCTTCTTTTATGTAGGAAAGCCCAGTTCCTTGCTTGGTTTCTCCTCTAATGTATAAATGGCAAATGTAACCCCGTATCAACCTTTAATCTCTTATATTCATCTTGGGCTTTTATTCTGAAACTGAGTTGCCTGTCTCAATCTAGAAATGAAAGCGGCCGATGTATGTTCACTATCTTTTTCCCATTGTCTCTATTCCTCCTGCCAAAAGTTCTTATCCTTGAGGGTGTCATTACCCAGTAGTAGAGTCTCAAAACCTGTTCCGTGTCCTTCCTTGTCACCAGAATGTCCCCTTTTTCGTCATTGGTTCCAACTCCTTCCTTCCGTATTTTACCCTTACCGGCGCTGTGCAGTTAAATAAATAATGAGTCCAAGAAGACCTCTTCATGGCTGCTACCTGGAAATCCTAGACCAAAGGATTGTCTTCGTCAGGTAGTGGTTACCACATTTTCGGACTCAGTAAATGTGAAACACAAACTCCCATGTGGCTACTTGCCACTTCCCTGTGATCAGTGACTCAGTGATTGATTTTCCTCAGAACAAAGTGTAATATTGGGCCATTTCAATGTCTTTTCCTATGAGTTACATCCAGGTTTGGGTCCTGTCGTGTAAGGTGAGGAAAACTTGGGAAGTGAATGAGTGGAGGAGGGGGAGAGCAGGTCAGGTGTCCCCCCCCCAGCAAATACTGGGGACTTTATAAATCCGATGCTATAAGGCAAGGCTTTGCCACTTGCCTATTTCTATCAGAGCAATCTGAAGATGGATTGAAATGATTAAAATCAAGAAGATGGCGATGCTAGTTCCATCCAGTTGCCTACAGCCTTGAGAAATTCCTGTACAGCCTAAGCTAACGACAGCATGGCCAGTGCCTAAGAGAAATCACTAGCAGATACGAGGGACATCAAACACAGTGCTGACTCCACAGAAATAAAGGCAGAGACCGGAAGTCAACTTCTGTCCTTCTGCTTCCTTTCATTGGACTAAGGAAAGTTCTAGAGCGTCTGAAGCCACTGCTATCCTGCCAAGCTCTGATGCTTATCATGCCACCCAGCCGTGTGCTTTTTTTCTCGTTATCATTAACAGCTTTTATTTTTCCAAGAACACATAGTCTGCCGAGACTAAAGCGATGCTTTGCCACTTATAGGGTCTGGGTGGGGAACAGAGAAGGCGAGAAGATACTGTACGTCTCTAGGGAGACCGACAAGGTCGTAGGCAGAAGGACACAGCTACTTGGCAGAGATAAAACCCGCTTCCTTCCTCTCCACCTTGCATCCTCTCAATGGGATTGTTACACCAGTGTCGAGGTTTATGTGCAGTATTAGAAAAAGCAAACCCACCCAAAGGAAACCGTGGAAACGTTCCAAGCTGCCGGGATAGCCTGTGGTAGTGTAAGAAGTAGGCCCTGTTGTGCAGAATCAGTTCCAGAATTCCCGTCTCCTCCCCGTGACTGGTTAGTAGTCAGTGGCCACACCCCACTGACCTCTGACCAGATGCCAGTTGTTCCACTGTGACCTTAGAGAGAGTGGTCGTCTCTCACCCTAGTGAACATCTCTGTGAAGCTGAGGAGGCTACCTGCTCCAGGGCTGCCACCAACACTGACTAAATTGCCATTTGCAATTGTTGGAGGTGTGCATGTGTCTGCTGGAGAGTCCCTTAGCCTTGGTGATGTGCCCAGTGAGGAAATCTTGCGGCTCAGGCTACGACCTCTTCCTCCTGCTCCTCGGAATCATTCAGCGGCTTCCACTTCGTCTTCCTCACAGGAAAGCAGATGTCTCACACAATGGATAACCAGAAGCAAGGCTTGGACCCCAGTGCATCGGGTCAGGTAAAGGTGGAGTGGCTGAGGGAGGCCTGAACTCATGTCTTGCTTCTGGAAGCGTCTGCCTTCTGTGGGCCCAGAAAAAAATGTAGCTTATCTGCAAAGTTAATGGGCTTAATTGTGTGTTAGACTGTAATTAGGAATTCTTCCCAATCATGCTACCTATGTCAGAAAAGCTGTAAATCCTCTCACGGCTTGGCAAGCTCGGGCTTACAGTGAAGGGCTGCTGGGAGGAGATGCCTGTCTTCTTCTAATACATATTCCCATGCACAGCAATTCAATCAATACTGGAGCACCGATCTCATAGAAAGAAGATACGTGCACTAGGCCTCAGCTCATTTGTTCGTGAGGCAGCGGAGGTGCGGGGAGTATCAGTGTCAGGGCCTGGTCTGAAACATTGCTTTCTTCCTAATGGAAAAGAGGAATTAAATATTTATTAAGAACTTTGATCATAAAATATCCGCTGGTCAATGAGATTAGCCACATAAAATGTGAAATAATATACAGTTTGGGTTCACAGTTAATAAGGATACATGAGAAAAGAAAGCAGAAAGCATTTTTTTTTCAACAGGTCGGAAACACAATGGTCGTGTCAATTCTGACATCTGTTTAAAATTTCTCAGATTAGTGTATATATCTTTTTCAGTTGCTTGGAATATGCCACCAAGAATGAAGGATTCTGAAGTTTCTCTACGATCTATCTAATCTTTTAAGCATTTGTGCCATTAAGAAGATCATGGTGACCAGGGTAAAGCATTTTAAATGGGAAACCTGGGAGCAGCGAGAAGGGCATTGCTTTGTCTCACATCCTGTTTATTTTTCTACAATGTGATTAAATCTCATCTGTTTGAGGGACTGATCATACTATTCTCCAGGGAGGAAAATAGCTTAGAAACACTGAGGAGTGGACACTGAGGGGACTTGGAATGCGTGTGCCATTGTCAGGAGCGACAAAGAAAGCTTCAGTCTGCGTGAATGGAAAGTACCTAGCATGCCACATTGCTGCATTAACAGAGCTGGTGAGAGCATAAATCAGGGCTAACCCTGGGCCAAATGATCCTCACGTCGTGTGTCACAAGCCAAACGAACAAAACAACAACGACAAAAACAATTACATCGCCTGCGCGTCACCAGGTCTTTCTCCACGGCGGAATCCTAAGGGTGCTGCTGCCCAAGGAAGGATGGCTTTATTTGACGTCTGTGATTTGTGACTTAAGCAAAGTCACAGCAGCATGGAAAGAACTAACTAAAGAAAGTAGCTGTAGTAACAGGGTCTGTTCCCCTATAGCCATCACCCCCCGCCCCCGCATGCAGCTTTGTTTATGCAAAGTTGCGTTGTTGGTCTCGAATGTTTCTCTACAGTTTTCTGAGAACCTGGGAGCCCAAGATGTGGTCTGTGAATCCTATTGCAGGTTAAAGGAAGTTTTCTGTTTGTTTTCAGGGGGAATAATTTACATAGGAAACTGCTTTAAATGTGAGAACATTTGAATGAAATGTAATTTGATCTTTGAAATAACAAAACAAGGTTGTGAATTCTGTTTTATCTTTTGGGGTGCTGGGGATGGAAACGTAGGGTGCATGCTAGGCAATTGTTCTACTGCCCTCAGAACGTACTTTGAAAGGTTGATAAATTTAACGATTATTGGAAATAAATGCAGATTCACATTACTCCACTAGCTAGACTTTTCCTGCCTCGCACTTTCCTTAGTACTAAGGAGTTACTTGGCAAATATTGATTAAATCAATGGAGGAACTCCACCAGACCATTGGCAAGGCAAAACAGGACTTTTGAATGAGATGATCATAAAGGCATTGGAGTAATGAAACGAAAACATTGATGTTGGCAGTATCTTTATCTCAAAAGATTTCTAACTTGCATTAAAGAAGCACATATTTCATTGCATGTTTGTTTACTCCTGTGCAGTGGTAAGCTGTGCCCAAGAACTCTGGGAAACCACCAAGGGGCTCTTGTGACATGTGGCAGCGTGACCTTCAGTTATCAGACTGGTACCAGTTCAGACACAGCTGGCCGTCTGTGCTGCTGTTTTTGCTAGAGCAAATCCTGGCTATTTCTTGCAGTCGTTACTAAAGCAAGAAAAGATTTGTCTTGTTCCTTCAAACCCACTGTGGCAGGAAGTGGAAGGACAGAAAGACCGTGTTCAAATCGCAGCTTGCCCTTTCCCTGCTAGAGATCAAACCCAGAGCTTCCTAGGTATCTAACATGGACTGGACTACACCACCAGCCAGTAGGTATGAGCCTCGGTTTACCCTGCTGTGAAATGGTAATCCTGTCAATTCCTGGAATGCTCAGTCTTCTCAGTCTCTACTAAGCTATATGAACCCCTCAGCTCTGGCTGGCTGAGATTTGCTAGAGGTAGTGTATGGGTGTTGGATCTGGCTTAGGGTGGCTACTATTCTTGCTGATGAATTTTGTTTTTGATGATGGATTTTTTTTGGATGATTTGTTTTTGATGATGATGGAGAAGGACTATAAAAATGTATCGAACTGAGCTGATTGGAAGTTGGTAGACAATAGATGATGTGGGAGAGCTATGGAGAAGAAGCAAGCAGTCTGGGGAGAAGGAAGGGCAGGCTCCTTCTAGAGCTGAGCATCACTATTCCTGCCAGTGAAGGCTGTGAGCCTGGGTGTGTAAACAGCCAAGTAGACAAACCAGGTGCAACTAACTCAGACAGCAGCATTCTGCTTTCAGTGAAGGGTAAGAAGAAAACAGACCTGTGGGTCTTAGTTCACCCTGACTGGTCAGGATTCAGCTATGCTTAGTCTACTGTGAATTATGAAGAGAAATTCAAATTCTGCCGAGGATAGCATATTTAGCTCAGAAGGGAAATCTAAAATATGACTTAGAAAACTTTTCCTTCAAAGTATTAAGAAAACCGTCTATATCATTTGTAATTTAAATCCCTGTTACCTAGATTAAAAAATACCAAAGCTGGGTGATGGTGGCGCTTACCTCGAATCCCAGCACTCAGAAGGCAGAGGCAGGTGGATCTCTGAGTTCAAGGCCAGCCTGGTTGAAAGACAACAGAAAAACCCTTTCTCAAAAAAAAAAAAAAACCAACCAACAAAACAAAGCAGAAACAGAGAAACGTTTGGGGAATTAATTCACATGCAGAGACTGCAGTCTGACGAAGTTGCCCCCACATTCCCAGGCTAGCTTCCAGATCCTGGGTTTAACACTTGTTTTCTTATCGTCCATACAGAAATAGCCATATTCACCTCTGTAGAGTTCATCAGCAGTTTAAATCAGATGAACCGCGGAGAGCATTTAGTACAGGGCCCAAGCAGCGTGTGTAGAATATCTGAGCTTTTATTCTTGGCAGTGTTATTATCTGAGGTGTAACTGGTATTTTCCCTCTTTTGAACTCCCCCCTCCGTTGACATTCCTTTCAGGTGCCTAGTCTGCTCTTTACTCTCTTCGATGGTCTTTTCTTTTCTTCTGTTGATCTTTCCAAACATTGTTTTTAACACAGCTAAACCACTGCTTATGAATCGGGAATGAAGTTTGCATGGCAGAGTATGTGGTGGTGGCCCCAAGTTCTTCTCTACTGTCATGCTCTTGGCTGTTTGTTGGATACTTGGCTGTCCCCTCGGGGCATGGACAATATTCCTTCCGTAGCACTAGACCTCGTTGCTAGAACAGCATTACGGTTCGGCATCCAGAGTCTCTGCACCGATGTGTGCACTGATATCCCTCTAGCCTTTGTTAGGCCCAAGCGTCTCTGCTCCTTTTCTCTTGTCTTTTCTAGCCGTCACGTGTCTTTTGGCTTAGGAAAATGTCACCAGAACGTTCAAGCGATGATACTGCAGTTTCATCTCTTCTTGTGACATAACTGTAAGTCGAGTGAATCCGTGCTCCACAGAGGGAAAGCGTGTGACATTTTTAAACAAACAAAAATAGTAGCTTTTGCTGAGTCGGGCCTGCCGCTCACAAAGCGTCCACACAGGTGAGAAAGGCAGGGTTTTCAACTGAAGGTAAAATGAACATTTTTGAGTTCCAGCCAACATCGGATGCCAGTCTTTATCTTGACAGGAGGCTTTGGAGATGTTGGCGCAATTAAAATTCCATGGCACGTTCAAAGTGGCCTTCTAGGAGCCGTTTCTATGCTGTATGAACTAGGCTTCAGAGAAACAAAAATACAGACGGTGGTTTGAATTTAATGACCAGAGACCAAAGCGCAACTGAGGAGTACATTTGATTGACAGCTGTTCAAATAACTGGCATTCTAAATATATTGAAAAGTCAGAGAATTTGGTCCATTTCACTAGCCATCTGCCTAACTTTTAGTTTTCACATAAGGTTATTTATTTTTAAATATGAATCTCCTGGTTGGAAAGATGGCTCAATAGGTAAAGTGCATGCCATGTAAGCATGCTGATCTGAGTTTGCTCCCCCTAGAGCCCACGTGAAAACCTGGGTGTGGTAGCACACGTATGTAATCTTAGAACTAGGTAGGGAGGCAGAGACAAGGAGGGTCCCTGAGGTTTGCACACCTCTGACCTTGGTAGGCACATACACACCGTAAATCCAGTCTCCTCCTCTACCCCCTACATAAACTCTTGAGTGACTTGTAGATGCCCTCAGGAGAAGCACAGTCTCCGTCACAGACCCAGCATAGTTTAGAGGAACCCTCACTGCCTGAAGCCGCCTTTGCTCTGCCAGGGTCAAGTTCTAGGCAGGCTGGCCATCTTTCACTTTCTCAAGTGAACCGGCCCGCTCCTTCCTCCCTCCTCCATCACGCTGGACCTTCCAGTACATTCTCCTCCATTTTGGATGCACTTTCTCCTAATCTTTATGTGACTAATTGCTCCTTGTTCATTACTTCCCATTATTGCTGTGGCTTCCTCAACAATATCCCCTTACCTCATTTCCTCTGTAGCATTTCACAGTTTTACGCTTGTATTCGTGTGTGTGTGTGTGTGTGTGTGTGTGTGTGTGTATCTCATTCACAATACTGACCTAGCAAATAATGAGCAATCAGACACTAAGTATTAAGTTTCTAAATCCTCATGCACAACAGTCTAAGAAAAGAGTGAACAATTAGGATGGTAGGTTGTCCTTGCACACTTTCGTTGTCTAACCTAAACAATCTACTAACTCTGGTCCCACTCCCCCTTTCTGTTTGTTTTAAGGCAAGGACTCCCTACTGTAACCCAAGGTAGCCTCTACCATATGACCCTCTAGCCTTAGCTTTCCAAGTGCTGGGATTACAGGCACGAGCCCAAACTCTCAGCTTCCATTCTAGTAGCCTCTTCATTTGAATAGCAACAACACCGACACTTACGATTTATTGAGCTAGATGTAACACCAGACAAATTTTATGTAGACGTAGATTCTGTCTTCACGGGACTCATAAGCTGAGGTAAGCATTTGTCTAACTAACTGGAGGACAGCATGGGGGGGGTGTTGGGCAGCAGAAGGCTCTAAGGGGCTGTTCTGTGGAGAGATGAGGTTGGCTCTCAGTGGGTTGGGAAAGGAACAGTGTAATTTTGCTGCATGCTGAGGTTGAAAGACTATTTGACATAGAAAGGAAAATGAGCCAAGATAGAGAGGCATTGGAGTGTATGGTATGTTTGGATAACTATGGGAAGTTCTGTGTGGCTGTGGTGGGTGTGAGGGTTAACAAAGAGAGTGGCAGGAAATGACCTTGGAACAATAGACAGGCTTTGGTCCTGAGCCATTTGGAGGTGGTTTTGCTAAGGATCATGGGTATGATGCTGTAGGAAAAAGGAGGTCTCCACATGTTCTCACCCTGGGAAGTGAGCAGATTCAAGCTGAGGAGATAGCACCACAGGCTCTCTGTGACAACCTTTCTAAGACAACGAGGCAGTTGGGGAGTGACAGATGCTGAGGGGAAAAGCCATGCCCTGAAAGTTTGTTACAGGCAAAGAAATAATGGGAGCATCACTTTAAAAATATTTCATTTTTTTAAATTATGAAGATAATATATGCTTAGTAGAGAAAACTTGGAAAATGTAAAAAATTGCAAATAAAGACGAAAAGAGGAGAATGTTCTTAGGATAGCTAGAGTGAGAAGAAGGTTTTTAATTTAGTTTATTCCCTTTTTATTTTCACTTTAGATCTGAATTCTATCCACCTAGGACACCAAAGACTTTGCATATAATTTGGGTACAAATTCTGTGTTTGCATATCATTTTTTTCTATCTTGAATAGCTCTTCGTACTGCCTCTCCTCTCTTTGCCAGCCAACTTTTGTTTTTCACCCAAACTAATATTTAAAAGAATCCCAGTCATCACTGTAATTATAAGATAATTGCAGAAACATATATGGACCATTTATACTGTGCTTGTCGCTGTCATTTATGATTTCATTTGTCATCTAATCTGATCCTTACCAGCGTTCCTCAAGGTGCTACTATTTCTCCATTCTACAGGTAAAGATACTGAAGTTTTATCAAACTAAATGATTTGAGCAAATATAAAAATATAACACTTTCTCAGGAACCTGTGCCCCCCTCCCTTCCAAATTGGAACCCCTGTAATGTCATTTCACAGTTCCTATTTTTTTTCCCTGAGAAACTTTTCTGAGTAATTAATTGCTCATGACCATCAGAGACGTGTTCTCTAGAGGCTGTAATCCCCGTGACAACAGGTCAAGTGTCTGTTGTTTCCCTGTTATTCTGACCGGTGCTTAGCTTGGTGATTTCTGACACACAGTATGTTCATGGTCACTACCCCTATCAGAAGGTCCGTCTATGCCCCTCAGACAGTGACCTGATAAAACACAGACTGGAAGGGACTGTTGGCTCAGTGGGACAGACAGCCGGGAGACTGTGAGATAAAAACGATGGTATTTCCTAGGGGTGGAGCAGCAGGCCGCTTGTTCATCCTCGCCACCCAGAACCAAAATAATCACACAGAAGCCATATTATTTAAATCACTGCTTAGCCCATTAGCTCTAACTTCTTATTGGCTAACTCTTACAATAATTTAACCCATTTCTATTCATCTGTATATCACCACAAGGTCGTGGCCTACCAGCAAAGTTTCAGTACATCTGTCTCCGGTGGCAGCTACATGGTGTCTCCCTCCACCTTTCATCTCCGAGCATTCAGTCCAGTTTTCCCCACCTAGCTAGGTTCCTCTATAACTCTGCTATAGGCCCAAAGCAATTCCTTTATTCATTAACCAAGAAAAACAATACATAGACAGAAGGACCTCCCACACCATAGGGACAAGGAGACCTTGCTTTTCTATAACCCCATGGAGCCTTCTCAGAAGCCACCAGACTTTGTGGTTCTTGACGACATGCCTGCATATCTCCAGAAGCCGGGGCCCCTAGGCCAGTCCACATTCACACTTAGGTTCTACAAGCAGTCTCCTTTATGGGGCTCGGGTTTGTTTTACACTTAGGGCTTGATCCATTCGATTTGAACTGTACTGTTGTAGATTGAAGACAAATTAGATGGAAATCATAAAAAAGTAATTTTATAAGATATTGGTGTATTAAAGTTTCATTTTCTTATTTTGCCTGATGTAGTTGTTAAACTAGATTTGGAGGGTATTAATAAAAGAACACTCAAATGAAAAATTATTGGTGTTGATTTTGTAATGCAGATTTAAGCTCTAAAGAGAACACTGTTTGGAAATTAGCTCAGAACCTGTTGCTTCTTTCTTCCATTTAGCAAGGGAAATAAAAACCATGATGTGCTAGAAGGCGGACACTCTACTTTTCTACATCAGGATGCTCTGAACACCACCATCAGCATCCAAAGAGCAAAGTTTCAACTAGTCTAGCATAAGCAAAAATAGTAGAAGGAGCTTGTCATTTAACAATACTTAATATTTAATTATTAAGGGAAGATGCAGATTATGACTGCTTATGTAGTTTTAGATATTTGAGGGTTCTCCACACTTAACAAAATAACCCAGGCAGTGTATTTAAAAAAGTCCTTGCCGGGCGGTGGTGGCGCACGTGTATAATCCCAGCACTCGGGAGATAGAGGCAGGCAGATCTCTATGAGTTCGAGGCCAGCCTGGTCTACAAGAGCTAGTTCCAGGACAGGAACCAAAAGCTTCAGAGAAACCCTGTCTCGAAAATCCAAAAAAAAAAAAAAAAAAAAGTCCTTAAGACAGGTCAACACAAGTTGCGAAATTTTGGCTCAGGAATACTTCACTCTTACCCTTGCCTTCTTGTTTATTTTTAGACCAGGAAAGGAAGACAGCTTTTCCTGCCTTTTCAATTTCCTGATTGCCATCTCAGCTCACCCCGATTGAGTTCAAAGGAAAAGCTTTCTGCATCTGTTCAACTAGTGTCCTCAGATGTAAGCAGTTAAGGGACTTATGCCATTGACTTTATTTAAAAATCATCCAACTTTCAAAAAACTTCTTAGCCTATGGTTTGTTAGAGCTGATACTATGGGAATAATTTTGTGTGCTGATAGTATTGTAAACAGCTATAAAATAATAATTATAATCCATAGTTAAAGAAACTCCTTATACTATTAAACGTTGGTTGCTGGTCTTTCTATTAAATGCTGTTGCTCTTTGCCTGAAATTAAATTACTAGGGCCATGATCTCATTTACTGACTTATAAAAATGTCGCTGAGTGTTTATATTTATTCGTCAAACAGATACTTTCTCAGAGTGCTAGGTGCCAAGGACTACGTGGTGAGCAAAACTCAGCACACAATCTCCAAAAGGAGATGGCTTCAGCTTGCCCATACTTTGCCCGGGGAATCCTTCAGTCCATGGTGAGGGATCCTATACAGTCTCTTGGCCCCCAGTGCTCAGAAGAGCCATGCTCAAGCACATCTTGATCTTCAGATATTTCATTACTGTTTTGGCAGGCTAGGTAGGAGTCCAGAAAGAGCACACAGAGACTTACCCATCAGCCCATTTGTTCTCAAACATGAACTGACTTTGCGGTAGGACTGCCCTGTGCTACATGTGGGTAATATGAAAAGCAAAATCATCGCCACGCCTGTTGCGGTGAAATGTGTCTGTTAATCCCAGCACTTCAAATGTTGAGGCAGGAAGATGATGAATTCAGAGTCAGCCTGGGCTACATAATTAGAACTTATCTTGAGGAGGAAAGATGGAAAAGAAGAAAAGAGTCATATTGCTGTCTTCCAGGAACTCACATTTCAACTGGGAGCATGAGTGAACTATACTATCCCAGTAAAGCAAGTGCTTTTATGCTTATATAACTATCCTTTTATAAGGGAGGGGTGTAGTGTTTTCTTACCCCCTCTTTATAATACCAGCCCTAATGTGATCAGTTAGCTGGGCCTTTCTTGGAAAACCCCCGGGGAGCAGCAACCTTGTTATATTTTCCTCTGGCAGCTATCTTTCCCAGCCTCCTTTGCAGTCAGTTTGGGGTCTTGTGATTAAGTATGAGCAGAAGTGACATTCATCTTAGTCTGGGCAGGAAGCCTCTATACAATCACTTCTGATCAGTAACTTTTCTAAGTTGCTCTTGAAGACCAAAAGGAAGGCAGCCTTCTCAAATTGGAGGAAGCCGAGTTCTTAGAGACCACGTACAGTCACCAACACACCTTTAAAAATGTCTTGACACCCCAACAATATTGGAGTGTAAATGAGGTGACTGTGGTGTCCCTCAGGCTTGAAGGTTATTTTCGTAGCAGTTAGCCTATACTGAGACAGCTCTTCACTCTCAGGCTGCCTGCCCACGGGAAACATTAGTCGCCTTGAGAAGAAGGAGGAAAGATGTTCCAGGCTGAGAGGATCATAGAAGAGGGGGAAAGCTTGGAAATTTCCACCTAGTAGCTGAGTGTAGTGGGCAGGGTGCGGTGGGAATGAGAGGGAGTCTGTGGATGGGACTGAAGGGGGAAACCAAGGTGAAGACGTGGAGGGTTGTGTGATTCTAGCTACAGGCAAGGAACTGGGAGACCTGGAAGACTGGTTGTAAGTAGCTGACTGCACTCTGGTAATCCATTTTATATTATTAACAAATGAACTATGATGGGGATTTTTTTTAATTTTTATTTTTTGGTTGTTTGTTTCGACACAGCATTTCTCTGTGTAAATTTGGCAATCCTGGAACTCACTCTGCAGACCAGGCTGGCCTCAAACTCAGATATCTGCCCATCTCTGCTTCCTGAGACTGGGATTAACTGAATACTGGAAACTCAAAAAGCTATGATCATTGCCTTCAAACACCCACTGGAAAGACAACAAGGGTTCTGCTTGAGTGGGTGTCCCTGAAAGTCAACAAATTTATTGAAGGGTGAGCTGACAGAATTGGGTTCAGCCCAGGGTCCTAATTACCCAAAGAGTTTCTGGTCTATCTTAGAGAAGTTAGCCCTGAGCCCTATCAAGAGGAAGAATTCAGGCAGACTGGTTCCATAGCCCAAGGAGGTACTTCAAGAAATATATAAGAGAGCACCGGACTGAAATCTCAAGGTCCAAATCAGGAGCAGAAGGAGAGAGAGCACAAGCAAGGAACTCAGGACCGCGAGGGGTGCACCCATACACTGAGACAATGGAGATGTTCTATCAGGAACTCACCAAGGCCAGCTGGCCTGGGTCTGAAAAAGCCTGGGTCAAAACTGGTCT
>NW_026067899.1:10382993-10480644 GCF_014885135.2 Alexandromys fortis
AGGGAGGGGGATTTGATTGGGAGAGGGGGAGGGAAAGGGGAGGCGGCGGTGGGGAAGAGACAGAAATCTTTAATAAATAAATAAATTAATTAAAAAAATAAAAAATAAAAAAGAAATATATAAGATAAGATAAGGAATTGGAATAATTTTGGGGACTGTTGCTTCTAAGTCTCACATTCTATGGTTCTTATCCAAAGCTTTTGGAAGGTTGATGATGTTACTTTTGATTTTAGTGTGAAGGAAATGTTTCATATAAAGTTGAAAAACACCTCCCATGGGAAAAGAAAAATGTTATATTTGCCCAAATGTTTAACTATGTGATTCTTTATTCATTTTAACTGGAAGCGATGAATGTGCATTTAGTCTGGTTAACTTGGCTGAATGACCTTGTGATGGTACCACTGATGGCATCTCTAGGAGTGTCGGAGCTCAACAACCAGGCAGTGGGTAAGTGAAAGGCAGATAGCGTCTTCCTCTGAGATTAACTCCCTTCTTTATCAAAGCCAGATAGCTCAGCCACTCCTCTGCAACTGTCAGAATTTCCCGTCTACACCTCTGAACTGATGGATAGAGAATCAGCCTTGCTTACTAAATGTGAATTGTAGCAAGACACAACTTTATTTAAAATACTATTAAGATGCAAACACATTACAGCTACTCTGAAGGCCTCCTCTTGCAACATGAATTATTCAAATAGCTTCTTAATAACTGCATTGATTTCCACAGTTAAAAGCAGATCCGATTATGGAATCTGCTCAATACCACTTAAATGTTTACAGATGTTAGAGTTGACAAAGACCTTTTAGACACTGATAATTCGTTTCACAAGCTCAGAATGCCGGGTACTTGGCATCACTAGTATGCCTTGCTATTATTTTTAATAAATGAGACCACTCAAAGAACCTCCATTTAAGGTCTTCATTTTTATTCCATTTTAGCCCCATGGCCATTGCTTGAAAATCTAGTTATGCTAAAAATACGGCCAGAAACTTTTACATTCATATTGATCAAAAGCTTTTATGTTTCTCTTGCAAAGATCAATGCAGTAAACACGTCTTAACCTGCATGTATGGAGGATGAATATTGAAAATATCCATGAATATTTATAATGCTAAAATCCAATAAGACTCCAGTTTCCTGGCTGCATCAAAGGGTACAAAGGGCAAGTTTGCTGAGATAAGGAGGATGTGTGGGTGAAATAGAGATTCATGTTTATGTTCTTTCTGATTTTGGGGGTGCTGGGAAGACTGATCTTCAAGTTGTGCATTGGCTCAATCTGTTATAAATTGTGTTACTTAAGCAACAGAAGTTTATTTTCTCCAAGTTCTGAAACTAAAAGTTCAAAATCAGGGTGACAGCGTTGTGGGAGGGGAAACTGTTAAGAGCTGTCTTCCTGGCTTCCAGATGGTTCATGCTAGCTGTGTGTCTGTAAGGGGAGAGAAGAGAGAAAGAGACAAGGGCTCATCTCTCCCCTCAGCCTCCTAAAAGTCTCCTGATCCTTCAGGGTTAGGATACAATTCTTAGGACCTCGTCTGACCTCACTGCATCTTTATAGACCAATTTTTAAACACAGTCATAGTGGAGATAAGGGTTTCAGAATGTGAATGCCGGGAGAGACCATTGAGTGTATTGCATGAGGGTTCGCGCTCTGGAGTCAGACTGCCTGGGTTGCAAGTAAAACTTGGGTCAAGGTATTTGCTCTCCCTGTGTCTCAGTTTTCTGCACACTGAAAGTGAAGCTTTTGTTTGTAGCCTTTTATGTTGAGTAAGTGAGTTGAGACATGCAGTGATAGCCAGAGGTATATGGTATTTATTAATTACACAGTAAATGTTAGGGGTTACTAAATACCCGACTCAGTAGTGAAGCATTTAGCTGATACTTTTAGGATGATGATCTCCAAGTACTTGGTTTCCGTATCAATGGTTAACCACAGCAGGGATTCACACATGACTTTGAAATATTTCCCTGAACCTTGATAGATGCGTAAGTATAAAAGAAACAAGTGTGTTCGGTTGTATAACATTCTTACAAAGAACTTGTTCCCACCAGTGCTGATCTAGTCAGCCTGTGACCCTGGAGGATGGCTGCTCTACATACAGTTTCAAGATCTCCTCTGTCCTAAAGATGTCAGGATCACACCATGCACAGTCTACAAAAATAATCAGGATGCGGCTCTTTTATAGTAGGTAAACAATTCCCTACTTTTCCTGTCTTTCCACTTACCTCTTACACCCCACATGCATACACACAAGTACACACGTGCACACACACTTTCATACTTGTACGATCAAACAGAACTCATGGTAGTGAACAAGTAACAATGTTATTATACAATTCCAAGTATCCCAAACAGACTAAGTAATCTAGTTATCTTTGGACCCCTGTAGGAAGGACAGGGTTAAGGATCTCTCTATCTAGTGTCTTGGAAAGCCCACTAGGAAGCAGTTCACAGAGCATTAGAAACTCCACATGTCAGCAGCAGCAGCCTATTTCATTGTCCAGTTTTCAGTTTCTTCTGTTGAACTAGACAGAGAATAGAATCTGAACTTGGATTGAAAAAGTAGAGGAAGCACACTTAACTGCTCCTCAAACAGTGAATTCTCGTTTCCTGGTTTGCACCACACACTGTCAGTCTCCAGCCCTTCTGGAATCCTCTAAGGCTGGAGGAGTAGCTGTGTTCTTTTTCAGCCTAAATCAAGGTCACATCTATTTTGCAGGCAGGTTTTTTTTTTTTTTAATGGAGGAAGATGAAGGCAGGGCTGCCCACGAGTTCTGCCAGCATTCATCCTAGCAAGCAGCTGTCCTTCCTGCCTTCTGAATCACACTGCCCGAGCTGGGGCCACGGCTGCCTCTCTGGTTCATTTTGGTACATGAGCCAATCATGGATATTTTACACTTATAAACATTTCATTCTAAATACTTGTGAGTCAAATTATAAAACTTTTACTAAAATTAGAAGACCGAAAGTCTTTTTATATCAGAGCTCTTGCTTTAAAAATAAAATCAAAGCGAAGTATTTCGGTACAGCAGCGTCTTCAGCTGCCATAGCACACAGTTTAGAGACCTCGTTATAACATTTCTCAGCGTTAGGACGGTTGGTTCTACTAGAATATTGACAGCAATGGAAAATAAAATCAGCGCGTGTGGGCACGTGCTACATACTCAGAAGCTGAGATGTCTGAATACTTGGTGTCCTTATTCCCTAAACTGTGAGCAAATGCCTTAAGAAAGGGAATTGCTTTGTGAGGTGGCACATGGCACAAATGCTTGGGATCCCAGCACAATCTAGACTTCCTTAGAGGGAATTCAAGTTCAAGGTTGACTTGGGTTACCCAGTAAGACTCTGTTTCATATGAACAAACAAAAAATGAAGTCAAAGAATTGAATGATAAATGTTCAAAAGAAAGCTTGCAAGTGCAGTGAACTAGCAAACAAACAAAGACCCCCCACACACACACACACAAAGCAGTGTCCAGTGTCATTTGGCACCTAGAGTTGTCATCATCCAGTCCTTGTGGGAGTATAACTTGGCATAACCATTATCGAAGTGTTCAAGGGCTTTTTTTTAATGAACTGCTGAGATTATAATATACATTTAGAAAATAAATGTACAATTTATTGCAGTGTTTGTCACACGCACTTTGAAAATCACTGCCCAGAGTGTCCTGGTTTAAATATTCATCAACTGGAGAATGGAATACAACATAGCCATCAGAAAGAGTACCGAAGCAGCGGCATAGATGACTCTGGAAGACATCTGGAGTAAAAGAACTCAATTACCAAAAAATAGATCCTTAATACGTAATGTAATTTGCACAAAATAAGAATCAGGCAAAACTTTTCTCCGGTGATAGATGTTGTATAAAGGTTGGAGGAGTTGGCCAGACATGAAAATGAAGGAGCATCTTGTGGATTAAATTGTCCCAAGCCTTGAGAGCAGTGTGGACATGGCAGTGACAACTGAACACTTCGTCTCTGTCGTATTCTGTCCTAATTATATACCAGTGTTTCTAAAGAAGAATCCCTCTGCCCCCACGGAAACAATTGCAGACTGAAGAATAAAGAAGGAAAGGCAGAGGCTATAAGAAAGTGTTTTACATATGACTTCATAGGAGGAGAAAATGGCTGCCCATGGTACTAGCAACACTCAGATTCTTAGAGAGGGGAGCAGAGCCTAGAATCAACAACCTTTAAGAAAACGGACGATACTGCTTCAGTACCAAGGGACATCATTGATAGGCCATTTTAGGGTGAACAGATTTTGGGAAAGGGGAGAGGACAGGGCACAGGGTTGCCTAGTAAAAATGGTGCCTTTATTCATGATTCATCTGGAGGAGCAGGTGGTATACAGAGATCCTTCCTGGAAGGCTTCTCGTTCCCTTGCTTGGGAGTCACCACCCAGAAGAGCAGTTTGAGCGTGTGACTGATGGTGGGGCTAAGGTAGCAGCCTCCTGAAGTCAGGGGTCCTGGATTAGTTATCTGTTAGGATTGTTCTCTCGTGAGAGGCTGGGGATGTTGGATCTGAGCCCCTTCAGGGGGTGAAGCCTCGAGAAGAAGGCTTCCTGACAAGAGAGTTCTTTATGTTCCTGGTTACCGGAAAGAATTGACCCTTCATAGATCGCCTTCCGTCTGCATTAACCATGGATTTCTAAAACTCGATTCTCCCTAGAGTCTCTCATGAGGAACAGAGTATTCTTTTTTTTTATTATTAAAGATTTCTGTCTCTTCCCCACTGCTGCCTCCCCCTTCCCTCCTCCTCCCCCAATCAAGTCCCCCTCCCTCGTCAGCCCAAAGAGCAATCAGGGTTCTCTGCCCTGTGGGAAGTCCAAGGACCACCCACCTCCATCCAGGTCTAGTAGTAAGGTGAGCATCCAAACTGCCTAAGCTCCCACAAAGCCAATATGTGCAGTAGGATCAAAAACCCATTCCCATTGTTCTTGAGGTCTCAGTAGTCCTCATTGTCCGCTATGTTCAGCGAGACCGGTTTTAACCCAGGCTTTTTCAGACCCAGGCCAGCTGGCCTTGGTGAGTTCCCGATAGAACATCCCCATTGTCTCAGTGTGTGGGTGCACCCCTCACGGTCCTGAGTTCCTTGCTCGTGACCTCTCTCAAGGTCCTGATTTGGACCTTGAGATTTCAGTTCGGTGCTCCAATGTGGTCTCTCTCTGTCTCTGTCTCCTTTCATCGCCTGATGAAGGTTAATATTCAGGAGGATGCCTATATGTTTTTCTTTGGGTTCTCCTTCTTATTTAGCTTCTCTAAGAACCCGAATTATAGGCTCAATGTCCTTTATTTATGGCTAGAAACCAAATATGAGTGAGTACATCCCATGTTCCTCTTTTTGGGTCTGGCTTACCTCACTCAGGATAGTGTTTTCTATTTCCATCCATTTGCCTGCAAACTTCAAGAAGTCCTTGTTTTTTACTGCTGAGTAGTACTCTAATATGTATATATTCCATACTTTCTTCATCCATTCTTCAATTGAAGGGCATCTAGGTTGTTTCCAGGTTCTGGCTATTACAAACAATGCTGCTATGAACATAGTAGAGCATTTACTTTTGTTGTATGATAAGGCCTCTCTTGGGTATTCTTGACTTCTGAATTCTTGCAGTGCTGCTGGAAAGGGACAAGACAGAGGTCAGAGAGAGTGTCAGCCCCAAAGTGTCCTCCTCCCACCACAGTGGAGCAGCAGGGCCCTAGGACTTTTCCTGTTTCTCGTCCAGAAAGATCCTCTCAAAACTCAGCGAATGTACCCACCCGTTCACAGTAATAATACTAGAACAGACAGTGGGATCCTTCTGTAATTTTGGAGTCATTTGAAAACTACGTTAGGAAATTCTCCCCCTATGTCCCAAATCCCTTAAGTAAGGAAATAAACATGGCTTCAGTGTATCCCTTGGGTCCTGCACTGGTTTTGGTCCCTGGTTATTTTTATTTATTTGTTTGTTTCCTTATTTTATGACCACAGACTGGTGTTTTGCCTGCATGTATGTCTGTGTGAGGGTGTCAGAAACCTTGGAATTGGAGTTGCAGACAGTTGTGAGCTACCGTGTGGGTGCTGGGAACTGAACTCAGGTCCTCTGGAGGAATAGTCAATATTCTTAACCCCTGAGCCACCTCTTCAGCAACCCCTCCGTATTGCTTTGATAGCAACAGCTGTTCATGTTGCCTGTGCCATAAAGCATTCTGCTATACCTGCATCCTTCACAATGTGAAGATTCCCTGCGTTATGCATCTAAGCGATGCCCGTCAGACCCTTGCAGAGCCGACCGAAGTCTCATCTGCACGCTGTCTGTGTCTGTATTGCTATAGACGTTTCAGGATTGTTTGTCAGCTACAGAATTGGTCACATTTCAGCCTCCGCTACCCCTGCGCTGTTCCTGATGGAAGATGAAGGGCAGGCTATTGTGTGTGGTGAATACTGGATTGGAGTGTTGGCATTTTTGACAGAACTGGCAATTTTCAAATTGAGTGAGGCGTCAGGCTGCCTCTGCTTTATGGATTATATTTCAGTTTCTTATGGATTAGAGACTAGTCTTGCTAATTGTGTTGATCTGGGCGGGGCTGCAGGACAGTGAGCACAGCCAGGAAGGAACCTTTAGAGGGGCTCAATTGGAGCTGCAAGCTATGTAAGAAACGGAGAAGGTGGCAAGGGGCGGGGGGGGGGGGGGGGGGGGGGGGGGGGGGGGGGGGGGGGGGGGGGGGGGGGGGGGGGGGGGGGGGGGGGGGAATAAGAGAAGCCAGGTGTTACAGTATACAGTGAGGCTCTGGGTGGTAGCCATTAGGGTACCAGATGCCAATTTGCTGTTCTGTTTTTTTTTTTTTCTTTAGGGGTCCCATCTAACTAGACTGAGACCTTGAATGTGAGTTTCAGCTTAGAGAATACATCCACTTAAAAGAAAATCCACATTTTAGGTACCTTTAGTTAATCTGCCTCTCTGTTTAGAAATAATATGCTTAAAATTTTTGTCTATTTCAATATTTTTTTTTCAGCATTATTTCATGGTAGAGAAAAAAAGTCGTCTACTCCATGGCAAACAAGATGGAGGTGGAAGAGTATAGCGCTGATAGGCCTAGGCTTACAATAGTTGAAAATCCTCCCACTGCTAAATTAATATTCACGACATGAAAAGAAAAGGTAGCAGGTAGCGTGTGGGCTGGGCAGGGTGAATTCTGGGATGGGCGCCAGGGATGGGAAGCCTGGCTCCTAGGTTTATCTGGCCACCCAGCACCTTCAGATCCTTCAGATCGGGATTCTTTTGCTGAACACATTCTTCCTCAGTGATAGAAAAGAATGCGCTCGGCTTTCCCAGGAACCCATTGCTCCATTAGCTCCCATTTTATTTATTTTAGTTGCTGGCGACAGTAAGAACGAGGCCCCGTAGCAAGAAACCTGGAGGGTGCGCTCTGCACGGCAGTGAAACTCGGAGATGTGTTCAGGCCCGTGTAAGCTTGAATGGAACCAGAGTGCTCAATCTTCCTCGTTCCTTCTTCCATTCAGGATAAAATGTTGATCGCAAGTTAGGCGGTGAGGTTTAGCAAGACACAGGGGCAGCACATCCACTCAAAGCTGTGTGGCTTGAGACGATTGTCATTTATTGTTTCTCATGATCAGACATTCAGACAGTGCCTGGCCGTTCTGGATGCAGGGAGCAGGGGCGCATCAGTGGGCCGCATTCAGCCGGCTTACCCGGCTACACTCAGCAGGCAGTTGAAGGCTGTGCGTGGTAGCGGTACACTCCCACATTACCCGGGATGTTGAAGCAGGAGAATTGCTGGAGTTCGGGAGTTCACTGCCAGCCTGGTCAACATGGCGATCGTTTGTCACAAGCAAGCAAAACAAACACACCACGGAGAGCTTGGATGTGCTAGGAAGGTAGAAAGGTCTCGCCGTTGCCAGCCGTTTTATCTTCCTTTGCTGTCAGCTTCTCTCTTCACACAGGTAGTCTGTTTACGTTGCTTCTGGCGGCTTCACTTCTTACCTGGTGGCTAGCTGCCAAGAGGAAGAGTTAAAGCTGCCCGGGCGCATGTGACTTACTGTGTCTGTGGGTCAAAGCAGGCCACCGTGCCAGCCGGTTTCAAGCTGATACGGGAGCGGTGGCATGCCGATGGCCGAAAGGAAGGAATCCAGAGTGGCACTTGCAGAAGGCCTACTCAAGTTATTTGCATGTATTGCCTAACCATTGTCAAGAAACTGCTAATTTTAACTCAACTTCTCTGACGATTATGCAACCCTTCCCAGTGGGTGGAGTGCACTAGGGACTTATAAATCCAATGCTGATCAGAACTCCTCCCCCAACTGGCTTATAGTTATTTATACTTATTAAATAATAGCCTGCCCCTGTGATGGAATGTTGATTTATGTATTGTAACTAAGTCCCTTGGATAATTTGATGAATGCATTCTTAATTGGGAGCAAATTTAGACAAAATTAATTTAGTCTAGACCAGGACCTCCTTCTGGCATTGCGGCATTGTGTCCTGGTCAACCTCTTCTTGCATTTCCTCCTATTTTCTGGGGGAATGATGCAAATTCATTTTCTCATATCCAGGGATGATCTTAGAAACAAGTGTAGGCCCGGCAAAAAAAGTTCCAGCACAACTAGGGCTACATAGAAAGACCCTATCTCCAAAAACCTAAATCAATCAATCAATCAATGAAAAAGTAAAGCTAGAATTCTAACATGGGAAAGTCTCAAATACAAAGACTACTTACTTACTCTGAGGCTTGATGAATGCAAATACATGACATCCCTATTGCATCCTAATTATAAAATGTGGCTTATAAATCATAAGTATTTAGTCGTCTGAAGAAAGAGAGATAGAGTAAGTTGGAATATTGATGTTCTGGGCACCTTTCGTCATTTGTTTAACTTCAAGCCTTCTTTTTAATAAAGTGAGAATAATTTACTCTCTGCCTATCTCAGATGGTGTGTGTAAAGCCTCAATGAATAAAAGTATTTAGAACCATACATAAGATATAACCAGGTAATCAAAGTATTGATATGTAAAAACTGAGAAATAAATTATTTAGACAGATGATAAATAGATAGATGGAGAGTTGGATGGAGAGATAGGCAGATAGACAGACAGACTGAAAGATAGATAGGCAGATAGATAGATAGATAGACAGACTGAAAGATAGATAGGCAGACAGATGATCTTCCTTTTAAGGGGCTCAGTCTCATCATAATATTTCCAATAACAGCCAAATATGGTGGTGCATGCCTTTAATGGCATCACTCTGGAAGCAGAGGCAGTCAGATCTCTGCGAGTTCAAGGACAGCCTGACCTATATGCCAAGTTTTTAACTAAACCACAGCAATGGTTTAAAATATTCCCAGTCATTTCGAGAAGTGGATGGCAATACCTAACTTTTTTTTTTCAGTTCTGCTTGGCTCTACCAATTATATTGAAAGTCTGGGTCAGGCGGAACTATCTTGGCTAAAGTTCAGCCTCTCCAGTGTCTGCTTTCTGGGAAGGGTAGTGACAGTGGCCACAGGATTTAGGACTATGGTATCCTCTCCATTTCTTCCCCTTATTTTCTTTCATTCTTTGCAGTCAGAATTCCTTTTCACGACAGATTTGATAAGGCTTTTGGAAGATTTTTTTTATAAATAAAATAAAAATAATTCAAGACTTGTGATGGCCGTAAAACAGTTGTTATATTTAATCCTATGCAGTGGTTTGCGTCTACATTTTTCAAGGGTTGGATGAGCTGCTCGTGACTGTTGAAATTTAAGATAATTTAAATAAAATGCACAGGTCTCAGTCCTGTTAACTGTGTAAGCAGGGCTTATATATGCATGCATCCAGTATCACTGGAAAAGTCTAATGGACAGCAATATCGCAAGGCACTTCCCAACCCACGTGCTACCGTTTATTTTCCCCAAAGTTTCCTTCTCCCTCTCATCTGTCTTGGGTTAAGCAACAGGGTGAAGGGAGTGTAAACGTTTACAGTTTTTTAATTGTGTTAAGAAAATTGTTGGCAATTGATTGAACGAATCTGCCCACTAGACTAAGACTTTTAAATACTTAAAATTTAATTGACGTGGGATGTCTTTTAGTGATGGTTGTGAAGGTGTTTGCTTGTTCTTTTAGATTTATTTATTTATTTATTTATTTATTCATTTTATCTTATGTGTATGAGTGTTGGCCTGCATTATAACGTGCACCACATGCATGCCTGGTGCTCTTGGAGGCCAGATCCCCATGGGCACTGAATCCCTTGGAACTGGAGTTAGGATGGTTATGCACCACCATGTGAGTGTTGGGAACCGAACCTTAGGTGCTCTGCAAGAGCAGCAAGTACTTCTACCCACTGAGCCATCTCTCTGGCCCTGCATGCTGGTTGGTTTGCTTTCTTGCTTGCTTTGGCTCTTAAACAGACTAGACTCGTGTGACAGTTAAACCTTCTTGTAAACTGGTGACTACACGTCTTGCATTGAGTGTTTCATTTCTTCTAAAACCTTTGCAACAGACTTCTTTCCCATAGCTAATTGGGCAACTTGGCTCTTATCAAAGTTAGTTGAAGTGCTATGTGCCCTTTCCTCAGTTTAAACAAAATTTCTAATCCAAGATCTGTGGGGATCTTGATACCTGCCAGTTAAAATATTGACTTTAAATAGAGAGGTCATAAAAAATGTGAGATTAAAATGATATGGCGCAGAGTCGTTATCACACAACCCACAGTAAATGGAGCTTGCACACTGCTGGGCTTCAGCTCCATGGCTCCTGCTCCTAGGTGTTCTAAACCGGGCTTCAATCATGGCACTTTCCGCTGAGAGACTGATGTTCTTTAAATGCTTGGGAACAAAAATGTACTTTGTGTTGAAGGGTTGCTGAAAGGCATTAAGATAGTACCACGAAGATCTGGCGTGAGAACGGATGGTCCTAAAAGCCAAGCCACATTTCTTGGGATCAGAATCAGAAAATTTTGTGTAAGCATCGTGGTTCACCAGACATGCCTTCCTTAACGGAAGTCTGTTTTCCACTTTAATGTAGACATAATTTATGCGATGCCAGGAAACCAAATTTTACCTTAATGTCTCTTAATGCTTGCCACTTGAGCCAAAGTTTAGTAATTTTTTTTTTAATGGTGAAACTAAAAGTGAACTTTTGTGGCCGACATCTTACATTCCACATGAAGGTATTGTTTTCCTGTCTCATCAAGAGTAGCTTGCATACCAAAAAAATAAACTTGACAGTTGGAGATGCCTCCCCAGCCTGGATCTTGGAGAAAGAAATCTGTGAAGACCTGGCTGCTGGGGCAAACTCCCTGGCTTAATTCTGCTGAACCTAGATAATTGCTGGCTACTTTGTGTCTTCTCACAAATGCCAAGTCCTTAAGTGAAGTGAAACATTTGTCACCAGTGTTTCCTAGTACCTGAGTTAGAACACACCACTATATGCAAAGTTTCGGTGTAGTGGCCAGCATCCCTTCTCCCCAAATTCCAGCTCCTGGTTCTCCAGGCTACCTACCCCCTTTGTCCCCAGACACTTTATATATTACGTATGAACTTAAGGAAGGTGGTTTCTTAGGCAGGGTTGGCTTGTGGCTTCTATCCGGATTTCTCCGAAGGCACTGAGCAGTGGATTGCTGCAGCGGGTTGAGAATTTACACCTGCCTAAGAGTTTATCGTTACAGAGCAAGTTCCTCAAGAGAGCCCTAGTTCTGCCTGATTAAACCACCACTGCACTGTTTCCTGAAGTCGGGAAGACGTGTGGGGTGCCAGGTGAAAACCCAGAGTGGATGTAAGGAAAATGGCTGGTGGGGTGATAACACTCCGGAGCGTGTCAGTCTTGCCTGACGTAGCAGGCACTTTCAGGTTCTCTTCCACCAAAGCTTTCCTTCCTCATCCCTTTCGGTCTCTGTCTCCCTGTGTATCAGTTACTTTCCGATTGCCACGACAGAACACCATGAGCAATGCAGCCTCTAGAAGGAAGAGTTTATTTGGGCTTAGAGTTCCAGAAGGTTAGAGAGTTCACAATGGTGGAGAGAAGGCATGGAGGCAGGAGCAGGAAGCTGAGGGCTGACATCTTGAACCATAAACATGAGAGAGAGCTAACTAAACAAATGCAGGAGTCTTTAAACTCCCAAAGCCCGACTTTATTTAATGACATGCCTCCTCCTGCAAGGCCACCCCTAGTAAGTACCCTCCTCGCGAACAGTGCCATCAACTGGTGATCAAGTATTCAATTGTCTGAGACTCTGAGGGGCATGTCACTCAAACCAGTGTACCCTGTCGTTCCCCTGGTGTTATATAGATCTTTGACACATATCACTGACCCATCTTGCTTTGTGTTTGCCTTTTCCTAATTTTTTTGTCTCTGTGTCTTAAAAAAATACTTGTATAACATATAAAATTCATAAAGATACATAATTTGAATTCGTGAACTAGAACTCAGCGAGAAAGGAGAGTTGAAAAACTTATGACTACAATGAACATAAGCAAGAAATGGACTTTACAGGGTCATATCAAATTCAAAAGTCTAGTTTATAATACTGCTTGAAATGCCAATGCTTAGTTTATGGAACTTTTAGATTACTGTTTATTAAGCATCAAGCCAAACTTAGAGGTGTACACAGGGTCAAAGACACAGGTCCAGAAAGATTGTTTCCCTTTTAATCCACAGGCTAAGCAGAAACTAATGCAGTTATTTAGAGGGTCAGTTTTAACTGAAAACAAAACTAAAGAGAATAGTTCCTAGTCAATAAGTGATTATTTGACAATCATTATTCTCGTTACAAAAATAACACAATGAGGAAGACAGTATTCAGGTAAAAAGAGCTGTTTTCAATTGTTTTACTGGTTTTGTTTTGTGATGTTTTGTTTTGATTTTTGAGGCAAGGTTTCTCTGTGTCTCCCTGGCTATCCTGGAACTCACTCTGTAGATGAGGCTGGTCTCGAACTCACAGAGATCTGCCTGCTTCTGCTTCCTGAGTGCTGGGATTAAAGGCGTGTGCCACCACAGCCTAGTTAGACGGGGAATTTAATCGTGACCTGGTTTCCTCCTGTGTGTCGTGACAGTCGGAGTTAATGGGTGTGAAATCGGACGTGGGCCGTGAGATGGCTCAGAAGTTAAGGTCCTTGCCGCCAAACTAAACAACTTAAGATCCATCCCTGGGATCCACAGGGTAGAAGGAGAAAACTGACTCTTGCAAGTTGTTCTCTGATGTCTTAGGCACACCATGTGCCTCACTCTGATGTAAGTTAAAAATTTTTAAAAACAAAGCCGGGCGATGGTGGCGCACGCCTTTAATCCCAGCACTCATGATGCAGAAGCAGGCACATCTCTGTGAGACCAGCCTGGTCTACAGAGCTAGTTCCAGGACAGGCTCCAAAGCCACAGAGAAACCCTGTCTCGAAAAACCAAAAAAAAAAAAAAAAAAATTTAAAAACAGACATCATACAAATATTTTTATCTTTTACTGATTATCATGCTACCACAAACAAAACAATGAGCCATGCTTTTTATGATTCCTTTGGTAGGGTCGGGTTAGCTCAGTGTTTCATGTGACTTTAGCTAGGTCACTGATGCAGGTGGATGGATGCCTTTGGGAACTCAGCAAGGGGTGGAAGGCCCAGTGACCTCACACATTCTTGAGCTGTCCAGCTGTGGCTGGAATACCTTGGTTCTCTATGTGGTTTGTCATTTTGCAAGACACTGCTCCATGTGGTCTCTAACTAGATAGAAGACTAGTGTAGACGTCCTCAAACTTCGTTATAGCTGAGAGTCCTCAGTGGCGATGCCTCTGCAGCACTGTTCAGGTTTGAGGGCATGGATGTAGTTCAGTTAGGAGCGTCTACCTACCACACATGAAGCACTGTGTTTGAGCCTTAGCATAAGAGAATGTCAAAAACTCGCTGTAGTGCCACACGTCTGTTAGCCCGGCACTCACTTGGAAGGTTGAGGCAGGAGGAACAAAAGTTCAAAGACATCCTGACCCACATAGCATGGTTGAGGCCAGCCTAGGTAATAGGAGACCAAACAAACCCAAACAAAGGAAAGCTTGAGAAACTAAAAGATTCCGTTCCCGAGGAATCAGCGATTAGAAGCAAGCTCAGTTAATGGCACTTAGAGAGATTAGAATTTTGCTGTTAAGTTGCACAAGTGACTGTCACATACTTATGGTGGCCTTTTTGATTTACCCCCGCCAAAACCACTTTGAATTTATCCCCACCGAACAGTGAGAAAAAAATAGTCAGACTTGATGTTGCTCCAGATGTTAGCTGCACAGTTCTAGTGTGCTTGCTGCAAAAGCAATTTTGAACCCCCTCTAGTGGCAAAAAATGTTCTTGTATTTTTTTTCCAAAGATTTTTTTTTGAATTAGTAAGATGGCTGACTAACATAAAACAAAATATAGTTTCAAAAACACACATGGTTCTTACCACAGCCCACTGTCTGTATGTTACAGAAGGTTTTTAATCTCTTATGGCAAATGCTCACCTTCCTAAGCAATATTAATCATATATTTCAAAACAAAAGGAAACTTCTTGTAACTTTTAAAGAATAAAATCTCCTAGCTGCTCCTTTTAGTTCATGTTCTTGAATAAAAATGTTTGGACAAAAATTAAAATATTCTGGTGTCTGATTTTAAATAAGTAAGTTGAATTTTAAATTCTCTTTGAAGAATTGGGGTTTTTTTCTCAGTTTTTTTTTGTTTGTTTGTTGTATTTTGTTTGTTTTTATAGAGGACTGTATTTAAAAGCGTCCGCCTTCAGCTGGAGAGCAATAGGTATTGATTGAATGCAAAGCTTGCAGGGCACCAGAAGCCAAACTTAAACAAATACGGGTGCCAAAGTCTTATGCTTTCATCTTTAAAAACAAAGTTTGAATGTGGTGTTTCGGAGCCAGTGGAAGGCAGTACTCTAACTATCGCCATCAGTCTGCACAAGGGTGGGAACACGAAAACCGCAAACCGCTCCCCATGAGTGCCGATGAAATTCGCCCGTCCCACTGCTCAAGCTAATTAATGATACTCATTAGCATACTATATTACCTGCCCGTCTGTGGACAGAGCTAGTCCTCTACTGCTCCTGGAAAAGGCTTCCTTACAAAATAGCACTCACAACTATTCGTGGAAGCTGACCTAACTCATCCTGCACCCCCTGGCAGGTTGACAACCACATCCCTCTCTCTGCTCCCCTGGCCTCACAGGCAGGAAAAAGGCCAAGGGGTGGTAAGAATTCATAGGGGTTTTGTTGTTCGTCTTTAAATCTCCAGAAAGTAGAACCTGGGCTAGCCAAATACTTTCCAGAGAGTTTGTTTGAGAGCACAGGATGGACTAAGACACTTAGTCTACCCAATCAAAAGTTAGACATTTTTTTTCTTTCCAATACCTCTAAGTTCTGCGTTTATAACCAAGTGTGTGTGTCTCTTGTGGTCTTAATTACATCCGGTGCTGTGAGCTGGCAGCATTTCCTCTGCTGAGCCTGCCCCCGTTATTTGCCAGGTTTCATTTCTGTGAATCCAGAGAGAGGAAACTGAGTTGTACTAGACAGTGACATTTAAGAAAGAGCCGAGTTTAAGGATGACTTTGATTTTTTTTTTTTTTTTTTTTTTTTTTTGAAAACCAAAGAAAAGAAAAAGCCCCAAACAAAGGCACAGTATTTGTTATCCACAACCCGGTGAGATGGTCACTAAAACCTAAGGGGGACAAAAGACCTCAAGCTGTGCGGCCCAGCTCAGGAGCCCCCTGCACAGTGCTCTCTTGAATCCGTAGAAAACTCTCACTTGATGGAGAGAGACCAGAGACTCCATGCCTACTCTAGCTGCACGGACTTGAGATAATGAAAGCGAATTTGCATTTCTCAAAATGGTGCTCTCATGGAAATGTGTTTTGGAACGGTAGTCTCCGCTCACAGCTGCATTCAATTGAGGAGAAGTGACTTCCAGAACGAAATTCAGCGTCACAGTTTGAACTCGCCTGGAACACAGCCCTGTGGTCTGACCGCTCTCCACGAGGAGGAAGCTGGACACAGGTGCCCAGCTGGGGTGATTTCGTGTCGATCGTACCCAACAGGACCCCTTAGGCCGTGTCAGTGTTTCTAACTGAAGAGTTGCTGTTCTAGAACAGTAATCGTACTCATTACTCTCTTGTTTTTCAAGAGTTCCCCTCTCGATTTTAAAACTGCATTTTAGAGATGTAATTCCCTTCTGGAATTCTATGCACAGAGACTCTATGTTACAATCTGTGTGTGCAGAATCAGTCAAGTAGATAAATGTAGATGTGAATGTAGTCAGGCCTTCTGGAATTAAAAATGGCATTCTTTATTTTCAGGCATTTTATTTCCTTTCAGTTTTAGTCTCCCGTTCATTCCTTTATGGTGGGGTGAGTACAGTTCAGTTATGTATTTTTTTCTTGGCTTCATAAGATCAGATGATTTTCTACATATATTTCCATGCAATGTTATCTTAGACTTTTGGGGGAGGGGTTCAAGACAGGCTTTCTCTGTGTAATCCTGGCTGTCCTGGAACTCAACTTTGTAGAACAGGCTGGCCTTGAACTCAGAGATCTGCCTCCTTCTGCCTCCTAAGTGCTGGGATTAAAAGTGTGCACCACTACTGCCCAGCCATCTTAGATATTTTTGTATGGGTTTTTACAAATCTATTGGATAGGCATCGCTGACTTCTACTTCCCTACATATTCTATTTCTTTGTTTTCAAAAGGGAATGTTGCATTACTGTAACTTGGATACTGCCAAACCTTAATGTATGCGGTCTTCAGTGAGGGAAACGTAGCAAGCGGGGGATGAAGTTTCAGTCAGAAGTTATCAGGTTGAAGCAAAGTCTTAACACAGTAAGCCAGAATTAACAAACATAGATAAAAATTCCAGCCTTCTCAATTGACAGGAAGCAAAACTATTTCCGGCATAACTCGGGTGACAAAGAAGCCAGGCATTTTTTTCATTACTTGACCAAGCTCCTAAGTTGCCTTGAAGACCTTTATTTGTAATTTGTTTTCACATTCTTTTCCTCTTGAGGAGTAGCCCTCCTAGCAGTGAGATCCTAATGAAAGAGAAGCCACTGTGACCCTGCCTGGTTCCGAAGTCTCCCAGAGTGAGGTGGCGGCACAGATCTGGACAGGACGCGCTCATTCCCAAAGTATAACACAGTTCTTCAAACCATCTCATCACAAATCTCCTGGCTTCTAATAGCAAGAGAAATGTCTCCTTTGACACAAAACATGTATGTTTCTAAACAGAAGAGCCCGTGACTCAAAGAGTTTGCAAAAAATTGTCACCTTTGACATTAACTTGTAACTATCAGATTATAATATTTTTAAAGACACTGAAATATGTAAACATTAAAGATGCATTTTAAAGTTGAGGAAGGATAGGATAGTTAATTTGCATGTTTTTACTTTTTTTTAGGGGGGTGGGGTGTAGATGGGAGGGTGCTGTGTCAAGTTATTCCTGTCCTAGAATCTGGGGCTCTTTGTTTTTTTCCAAAACCTTTAATTGGAGTAACATTAATGTGTCGCCTGCCACTGTTGTGGGTGAAAATACTACAGCATCTTTAATAATAAATGTTTGGAAAGAAAAAAAAATAACACCTTAGGTAAGCTGGTGGGGTTGACTGACGCTAAATTCTTCCCCTTTTAAAATGACTTGGCAGTCAGTCACAAGCACTAACCTATAAAGGCCGAGGGTGCGCTCCTTAGTAGAGCATGTGCCCTTCGCCCACAAAGCCTGAATTCAATCCCAGCCCTGCAAAAATTAGTTATTAAGATTAATTAACCCGTAACACTCTTTCTCACAAAACTTTCCCACTATTTGTTTTGTGAGACATTCTGATTGTAATAGAGACTCCTTGGAGTGCGACCATACCAAGGACATACAGGGGAGTCAGAACCTGAGTTAGGAAAGCAGAGTTCAGGAAAGTCTAAGTTTGCTGCCTTCCCATACCTCCGGACTGACTCTAGTGAGCACGGGCCCTGTGGATACCAACTGGGTCACTGCCTTTGGTTCAGGCATGGTTTTAAAGGGAAGAGTTTGACAGCATCCTCCCTAACTCCTTCCATTCCTGTCGTCCAGTTGTTCTTGGCTTAGCAGGTTTCAGGGGCTGGCTCCATTGCTTCCTGATACCCATGGGATTCTCTTGCTTCCGGAGTCTGTGTTGAAATCCTGTGAGTCACCCCGGTGTCGTTGCTTCTCTTTCTTAACATCAGCTGGCTCCTCCTTTGTACTCGGCCTCCAGTGGCTCAACCTTAGTCACTCATCAACATCGGTTGGATGAGTTGAGGAACAACCGGTTAGGGATGAAAAGTATTTTAGAGTTCCCTTCACTCAGTCTTCCGAAAGTGCTAATAAGATCCAAACCAACTAAAAAGCAACTATACAGGGAAAGGGATTTTGACAACTTTAGGGTTCAAACTCCTTAGGTTAAAAAGAGTTCACTGGGCCAGGCTGTGGTGGCACATGTCTTGAGGCCCAACACTAGGGAGGCAGAGGCAGGTGGATCACTGTGAGTTCGAGGCCAGCCTGGTCTATAGAGCAAGTTCCAGGACAGACAGGCTGCTAAGCAGAGAAACTCTGTCTTGACCCCTGCCCCCTACCTCGCCAAAGGGGGGAAAAAAAAAAAAAAACTCAATATAGGAGTCAAGGGTTCAGCAGGTAAAGCGGGTAAAGTGATTGCTTGCAAGCTTGAGAATCTAGGCTCTCACACTCAAAATAGTATTGCTTTAAAATCCTCCCACTCCACGCTGCCCCATTTAAGCAGCTGTACCTTCAGGCATGGCAATATGAGTTAGGTCCACATGCCAGGTAGGACAGTCTCCTTCTCAGTTCTTCTGAGACCTGAAGAGGACTCTGGTTGAGGCCACCTAATAGCAATCATTTCTCACGAGAATAGCAATTGCTAATTACTATAAGGTCAGCATCCTTTATTTATCTATTGGTACTGGGACTCGAACTCAGGTCTTTCCACATGCCTCGCAAGTGCTCTCCCACCGAACTGTGCTTCCAGACCAGCAAACATCCTCTTCATATTTGTCTTTAGAATTCCTTCCCTTCCCGTTACTGCCCTCCTTATACACTTTAGTTGCCCAGGAAATGAAAATAAATCCGGGGAAGAGTCCTCAATTATTCATTCCTTTGCATCCTTTTATTTTTAAAACTACAAAGAGGAGTTCTGAAATTCATGATGCGGAATCTTTTTTTTTTTTTTTTTGATTCTGCTACATGTCTAGTCAGTTACGAGTGCGTAGACAGTAGATATAATCACACCCAAGTGTGTGATTTTTCTTTTCATTTAAAAATATTCAAGCCAAAGTTGTGCTGAAATTCAATTTAAAATTCAGCTACTCAGCTCTTAGTGCACGTAGACCCAACGGTTGGCCATTAATGGGGCTTTCATTGCCCTGCACTTTGGAGGCAGGCTGCCTTCCCAAATGCATTTAGGACTATTTTCACTCGTTAGAGAACCAATTTTTCCCAGAGCCTTCTCTGAAGACTTTCTGCGTAAAAACAAAACAAAATGGGCAGTGAGAGCGCCATACGAGTTGAGGACAATTTTCTTTTTAATTTTATAAAATTATATTTTTTTCTTAGACTCTTAAGGCAATTTTAAAAAATCACATTTGATTCCAGAATTACAGTAGTATAGGATACAGGTGGCTAGAGTGAGGAGATTTGGGGGAGGCGGGGAAGGGGTGGGAGGAGAATGAGAACAAAAATATGCTGATGATGTGGGGGGGCACACAAAAACTCAAGAAAGTATGGCCATGATGAGTTTGGCTCCCAGTCAAAAAGTTAAGCTTGGAACCGTACACACGGGCTTCTTTGGTCCAGTGGCGATGATTAGGATTGCTGTGGGTGAGATCATCTGTTGAAAAGATCTGGAACAGATAAGGGGTGGGGACAAAGGAAGACAAACAAAAGATGGCAATTTGGGATTCTGTGGAACAGGTTGGTGACATGGATACAGAGCCCAGCGGTGCTGGATGGACAGAGAAGTTGAGGAGCGTTGAGGAGAGAGCAGAAATCCTTAGCTAGAATGCAAGCTGCCCGTGTGCAAGCTTCTACTGAGGGGCCATCACTCAGTAACCCTGGCAGTGAGGGAGAAAAAAAAAAAAAAACTCAACGTCTTCATTAACAAGAAATGCCTTCTTTCCTTGTCTTAAGGTAGAGAAAACTTGAGCAAGTAAATAGTCCAGGGAAAACCATTACCTCGTCTTTCCTTGTTTCTAAAGGGAAGGCATATTAATGCAATGCTTTATTTTGCACACTTGTGCAATAGTCGTGCAAGCATAGGTATGTGCATATGCCTACAGCAGACAGAGGGTACTGCAGCGACATCCTAAGGAATGCTTTCTACCTTCCCTGGGAAAGGGCTTCTCCTTGGCCCGGAAGCCACTAGTTGTCTAGATGGACTGGCCTGCAGGCCTCAGGGATGCTCTGGTCTCTTCCTTCCAAACCCTGGAATTAACAAGTGCCTGAAGTGTGGGTCACTATGCCTGGCATTTTGACCGGACTTCTGAGGATGGAGCTAGGTCTTCGTGTTTGTGAAGCAGGTACTTTCCCACCTGAGCTATCTCCTCAATCATGAAAAAAAAAAAAAAAAGACTCACTGTTGAAAACAAACAGAACTATATTTGATGTGGGGAGATTTGGATGAGGGGTGGGGATAAGCAGCAGTGATAGGGAACTTCATTTTAAGTAAGGGATACACGGCACAAGTCTTCATCTTGTAAAGGACTAGAGACACTTCTGAAACTATTGACATGGAGAGCAATGCCAAGAAGATATGGAAAAATATAGAGATGCGTCTGAGAAAGTACTGAAGCCACTTCCTATAAATAGTTTCAGGCGATGGCTCATTATTTGGCACTGGAGGGAGAATTGAAGGTTTCAATTAATTCACGAGGGATGGGGCCAAGGACACTTGGAGATGAGTAAACTGGAGATTTCCCAGTACTGATGGTGTAACGAAAACCAGGTGAATGTCTAGTGGAATTTTAAGTGGGTATTGCTATGGTTTACAATGGGAGGCTGCTGGCAGTTTAAGAGAGAAATAGAAAGGTCTTGTCTGAAATGCCCCTTCCAAAGAGGCCTGGAAGAGCTGTGAACACTACCTGCTAGAAACAGCAGTCTGGAAGAGCTTGTGGGTACTTCAGATAATAATGCTTATCAGTAGGAGGAAAGTGTCTCAGAAAATTAAAAGATGCAGTCGGGTGGTGGTGGTGGTACATATTTTTAATCCCAACAATCAGGAGGCAGAGGCAGGTGAGTCTCTGTGAGTTCAAGGCCAGCCTCATCTACAGGGTGAGTTCCAGGACAGCCAGGGCTACACAGAGAAACCTTGTCTTGAGAAACAAAGCAAAACAAACCAAAACCAAAACCAAACAAACAAAAAAATTAAAACATACTACTGGAGAATGAATGGGTATCTTGGATCCAATTTGGGCTCCCAGTAGAAAGAGAATGACTGCCTATGACAACAGAGGAAGGATAACCTAATAAACAGGGACACCCCAAAATAAAATGAGTTTCCTTTGGGGCCAGCTCTGGGCAGAATCATGATCTCTGTACTACCAGTATAAAATACTGAGAAAAACAACATAAGGGGCAACAGTTTATTTCAGCTCACAGTTGAAGGATACACCCCAAAACTGTGGAGGAATTCACAGTGGCAAGAGATGGTTACACCCCACAACTATAGAGGAGTTTACGGTCAGAGTGAAATGAAATGTAGAAGACTGGTGATGCTGTTGGTGATGATGAGATCTCATGGACCAGAAGTGTGAGAGCACAGAGAATTGGGAAATATAGTATAAGGACAAATGAAAGGAAGACTCTAAAATACTTGATTAGCAATGTCTCCTAACATATTAAGTGCTGAAATGATAATGTCTCATACTACCATTCTTATTTTATTTGGTTTGGTTTATTTTCTTTTTTCAGCACTGGAGATGGAACCTAGGGCCTCATGGTAGGTAACCTAGCTACTACCATGGATACAAGCCATAGATACTACCAATGGATGCAAACTCTGTTTTACTTTTCGAGACAGGGTCTCACTGTATTGCCCCAGTCTTGTCCAGAGCTCATTATGCACCTCAGCAGGTCATGCAATCAAGAGTATTCTGCCTCGGCCTCTGGACTAGTGAGGATTACAAACCTGTACCTCTAGGCCCAGCTAGAACAGCCAAGAATGGGAGGTTCAGAACTTGATGCCTCTCGGTGTTATCAATCACCGAGAGGAAGTGGATACTGTAGGTTATCTTGAAATTAAACTGAAAGATTAGAGGTGTTTGGGGTTTTTTTTCCCAATTAACTTAAGTAATTGGTTTTTTTAAAAATAATTTTTACTAAGTTTGTTCTTTGACAATTTTGTGTATTCTTGTTCTCACTCCCCAATTTTTAAACTCTCCCTTCTCCTCCCTACAAGACCCTCTTCACATTTATATCTTTTTCTTTTGTTTTGGGACCCACTGAGTTTGACCAGGGCTGTCTATGTAGCCATGAGTTTAGAAGTATCCTTTGGGAACTCCTGGACTCACAGTGGGTGCCTAGCTAAAGACAAGGATCTTCTCCCCCAGAACTGAGAGGAGCCTTTGTCTACAAATATTTAGAAGAGAGTTTGACATTATGTCAGTTTAGGGAAACAATAGTAGTAAGTTTTTCCTAAGGCCTAAGACCATGAGCTTTAGGCCAGGTTTGCAGTATAAGGCTTCAGATTCAATCAGAGAAGTTGATTGCCCCATAGCAGCTGTGACATTTTGGCACAGTGAGGACACCTTACCTGGCAGGTTGGTATTCATAGTTCATAGGCTGCTCAACGTTGAGCAAGATCATTGATGCTATTTCTCCAATGCCCGGCACAGTGCCTTCTGGCACTGCCACAGCTAACCAGTAAGGGGGAAGCTTCCAGATTTCCAGATCAGTTCCAGCTTGATTAGTCTGTACCTTGAAACTGAGGTGTATGGTATTTTCAATAGGGTCTTATCAGCTGGTTTTGTTGAATAATGAGGCGGAATGGCGACAGTCTGTATTGTTTTAGGGGCCTCCATACCTGGCACAAGAAAGTAGTATCTAGCCACTTTATAACTTTTTTTTTTTTTGGCTTACAGAGTAATACTTTTCCATATGTTTTTTTTTTCATATACTCTCCTTTTGGTTAGTCCTCTCGCCCTTCCTCTTCTTCCTCATTTCCTACCCCTGTGTTTACACTCTCATCCCAGTCTTTTCCTTCTCTACTTTTTACATTAGCTATGCAATACTTTCCCCACCCCCTCCCTTAAAGCGTCCTTCATGCCCTTCTAGATTCCTGGCTTCTGCAGGTACTCCAGAGTAAACACACAAATCGATAGTTTTGGAGCTAGGATCTCTCTCTCTCTGTCTCTGGAAGAGCACATGCAACATTTATCTTTCCGAGTCTGTGTTACCTCATACTTCATTCATTCTTTTCTCTTCTTTGACCAGTTCTATCCATTCCATTCAACTGCAAATTTCATTTTTTTCCCTCACAGCTAACAAAAATTTTGTGGTGTCTACATACTACATTTTCATTATCCATTTATTAGCTGATGGTCATATAGGCCAATTACATTTCCTAGCTATTGTGAAAAAGAGTAGCAACGAACACGAGTGAGCATGTATCTCTCTGTGTAAAAGACAGGGTCCTTTGGATATATGCCCAGGAGTGATATAGCTGCACTGTATGGTAACTGTAGGTTCTAGCTTTTGGGGGAGCCTCCACACTGATTTCCATAGTGGCTGTACCAGCTTATACTCCCACCAACAGTGAGTAAGGATACTTCTTTCACTACATCTTCACCAACGTTTGATTGTCATGTGCTAGTCATTCTGACTAACATAAGATGGAATCTAAAAGTAGTTTTAATTTGCATGGCCCTGATGGCTAATGATGGCAAATGCTTTTTTAACATGTTTGCTTATCTGTTTGGAATTATTCTTTTCAGAATTCCCTGTTCAGATCTGTAGACCATTTGTTTTATTTTTCTGTGTGTGGGTATTCTACCTGCATGTACCTTTGTGTACCACGTGTATGCCTGGAACCTGTAGAGGCCAGAAGAAGGCACCAGATTTCCTGGAACTGGAATTAAAGAGAGTGGTGAGCTGTCCTCTGGGAATTAAACCTTGATCCTCTGGAAGAGCAACCAGTGCTCTTAACTAGACATTGCTATAGTCCCCATTTTTGATTGGGTTTTTTTTTTCTTGATTTTATATTTATATTTTAGTCCTTTGTATAGTCTAGTCCTCTGTTGAATGTATCACTGGCAAAGATTTTCTTCCATGTCGTGGGCTATTGTTTTGTGTGCCTAATGATTCAATCAACCATCCCCTTCTTATTTCAGAGATCCCATTGGTCAATAGTTGGCCTTCCTGTTTGATTTGTGCCACATGTAGAAGGTCCTTACTTGTGTCTTATCTTGTGGCATATTTCCTGCCTTTTCAGAGTTTCAGGTTCTATGCTGAGGTCATTGATTGATGTGTGTGTGTGTGTGTGTGTGTGTGTTAGATTAGGATATAGTTTCATTTTTCCACATGTAGACATCCACTGTCCTCAACAATTTGCTGAAGATTCTGTCTTTTCTATACTGTATGTTTTTGGCATCTTTCTCAGAAAGAAAAAGGGGGTGGCTGTAATTTTATGGACATATATCTGGGCGTCTAAGTGTTCTATTCTGTTCTATTGACATATGTGTTTGTTTTTGAACTAGTACCATGTTTTGCATTACTACAGCTCTGTAGTATGATGTGAGATAGGCGATGATAATCCCCTTAGTATAATAGCCTTGCCTAGCCAGGGTCTTTTGAACATCCGTGTACATTTTAAAATTGTTTTTCTGTTTCTCTGAAGAATAGCATGGGGCTTTGGTTGGGAGTGCATTGAATCCATAAATTGTTTTTGGTAGCAGGATCGTTTCAGAATATTTAATTCTTCTAGTCCATGAGCATGGGAGGTATTTCCATCTGATAGTATCTTCCTGGAGTTCGTCCATCAGAGTTTTAAAGTTTTCATTGTAGAGGCCCTCCAGCTTCTAAGTGGGGTCTATTCCAAGATAATACATCTTTAAGACTACTGTGAATGGAATTGTTTCTCTGATTTCTCTCCCAGGGTGTTTTCATTGGTATATAGAAAGACTGCTGATTTCTGTGTGTGTGTGTCAATTTTGTATCCTGCTACTTTGCTATTTATAAGTTCTGGGGGTTTGTGATGGAGCTTTTTAAATGTCTTATAAGTAGAGTATCATCATCTGATAACAGGAATAGCTTAACTACTTCTCTTCCTATTTGAATCAATTTTATTTCCTTCCTTTGTCTTATTGCTCAAGCAAGATTGTAGAGCACTGTTGTGAATAGGGGTGGAGAGAATGAACAGTTTTATCTTAGTCCTGATTTTTATACGATTGCTTCAGATTCTTCTCTATTTAGCATAACGTTGACTACAGGTTTGAAAACAGAGCCTTTATGATGCTGATGTACGTCCTTTCTAACATTATTCTTCCTAGAGCTTATATCATGAAGGGATTCTGTCTTTTTTCCAAAGGACTTTTCTGTGTTTATTGAAATGATCATGTGATTTCTGTCTTTGAAGTCCATTTATATGACTTATTACACTTATCAATTTGAGTAAATTAAATCAGCCTTGAATCTCTGGATAAAGCCAACTTGATCATAGTAAATATTTTGATGTTTTCTAGTTTTTTCCTCTTTCTCTTCTTTTGAAACAAGGTCTGTCTGTATAGCCCAAGCTTGCTTTAAACTGATGGTGCTCCTCCTATCTGAACCTCCTGGATACTGGAATTATGATGCAAAGACAAGCCTGGAATTTTAGGAGAAATAAAGTCACTTATGAAAACTTCTTCTCTGTGTGCTTATGTTATCTAAAGAAGGTTTATTTTGCTGATGATAAAAGATGATAGTTTACCATTATCATATAATTATATTATGATTTTCATAATTATTTTTCCTCACAAAAGTGATAAGGTAGGTATTCAGTTTCCTTTTGTATAGCTGTAGATTTAGATGAAGGTTGCTAAGCTAATAAATTTATATTTCTCTTTTACTTTTTGTTGTAGTTTTTATTGAAGGCCTATGCTTATCTACTCTTCTATGATAGCAATGGCAGCAGTTTGTAGATGGTGCAGTGAGATAAAGTGGTCATCAGAGAACTCTACTGTTTTGTGGTAAAGAAGAAGAAGGCAGAAGCAGATGCTTTGAAAAAAAATCAACCATCGGAGTTTCAAGGGGCTGTGTCATGAAAGAAAATAATTCCTGGTTGTGTCAATCATTCTGAAAATACATTTTGGTGCTATTTTGTATTTTAATAAGTAAATGTTCGCTCAAGAGAAAGAAAATATTTAGTTATTCCCAAACTTCTTAGTTTAAGAAGCTGTGTTTTGTGTATATCTTATAGCAAAGATTTTTTTTAATAATGAGAAAAGGTAGATTTGTGGTTGGGTGGATAATGGTTGGATGGATGGATGGATGGATGGATGGATAAATGGATGGATAAATGGATGGATAAATGGATGATCGACAGACAGAAAGGACACTGAGGTTATCCGCAACCTATCTTTTTTGTCCCTGGAACCACTTTCTGGCTCATTCTCTATATGAGAGTCAGGACGACAGTGTGTGTCTTTATCAGTTTTGGTCTTAAATCATTAAGGACTGAGCCACAGGCACTGGCGGTAGCTTACAGAGACTCTCAAGAGTACTGGACTGGCAAGGAGACTGGGAGGGACTGATTTACGGTGCAGCCAGGTCGCTGGGCATGTACCGCTCTCTTGCTGGATGCCTTTCCCCAGAGCAAATAGTACAAAGTGCATGCAGAGTCTTGGCATTTCCTCAAGGGAGTTCATAATGTACAACGTGTTGTGTAGTAAGATGGCCTAATTTATGTATTAAGACAGCCCTTACAAAAATAAAGCAAGGAGTCTCGGGAAATGAGAACAGGAAAAGCTCAGAGGGGGCAGACCATGAGCTGTGATTTTTAACAAAGTAAAACTGAGAGATGCATGAGTGTGATCTGGTGGATGGAAGAAGAGAAGCTGCTTCCTGGCAAAGCTCAGAGCCAGGAAGGAGCAAGTCCATGGGCAGCCAAAGCATGAGGAGTAGCTGAGAAGTCCATGAGTAGCCAAAGCATGAGGAGTAGCTGAGAAGTCCATGAGAAGCCAAAGCATGAGGAGTAGCTGAGAAGTCAATGGGCAGCCAAAGCATGAGGAGTAGCTGGAAAATCCATGGGTAGCCAAAGCATGAGGAGTAGCTGAGAAATCAATGGGTAGCTAAAGCATGAGGAGTAGCTGAAATAGACTTAAAGGGACAGGGGAGTCAGAGCGGAGTGCCTTGCGCCTGAGTGTTTTAGAAGGTAAAATGAACAGCCAGTGGCAATGAAAAGCTGTTTTGAAAGCTTAGGATGTAGCATTTGGACTGAATAAGGAAAGGTCACAGGAGAAAACGGAAGAGACTAGTAGTTATGGCTTGGAGAATATAATGAGGGAAAGAGGTGGGGAAGGAAAAAAGTCAGCAAGAACCACAGAGTTCTAATTTAGAAGTAGTCAGGGTGAGGGATTGCCATTAATTATGGAAATTAGCTGAATCCTCTCTGTTTCATCCCTTAAATTTATAGCATTTACAAATGGAGTCACCGTTGGCTCTTATATAATTATATGTCTCAACTTTGTAAATGGCTTTTCTCTATTTCTTTCCTTCTTTCTTCTGGGACAATTCAATTAAAAAAGGGGAAAATGGGCATTTCAGAGAAAACCATCTTCTGTGTGGTCACTTCCTACATAAAACAGCACTAAGAATAAGCTCACCTCAATTGTCTGGAACATCTTGAAAGTCAGCTTTTGTGTACTGCCATCAGCGGTTTGTAAACTCTTAGCAGCTACAGCTACTTCAACCGTGGAAGACGCCATCCACATATGAGAGTAGAAACAATAACAGGTTCAAATAGTCACCGACAATTTGGCCATTCTTATTTGTGTGTCGGGATGTTTGGAGTTGTGTGGTAGAGCGGAACGAATCATCTGATTGTCTATTGCTAGGGTCTGTACACTGGCTTTAAATAATCTACTAGTCACCAGAAACCTAAGTGGTGACTTTCTGGAATAAGTGACACTGAGTGACGTAGATGAGAAGGAAGAACAGTTCTTGCAGCGTTGATGGTGTTTTGCGGTGGGATTATATTTAATGGTTTACCCATCCCACAGCGTGCATGAATTTTAGGACCTTATGAGAGCCTCTAAAATAGAATATATTTTCAGTTGCTCCAGAGGTTGTAAATTAGAGACTCTGAAGTGATAAGTGATACTCTTTAGTACTGAGAAGTTTTGTCTGACAGATGAGAAGTTTTAATACTGAGAACTTTTACTGACAGATGAGAATTTTTAACTTGTTATTGATTTAACATGGACCTCAGTAAACAGCCTTGTTTCTAATGTTTCTAATGACACATAATTGGGATGGTTCTTACATACTCGTAGTTTTGCTTTTGCAGTCCTGGAAGTTGAGCTCAGGGCCTTGTGAGTACCAGACAAGCTTCCACCACTGTACTGCATCCTCAGCCCCTAAAACATAGTTTTAGAAGAGACTGCTCCATCATTAATTTACACATTAATGAACTAACATTTGAATACTTCTGTGTACCAAGTCCTGAGTTAAATGCTTGGTACATATCTTTTGTTAGGTGTGTTCCTAATATCTTAAAATGATTTTTAGGGTTGGAACAATGATAAAGTTCACTTGTAACAGCAGAATGTTTACACGTAAATGAAATTTATAGCTAATCCCAAAGCTTTGGTTAAAACCAGTCTGTTTTGCTTTTTCTTGTGGGTCACAGCATTGAAATGATAAGGAGCGCCCTGCCCTATAAGGCCACGGAGGAACTGCCAGAAGACCAGTCAGTTCCTGGACGCAGGAGTCCTTATGTGATGGGTGTTGCTCCAAAAACAAAGCTCTGCCCATAGCTGGCTTGCCTCGTCTGTAAAGTGATGGGTTTTCATCCATGTTGTCCTTCTCTCTGTTTTAAGGATGGTGATAGCCATTTCATATATGTCTTTTCTCTGACTTATTGTGATTACACAGCAGTTCCTTTTCTAATCTGAAGCCCTAGGACGACTGAGAACGGCCACACCAGGTCCTGGAGGTGATGGGAATCTGTGAGAGGAGTAGGATGGAATTCCGCTGTGTCGTAGGAAAGGGTGGGCCTATCTCCACCTGTATCTGCCATTGCTACCTTCCAAAGCACTAACAGCGGTACGTGGAGAAGAGGTGGGCAAAGACTTAAACAGATTTCAGTTCAGCTCCCTTTAATCTTTCTAGTGAAATAAATGCCTGCACAGATCATGGGTATGATGGTGAGGAAATGGCTGAGGAAGGAAACACGGCTTAACTTGCTCTTTGTGATGGTGTTTCTGGGGAGAGGAGGAGAAGCGTTCTCATGCTGATGCCCTCTGCCCGCTCCTGCTATTGTCTTTCTCCTCGGTGGGATTGAGTGTGTGATTCATTCCCTCTGTGCTCTTAGTTCTGAGGAAGCTTTCCCATGAGTGTCTGTGAGAACATGCTCCTACAATATAAGTTATGAATGAAAAAGACACTTGTGTCTATGTGTATGAAGTGTGCTCAGCACCTGGGTACCATGTTGTTGATAGTAAGACTCACCCTTCAAATATCAAGCCCTTTGAAATTAGTATGCATTATAGTTTATGGTGTCCTGTAATTACTGTCATCTACCTTATTTTTAATGGTAGCGTCTCAGTAACTTTGGGCACTTATAATCAGTAATGTCTTAGATTACATGATGTAGAGTTAATGTCTAAATATTTATAGGACATTGGTGGCAGAGACATGAGGAAGACACTTCTTTTTTATCCAAAAAGGAAAGCAAGAAGATTTTTTGTTTTTTACTCCCAACAGTTGAGGTCAAGAGAGGCCATTTTACAGAATTCCATTTCTTTAAAAGTCTCCTACTGGGAGGGCCCTGACAGACTGTTTAACAGTGAAGAGCAGTTCTAGAAAACCCACATTTGGTTCCCAGCTCACAACCATCTATAACTCCAGCTTCAAGGGATTCAACAACCTCTCCCGGATTCCGCGGGAACCTGCTTTCCTGTGCACATAATCACAAATAAAAATCATTTTTTTTAAAATATCACATACAGATACAAAATGCAGCAGTGCTATAATCTCTCTCTAAATCCCAAATAGTCGAGAAATTAAAGCAAAGATTCACTGTAACAACATTTGTAAAATATATTCTCCAAGATTTGATCACTTCTCTGATATTCAGCTCTTTCTGACTCATGTATTCATGGTCATGGACTGAAGAATAAAACAGCCACTTTACCGTTTACTCATTTGTGTAAGAAAGCTAGCTTGTCCTGCCATTTATTCAGCCAACAAAACCTCCCTGATGAAGGACAGTATGGTAAGTAAATAAGTAAATAATCAAAGGACTTATGCACTGCTTGGGCAATCCCAGGAGGTTGTGGAGACCCCGCCAAAAATGACTTTACCCCACTTTATAAGGATATAGAACACAGAAAAATTACTTTATAAATCTCCAAAGGACATAGAATCTGGCCCTGGAGTAGGAGTAATGTTTCCAGAGGTGGTTTAGCCTTGAAGTTTGTTATAAATGTGGGCAACTTCAGAGCGATGTGAGACATTCATCATTAGCTCGTGTGTCCAAGGAGAGAGAGAGAGAGCAGTGTTCATTCAATCACTGAAGTACTTGTTGAGGGTTCATCTGATGGCTCAAGAGGTAAAGGTGCTTGGCATCAAGCCTGACGACCTGATTTCTCTCTCTCCTCAGGACCCATAACATGGGAGGAGAGGACCAACTCTGTTCTCTACATATAGAGCACATGCACCCCCATAAATAAATACATGTAATAAAATAAAATAATCCTACCTTTAATTTTAAAAATATTTGTCAAATGATTATTGTATGTTAGACATAGGGATTCGCCCTTATAACAATTCTCTCTAGCCTTGAAATTCTGTACTTTTGGCCTTCATGACTTTTGTCAAGTTGCGTAACTTGCCTGTTCACAGAGATGCTGGAGACATCTGCCCTGCCTACATCTCTTGAGTCTTTAATGGAATGATAAAATATTTTTATGAATGGCAACATGTTAATGCATACATTATGCCTACAGCCATGAATACATGTGTGTTTATGTGTCTGAAATATTCTGATGTCTTCAGAAGTTATCCACTTCCTCCTGCCTCTCTCTGTGAGCAGAGTCTTGGATTCTTACAATAATTCTGTGGTTAGCAACATCATTCTCTCAACCACTGTACTTAATGTTAGGTTGGGGGTTGGATGGACGGTGGTTCAGGGACTATGTGCTTGATATGACTTGAGTGTTCTAGGAGTGTCCTTACAGTTTGGAATTAGGAATTGCTGATGTCATGAGCAGTCATATTGTCATGACAACCCCAGAATTTCTTCACTTGCCTTCCCTTCACCTTGGGAGTATCAATTTGACACAGGTCTGTCGTCACTATACCCCGTGTGTTAAGTGTGTTAGAGAACCCCGAATCTGTCATTCTTAAAAACACTTGGGGGGGGAAGGGGGGAGTTTTATGTAAGCTCCTTAAGGTATCCTATTTCAGGATTCTAAGCTACATTTCCTAATGTTGGAAAGTTTGCCTTCATACATATTCAACTGAGTAGAAATCCACTTGTAATGCTATTTATTCTGGCTTGAACTTTATAATTCATTGGAGAAAGAAAAGCTTTTCAGCAGTCTCATTTCCATGAAGGACGTCATTAATTATTCCAACATCTTCCTCTTCAGGTGAAAGAGACCTAATTTAATAACGAGCTCAGCAACTGAAGAGAGAAGGAACTTTTCATTGGCTGTCTTTCATGTTTGCAATGTTTGAGCTGAATGCCTATTAGAGACCTGCCCTTATGTTTAGCATTGTCTTATAACAACCTTTTCACCCTTCCCAGATGACGTGGGGTTTGTTAGTCCCAGGTACAGTTTGCTGTGCACTGTCAAAGTTGTCTTTCGTCTAGCAGAATTTTACTCATGGAAAGGAGGTGGCTATTCCAGGTTTGAATTCATTTTGGTTTTCCATGATTTAAAGACGTTGGCTCTAGTTTTGACAAACTCTGTTCACTTTCCCAACTGCTTTCTGTCTCTTTGAAGATGCCGTAGCAGAGAGGTGGGTGCAATTAGGAATCCCCCCCCTCCTTTCCCCAGCTGTTACTCTTGCCCCAGTGTGCTCACGTGCAGAGATGATTATCTTACTAATTCCAGAGATTACCCTGTAATGATAGCTTTCCTTCAGAACTTACGAGTTTAACTACAATTTGTGGAAACTTCTTGGAGTTATCTGAGATAGTTTGAAAACAGGCCCTCAGACTTTTATAGGTCTGCTCGTAATCCAGCAGCTCCCATACTACGTCTCCACAGTGAAGAGGGTAGAAGATAGATGTTTCCATGTGGGTAGTTCAGGAAAACAGTAACTCACAGTGTGTGAAAATGACTTTCACCTTATCCCAGTTTCTCAAAGACTTGATGGTTTTTTCTATAGAGTGTGAGCTACAGGTACAAATTCATTGTCATGCAAACCAAAAAAAAAGTACAAAATACTCAAGTTTTAACTTGTTCATTTGAATGATTTTGTTCTGTTTTGTTTTAGAAAGACCAAACTATCTATTGTTTTTATTAAAACACATAGGGAAGAATATATCTTTTAGAGGTTTTATATCAGAAGTTTGAGTGATCTTTTAATTTGTATTAATATTTTCAAGCTGAGAGTAATGACTGCATCCAAATTATTTATAACTTTAAAAAAATTTTGAAACATGTTTTTTCCATAGAAATAAATGTCTTAAATGGTAGTTAAGGTTTTGGTTGACATATAATTTTACAATTAAACTAATCTCAAATATGTCTTCTATGGCTTTTTGAGGGAAAGTATGTTGCCAGTTTCATTTAAGAATTCTGGAAGTTTCTTAACGTCATGCCAGCCTGTGGAAGATAGTCCTTCTTGCCCCTATCACAATTCCATCCCTCCAGTTGTCCCCCCAAATAAAATGGGTGGTCAGAGAGCCCACCTTAGTAACCATTAGTAAAGTGAGATCTAAGTATTAGGTTGAAGCTAGAGTTTATATCTGAACGATTCAAAATATTTTCTAACAGTGCAAGGTTTGCCCAAGTCAACTGAATAAGAAGTTCAGTGTCCAGATCTCCTTAACCTAAAATAGGGTTGCACTCTCATAAGCCCAATGCAACTCCAATGTGTCCTAAATTGAAAATGCATATCGTAGGTTTAATCTAGTGAACAGCATGACTTGGTAATGCAAGGGACTTCAGAGGATTGGTTGTTCCCTAGATCTGTGGCTGATGGGAGCTATGGCCATGCCCCAACATTGTAAGAGAGTGTTATAATACATAATACACACACACACATATATATATTTATATAAACTTTATTAATACTTAGTAGTAATATAGACATTAGATTTGGTTTTGGAGTGGAGAAATCCAAGTTCAAACCTCACTTGCACTATCGATTGGATCTGTGACTTTGGGTAAAAAAAGACAGGCATTCTGACATGTGTTGTGTCTGTAGTATGTTTGTGTGAAATGACACAGTAAATGACAGCTATTATTAGTTAATCATCCATGCAGACAGGCTGCACTTGGGCCAAACTCTTGTCTTTGCTTTGCTCACTAGGAGCGATTTCGGAGCAATCCAAGCATGGCTTCTCATAAGCGTCATCAGCATATGGCTGTGTTTATGGTGTTCTGTGTGTATTCTAGACGTACAGCTGCAGTTTTATATTATTGTAGTGCTTTCATTTCTATGTGTGTGAGTTTGTACATCTCCAGGGAGCCTATGAGTCTGGAAAAAGACGTGCAACTTTAAAGCAAACTAGTACATTCTAGAAAATATGGTTCTATTTCAGAGAGAGAGTACTTCCTAACTCTATTTTGTATAAAAATGGAAATATAAGGAATTTGTTGACCTCATATTTTTACTTCTATTTTGCTAGTAGTCAGTCAGAAGTTTATGAGCTTTTAAACACACTCTTAAATGGGATTTTTTTTTATGTGAACAACTTACACCAATATTTTATACACTAAGGGTTGTGATTTGCAACAACGTTGAAAAAAATTTATTTTTCCTTTAGGTTTCCAATTTGACCCAAATAAAACAGGGTCCTTCCAGTGTTTTAGTGTGTGACACGCGGACAGAGCCCACTGTAGACCCATTCTTTACTGACAGGGGAATGTTGTTTTCATCTTGTTGAACAGCCTTTTAGAAGTTGGCGCCACCCCACTGTCTGTGTCTTTCTGTTCACACAAGTGTGCATGTGTGGGTGTGTTCATACACGTGCTTGTGCAGATGCTGGCATGTGGGGTCCAGAAAATGACCTTGGGAGTCATCCTTAAAAACACGTCTTTTGACACAGGGTCTTTCGTTTGCCTGGAGCTCACCAGATAGGCTAGCCTGGGTGGTCGGCAGGCCCGAGGAGCTGCTCGATTCTGCCTCAGCCTTGGGTTATAATTGTGCTCTGCCACACTGGTGTGGGGCATGCTAAGTAAGCTTCCTTGGTAGACACTTTTCAAACTGAGAAATCCCTCGCCCGCACTGATTTGGTTGCTTGTTTTGGTTCTTAGTCACTCCTCTCAAATGTTGCTCGCCTAAAAGAGGCTCAGCACTATGGATACTAGTATGTATCGGGGTCGGAACCCGTGGGCTTTTGACTCTTCCCCAGCAATGAGCTCAGCTCTGACGACCCCACAGACCTTGTCTGTGTCTGTATTTCCTGGTCTTTTGCACAGGGCTTCCTTCTGAACGTGCTCCCAAACAAAACATTTATGTAGCCGAGTATTCCACACCCATGTTGTATCCTGTATCGATCTCCCCTGCTGTGGACTGCCACAGCACATTACAGTCTAGCCCACCTGCCCAGCACTTACCACTTAAGGCCTTGCATTACTTCTGCCAGGGTTACAGAGCCTTACCTAGGAACTTGAGATAGTTTTTTTTTTTTTTTAATGCAACATTACAGATCTTGAGAGAGTTTCAGGGCTCAGTCTTTGAACCCTACGCAGGCCTCAATTTTTAAGACTACTCTTGATATTGCTTAGGGCCTCAACAGGTAGGTGAATCTGTTTCCCTTGCCTTTCCTTAAATGCCTTTCCTTAAATGACCGCCCCTTAAATGCACCTGGTACTTGCCATGGAGAACCAATGTACACTCGCCTCTGTTCTTCGATGATCTTCCAGGCTTACTATGCAAGCATGAGATATTATTATACCACCCTCCACTGCTATAAAACCGGGAGGACAACAGTAGCAGCTGCCATTTATTGAGCCCGGAACCTTTTTGATGTAACACTGTACGAACAGCAAGCTTGTGAAGACAACCTGAGCCGCTGAGAGAGGCCAACTAAACTTGCTCCAAATCCTGCGCCAGAGCAAGTGGGGAACTGAAATAGAGAGATTTGTTCGGCTCTGCTTTTAATTTTGCATCCTGTATTATAAAGAGACAAGAAATTCTTTCAATTCATCTAACCAGGGGTGTGGTTTAAGCACATATATGGTGACTGAGGGGCTGCTACTCTGAGGAGCTTAAGCATCTCCAGGGACAGCAGCTCCCTCCAGCATCTCTCTCACCACCAAGGGCTCAGGGCTCCTGGTGTCTGCTCTGCTAGCCTGCTGTCTGCTGCCACTCAGCTTCCTGTTTACTCATAGTTTCTGCTTCCTCATAACCTTGGCTCGCATATGGTTTTGGCTTGTCGTGGCCTCCCTCTCTACCCTCAGGCACTCTCTCTGTTTCTGTCCCTTTCCTAACTGGTTTAGCCCTAGGAGTTTTCTGAATCAAATTCCCATGGGTGAGAGTCAGATCGGCGAGTTCACGTTTTCGATCCCACCCAGATCATAGGTCACTGGCCAGTCTGTGGATTGCCTGCCCCTTGGGTCAGGTTCCCACAGCTTTACCTAGGGCCGAGGGTGGGGGAGGAGGAGGTGTACAGCTCAGGCCACTGTGGTCTCAGTTTCCCTGCAAAGAGGACAAGATCCACTACACCGATTCTCACCTTTGATGCTCACCTTTGCAGTCTGACTCTCCAGACTGTTTCTTCAGTTTTTGTTTTAAAATACATGTCTTAAAAAAAAAATAATAAGTTCATTTTTCTAACGGGTCCTCACTAAACTCCATCCCTGTCACTGCTCTTACAGCTCTGTGCTCATAGATTATCAAGAATTGATTGTATATGATACATACATGATTTCATATCCCTGTTACTTCCCTTAAGTTGCATATTTTAAATATGAGTGACCTCGTTACCTTTTATGCATTTTGAGGAAGATCAATCTTCTTTGTATTAATGCTCTGTAGCTAAATTCTCAGTCTATTTGATGTTTGGAACTTTTGAACCCAAATGTACATTTTTTGATGTTGTTTTTTTTAAACACATCTTATGTTTTCTCTTTATTAAGCAGTTTATGTGACACTATACATGTTAATTCTTAGATATTTTTAGTCTTAAAGTCCGTTCTCGTTCTTTCATTTTTTTTTTTGGGGGGGGGAAGCACATTCTACTAGGATCAGAATTTTTTTTTTGTTGTCTCTTTAATTTTTTTTTATCAGCTAACATTTTATCTCTAGAGAACTACTATCCAATCGAGTGTTAGCATTTCGGAACAGAACAGCATCCAGTGGATCAGAACCCAGCAAGTGCATCATGACTTGAGGGGAAAACCATAAAAAAAAATTAATACTGTTCTTCTGTGGTTTTGATTGTGGTTTCCTAAGAGACCAGTGGTGACAACTGAGGTTGTGCATGGGGCCTTTTCCATAGATGACTGTTTGGAATCGTGCTGATGGCTGAGGGGACAGGGTTAGTAAGTCCTCCGGAAAAGGTGCCTTCGACCTGAACAGGCGGAACTAAATCTGTCCACTTTATATTTGTGCTGGGTCATGATGAGAGGAGACCACAACTGCATGTATAGAGTAGTGGAAGATAGCTCTGGTATCCCCCACTGCTGCACAGGCCCGCTGTGCTGTAATCTTTTTAAATTCTTTAAGGGGCAGAGATCCCGTAAATTTTATGGAGAAAGTTTTTACTTGCCCATTGTGCACCAAGGAGCCCTATCTTTTATTTTTCTCCTTTTTTTAAATACCTGAAAAGAATTAGGATTACGTGTGTGTGTGTGTGTGTGTGTGTGTGTGTGTGTGTTTTGCTCTCAGTAGGAGAGACTTTACTATGGATCGCTTTACTTTTTTGGAGCTTTGGGGAACATGGAAGCAGTTTGCCAAGTCACCAGCAGGATATCTGGGAAGTCTATTTTTCAAAACTTGCTGTTGTCAGAAAGGCCTCTGAATGGCCTCACTTTTGCTAGAAAGCCGACGTTCACCGCTTCCATGGTGACAGCCAGAAGTTGAGTCCCTTCACTTGTTAGACAAGCTGGGGTTTTTCATTATCATAGCAGATGGGCCTTTCCAGGAAGATGTTAGAAGCCAAGGAAGACCTGTGTGTGTGTGTGTGTGTGTGTGTGTGTGTGTGTGTGTGTGTGTGTACCATGGCTGTAATCCCGGAATACTGGAATACTTGCTAGGGAGTCCGCCAATTTAAAGACTGCAATCAGTCATAGTACCCTACCCAGAAATGGCATGCATGTCATGACCACTCGCTTTTGAGGTTTCTACATCACACAGGTTCAAAGCCTGATACATCCTGAGGGGTGACTGTGAAAAGAGCCGCGGGAGAAGCAGTTTTTATTTTTTTTTTCAACCTGGGAACAAAGGAAATTACTCCTGTCTTTGTCCCTTTCTTGCCCTGTCGTATTTAATAACTAAGTTGAGGGCGCATTCCTGTTTCAATTAATGTCGTTTTCAGGAAGGACACATCTCCCACTCAGATGGCTTATATGATTTTTCACTGCCTTTTTGATACTGTCGTTTTGAAGGAAAACTCTTCCCCTGTGGCACAAGAATGAAATTGAAAACTTTGCTGGGCGTCTCTGGGTGAGGGACCGGAGAGAAAAACACGTTTGCTCTACAAAAGTGTAGTATGCGAATTGGGGGACGAAGAGGTGTGCTGGAAGGCTGATTTTGTACCGGGAAGTGGGAGTAATTATCCGCGCCTTTTCGGGAATAGGGGCTCAAGCGGAAGATGAAAGAAAAGGCGGCCAGTTGGCTTCCTATCCAGGTGTTCCAGCGGTTCCCGGAACGATGCCCTTAAAAGGGGCCACCAAGTGGGGCGCGAAGCCCCGGCGACGCGTCGCCAAAGGAAGGGCCTGGGGTGGCTGCTCCCAGGAATGTGCGGCCGGCGGGGCGCCAGACCCAACCATTGCGCGGGATGGGGGCGCCGCGCAGTCCGGGTTACCGCCCCAGCCGGGGAGGCCGTGCGCGGGGGCCGAGGCCGGGGGAGCGGGCGCGGCCGGCGAGCAGGCAAGCCGGCGGGCGGGCGGGAGGCGCGGGAGGGCTGGGCGCGGCACTAGGCGGTGCGCGGCCGCTTCCCCGCCCCCGGTCGGCGCGCTCTCGGGGCGGTGGTTGAGGCGGCGGGAGGTGGGGACGCGGCGGCGCTGCTCGTCCGCTGCCGCCGGCACCGCGCGCGAACTCCGGTCCATGGCACGCAGGGCGGCGGCCCCCGGAGCTGCTCGAGAGTCGCCGGCCGCGCGCGCCGCTGCGCCGCACTTTTAGGGCGGGAGCCGCGAGCCAGTCCCCGGCCGCCGCCGCCGCCTCCGCCGGCCCGGACAACCAAGAGGGAGTTCCCCGGAGCGCCGCGGCCCGCCTTTCCCCAGCGCCCCGCGCCCGCGATGATCTTCCCCAGCGGCAGCGGCCACCCCGGCGCCGCCGGCGGCTGCAGGACGCCCTACCGCAAGCAGGTGAGGCTGCCGCGCTCCCCGGGCCTGCGGCGATCGCGCGGGGCGGTGACCGTGTCTCGGAAGAAGGCGGCGGGCGGGGAGATGCCCAGGGGACCGGGACCAGGACGGGCCGAGAGGTGGGACGGACGGGCGCGCGGCCAGGAGCTCCGCCGGCCTGCAACAAGTTTGGGATTTTCCTGGAGACCTTTGTGTGCAGAGGAGCCCGGCATAAGTCGGGGGACACCGTTGAGCATTGCGCTGGGGACCTCCAAGAAACCTGTCTGATTCATAGGGAACCCGGAAGACGTGTGTATGTGGTGTGTGTGTGTGTGTGTGTGTGTGTGTTTATTCGCGCGCGCCCCCTTCTTATTTTTTTAAAAAGAAAGAGAAGAAGAAGAAAAAAAAAAAAAAACCAGGAACTTCTGACACTTTCTCAGGGTTTTTAGAAACACAGGGAAATCCTGTGACAGAGATACTGGGATACGTCTGAGTCATACACACGTCTTTTCCTATTCTAATTTTGTTTCATACATTTTTCTAACAGATTGGACGCCAAAGGCTCTTAAAAGGTTAGATCCGAATCCCCTGCCTGGAAAAGGAGTGCAAGCGGCAGGTTTTAGTTTCGGTCTTTTGTTTTTCATCTTTGTTTTTGAAAGGAGGTTACTGAAGCCATGTTGTGATAAATCCGACAGCCTCAGCAGCAGCGAAAACAAAACCTAGCTCTAAATTATGTTAAAAATGTGTAGGTCTGTTTAGAAAAGGTTAAACTCATTTAGAGGTCAGTGGCAAAATGCTTGTTGGGGTAAAAAAAAAAAAAAAAAAACCTTAACAGTATTGTGGATCTTTTCCCTCCATAATAAATCTCTAGTCTACATCCTCAGCCTCAGAGACAGATCAATTAAGTTATCCCAGTAATGTACGAGCAAACTGTATCCCTCCCTGAAAACTGTGGTTCCATTAAGATCCAGATGCATGGCAGTGATGCCTGGTGACTGTCTTGTGGCTGTTCACAGGACTATTTCTCCCACTGTCTAAATTGCTTTTTTTTTTTTTAAAACAAAACAAAACAAAAAAACTGTCCCACCAACAGTCCATCTGAAATGTTTCCACGGTGTCAAAAAGTATAATTTTCTATCTTCTCTTTGACTCTTTGTTATTTAATTTCTCTTTAAAAGAGGTAAATGTCCCCGATTTTCATGCCCCCACAGTCACTTTCACCTGGATGACAGAATTAAAATCTGCACTGATGCCTTGGCTGACATCAGTGCCCAGATTGGCAGGGTTCACAAACAGGCATCTCCCAAAACTCACTTCAGGTGGCTTTATTTAAAATAAGTGCCCTCAGATGCTCTGTCTTAGCGTCAGCTTCAGAAGCCAAGCCAATTTACAGGAAGTCTCCTCGCAGCCCCTCCTCCCCCACCACCTCTCTCTACCTGAAAAGATGGCTAATTATGTTAGGGCCTTGTCTGTTCATTTATTTGTTGTCAAAACCCAGCAGGGTGTTAGCTCTGAAATGGGAAAAGGCTCTGAGGGGGAGGCCTTTTGCTGAGAGAGGCTGGAGGCTTGTGTGTAGAGGGGGGGGGGGGGACAGCCTGCTGGCTGGAGCTGGCTGATAAGATGCAGTCTTTTCAGGACTCTCCTTAGATTCAAAGACGAAAGGGCTTTGGCTGAATCAGAAAAAACAAACAGATTTTCTCTTTTTTTTTTTTCTATAGGCAAAGAAAGAAATGAATGTGCAGGCATTATACAGACACAAGACCCCGGGTACCGGTGGTATTTGAGTCAAAGGTCTCTTTTGTTAGTATTTTGCCATTCACTGGCAAAGCACACTTCCAGCAGGGACCTGGGTTACCCTGAGTGACTTCATGATCTCATCTTGGCTTAGCCTGAATGGGAAATTTAATTAATCATGTGTGTGTGTGTGTGTGTGTATACACTAATATTCTGTGATGTTAAGCTCGCACCTTTCAGTTCATAATGCTTTCTTCAGTTCGGTGACAGAATTGGCAATTTTAAGGCTTATAATTCGGGTTGATTTTAATCTAGAAATACATAATCAGCTGTGAGCTGATTTCAGATAACTTCCTTGGAGTAAAACAGGAGGGTAAGGGGTACTTAAATCACCTTTGGAACGTGTTCAAGTCAGAACCACTCTTCTACAGGTAGACTAGGAGACGCTCACTATCTGCTGCCTGGTATTTTGAATGCTTTCTGTGGATTAACAGATTTCACCACACTGATAGCAGCCCTGTGAGGCAGGTCATGTTAGTCTCCACTTTACAGTGAACATTGAGGCGGGGATTAAATAACTTGCCCAGAGTCCGCACCACCCAGTGTGCGGAGCCGGGACTTCAATTCCAGCCAGTTGGCTTTAAGACCTCACACTACAGGCCTCCTGACATGTTTGGCTCATCCCCGGGAACACCCATGCAAAGTTTCTTGGTGTCAGTCCCCATGGCTCCCTCGTCCCCTCCCCACCCTCGTCTGTGTGTGGGTGTGGGCTGTGACACAGAAGGGAAGGGTGTGACAGCACTTGATGAGTTCACGGTGTTTGGTGTGAGCATCCATGTCTGAGGTTTGCCCTGCTGAACCATGGTTAGTCCATTCTGCATTTTACATATGTAGGAGTCACCCAATTTCAGTGGAAGCAGAGGTGGGCCTTGCTCATCCTTCTCTCCCCAGGTGCTGGAGCCAGGGCACCTGGGATAAACAGGATTTTCCTGCATCACAGGCCCGTGGGTACATCCACCTGCCCGGCTCAGGCCAGCAGCCTAGGCGTGTGAGTGCTCGCAGGGTTACCTGTTAGTCAGTGCCTAGATAAAAGTTAGTAGTTTTAAGCTTCTGAAGACGTGGGCTCATACTATCACTGGAGGTTGTGAATTATAGACATGAAATTCCTTAAGTAGATACAGTCTGGCAATGTGCAGCCAGCATCCCTCAACGGAAATGAAACCATTGATCAGGACTTTTGCAATTGTGAAAATATATCTCGCTGTGACCTGAAAAGGAAAAGAAAGTGCTTCATACTTGAAAAGTCTTTACAAATGGAAAGTGGGTATTTCCAGTTTTATTCAGTTTTATTTCGGGTTATGTATCTTGAGTTTCTTTTTCTTTTTTTTTTTTGGTCATGTTTCCTGACTTCCTTCATGCAGCTCTTTCTTGGGATAGTTGACTCAGTGACGTCATGCAGTATTAGTTTTGCAGATCACGACATGTAGCAAAGCCTTTTTGGCTGAGTGTGTTGCCCTAGTGGTTTGTCAGAGGGTTCTGGAAGTAGGTGAGCGAGCGCTAAGAATTTCAGCGTGTCTGTCTGTCTCTCTCACCAATGAGCCCGGCTTGCCATCTAAGAGGAGTTTCTCAGTCAACCTCGCTGGCTTTTGGCGAGTGAGGTGCTTATCACCCCGGTTTAAGTAGATTTACACAGTTTGCTGCTTTCTTGAAGATTAACTGGGTGTAGTTGCACGTGAGGAATTCCACGGTGATTCAGTGTTTGGCCTAGTTTAGGAGATGACATAGAAAGCTGTTGATAACTCCTCGCCAAGCAGTTTCTGTGCATGGCAGTTTGTGCTCAGTAGATCGTGTTTCATGAAGTTTGTAGACTTGAAGTTGCGTGTGGAAGATATTTCAGTGACTAGCGCCTAAGCCAATCCCAACATGTTTTTGTTACACAAAGGCAAACATTGAGGCGGAGATGGGAGGTTGGTTTGCTATGTGTGAATAAAGTTCAGCCTCTTTTTATATTGTATTCTCTCTGTGTGTTTGTGGTTCAGTAGTCTCTGTGATCACGCTAGTCTCTGTCATCCAGAGTGATGGGTTTTAGGTGCCCACTCACAGGCTTTTGTGAAGGGTGGACCCCTCCATGGCTGCACACCGTCCCCGGGAGGTGTGCCTCTTGGCATCTCACTCTATTTTCCGTAGTTCATGTTGTGTTCCGGACACATTTCTGGATTTCCTTTTTCTCCTTCCTTCATGAGGTAGACGGACGGACAGCTGTCACGAACCCGCGCCATAAACTGTTTAAAATGATTGCATTTTTGATCTGTTTCTTTATGGGAGGGGGATCCAGATTCCTGTGGCTAATGTTTCTGCCATTCTCCTGGAGCAGGAAATACTGGAGGCGAGAGTGTCATTTCCTCCCTTCACCTCAGTGAAGTTTAATCCTCACCATTCCCATACAAAATGGAGACGGCACTGGAAATCAAATGGGCAGTGAGATTAAATGGCCTGGTTATTGAAAGCCAGGTCTTTAGGGTCAAGGGCTGAGTCTGCTACTAGAAAAAAAAAAAAAAAAAAAAGGAAGATGCCCTGTCAAGAGCAGCTGAGCCTTCTGCACTTCCCTTTACTTAGCTTCTGAAAGACATGAGGTGCATAGGGTGTCTCCATTCAGCTGGGGAATTGAGGCACTGTAATTTATTGGTGGTTTTTGTTCCAAAAAGGCCTTTGCTCCAGGGTTGTAAGCTAGCATATTGGATGTTGAGTAAAATTAGGATCTCAGATAACTTTTTTTTTTGAAAGTCTTAAGTGTCTCAAATTTGTTTTGCTGTGTGTTTTTATTTGCTAAATCCAGCAATTCTGCCTTGGGGAGCCCAATTCACTTTTGTAAAACTAGTTATAAAACATGATTATAAAACATCCTGTTCTTGTTTTTCCATTAAAAATTTTTATTTATTTATTTATTGCCTCTTAGCACATCCCTTAAGGCCTGATGAAAACGCAGATCTCACCCTTCACCTTCTTCAGCCTTTGTGGTCCGCAGCTTCCTCCTGCACTGCAACACCTTGGCTTGAGCTCTGGCTCTGCCTTTCCCAGGCCTTTTCGCTTCCCTGACCTGAGGTTCTGCTGAGTAAAGATAATTGTGCACACTCACAAGGTGGTGGTTGTTAAGTTCTCCTAAGGTGTGATTATTATTAATGTCCCCGCAGAGCAGGCAGCAGCAAGTGGTCCCTGGAGACACTGTGAGGTCCTAGGAGACCTTGACATGGTCTCTAAAGAATGGACCCTGTTTACAGTCTCTTTAGAAGGGACTGTGTTTAAGGCTGTGGGCAGCCTCAGAGGAGGGTATAAGCACTTAGAGTTCCCAACCACATTTTAAAAAAAGAAGTACTTAGCACTTTAAACAGTTCCTCCTGTGTGTGTGTGTGTGTGTGTATGTATGTATGTGTGTATATATGTATATATATATATATATATACACACATACATACACATACAGTTTATGTGTGGAGAACTTTTTACTTTATGCAGGTATTTGAAAGCAGAAAGCAAAACTGACGGATCATCCTTAGCCATGCTCAGATTTGCTTTAAAACTGGCAGATTTGGCCATCGGTGCAAGCAGACTTGGTTTCCCAGAGTCCATCCTCTGCTGCCTTTGTGTGTTTGGTTTTTCAAAGATGGCATCTTTACCTTATTCAGAAACAGAAACATTGTTTCGTTTTGTCCTTGGGTGTCCATGGGTGTTTGGAGGGTGTTTGTTTCTCAAATTGCATTTGTTGAGAGTGCTTGGCTCAGCTGCATTCTAAAGCCTCCCGGAGTTTAAAATAGGATGGATACATGGTAGACAACGAGAATAGGGTTTCCTGGACTTAGGATAAGGTTAATAAATAAATAGGGAAACAGAATTCTTGGTTAAGCTAAGGAATCAATGAAGCTGTTGGTATTCAACAGTTTGTAAGTGACAGTGAGAATAAATGAGGCCTTTATTCAGATTCCTGTGACCTGGAGAAATAAATAGAGATAAATCTATGTGGACCCCCACTCTTAAGCACAGGGAATTTCAAAACAGTGAAATGCAAAGTAGGGGGCGTTACTTTGTGTTTGTTAATTGCATACTCAATGCAATTTTTAGAAACTTAACTTTAAAATACTGGGGCTGAGTGTGATGGTTATAATCAGAGTACTCAGGAGACTAAGGCAGGAGGATTCCAAGTTTGAGGCTAGCCTGAGCTATGTAGTGAGACCATGTCTCTGTAAATAGTAAGCAAAGTAAAACTGAACCAGGAGGACGTGTTCTAAAATGTTCATCGCTGCTTCTGTTGTAGATCATGACTGGGTTCCTCCTCTCTTGGCTCTTCATTTTGTTTTATTTTTTCAAACTTTTCTTAACTCTTGCCACCTAGAATACAAGTGCAAAGCTCTTGGGTTATCAAGTTTTTGAAAATGAAAACTCTTTGAAAGGGTGCTTATCTTTAGTCTCTCAAAATTGTGGTGAAATACTAAAGAATTCTTTCATGTTGAGAATGTTAAAGACTAGCATAGGGCTCACCCCCAGGGTGCATACCTGTAGTCCTAGCTACTGTGGAGACCCAGGTGGGAGAACACTCAAGGTCAGACTGGGCAGCAAAGCAAAAGTTTATCAGAAAAACGGACCCCCCCCCACATCACTGCTTTCTCATACACACACAGCTCTGCTTGTTTCATGAGAACCATGTGTATGCATGCATGCACACTCTGTATGTCTGTCTGTGTGTCTGCTTGTTTCTCTTCTTGAGTCTTAGCTTCAAGGTGTAAAATCTTTCTTGTTATTTCTGATTCTCTACCTTTAAAAAAAAACCCTATGCCACCCTTTTGGAAATAATTTATTTTTGATACTTTTTTACATTAAAGAACATTATATTTTGCTATCTTGAACAGACGACCTAAGCTCTTTAAAAAAAAAAAAAAGGAAAACACACACACACAAAAATTTTAAGCCAGTAATTTAGTTTCATGAGCTAGTGTGGGCGACTTACAGCCGAATATGTGACATTTCATATTCTAGGTCACTATCGTAGTTGGGTTTCTGTTGCTGTCTTAAACACCATGCCTAGAAGCAGTTTGGGGGCAGGGGTGGAGCATTTTTATTTGGCTTACACTTCCACATCCCTGTCCATCAGTCAGGGAAGTCAGGGTTGACCTCAAACTAGGAAGCCGGAGGCAGGAATGAACCAGAGACCATGGAGGAGCACTGCTTACTGGCTTGCTCCCAGTGCCTTCCTCAGCTTCTCGCCTCTGCCCAGGGTGACACTACGCACAGTGGACTGGGGCCTCCTACATCCCTGCCAATCAAGAAAATGGCCCACAGGCTTGTCCACCAGCCAACCTTACAGAGGCAATTCCTCAACAGAGGCCCCTTCTCCTGGAAGACTATAGTTAGTTTGTATCAGGTTGACAAAACGAACCAGCATGGATACTCTAAAGGATAGCTGTTGTAAGCTTTGAGAAATTCTTTCAGCTGACCATTTTCTCTGACTAAACATTGCGGATAAGTACAGCAGTTTTGTGGACAGATTAAATACCCACATGCGTTTTCGTTGCTGCCTTACACACACGGCAACCCCAGGCTGTTCAGCTTCTGGCACGTTCTCCTCTGGTTATAATTTATTTTGACTAGTCAGGATTGTCTTCGTCGGAAAACTGCCTTTACAGCTTTTTCAAAGTGCAGTTTGGTGGGAGGTGTGACTTCAAAGAGGTGTGTTTAATGTATAACGAAGCGCCAGGAGGATTTCTGTAAGCAAGCGAAGACAAACACAGCACCGTAGAAGCAATTCTCAATATGCAACCCAGGGGACTTGGAGTGGCTAGGGGACATTGCTGGTATGTGCTGCAGAGACTCCAAGGCTTGAGGACCAGAAGAGGACGAATAAAGGGCCAGAGGTTAAGGAATAGGGTAAGAGACAGACATGGTGTCACTGCGCCAGTTTTTCATTTTGCTCACCCATAGGTCAGTTGACTATAACTCTGCAGGTTGTGTAAATTTGGTGCTGTGTAGGTTGGGAGCAATATGTAGTAGCTCCTTTATTTCCCACTGATTTAAATTCTGTCCTTCTTCCTGCTCCCGTTCATTTCATTCCCGTCGTCTAGCACTTAGGTCCTGGGTTCTTTTCCCTTCTTTGGGGGAACAAGTTATGAAACATTTTGACTGAGTGGTAGTGGTGTATGCCTTTAAATTCCAGCACCTGGGAAGCAGAGGCAGGTGGATCTTTGTGAGTTTGAAGAACACCGGCCTGCTCTACAAAACTAGTTCTAGGATAGCCAAGGCTACACAAAGAAACCGTGTCTTGAAACCCAAACCAAAACAAAAACAAAAATGAAAGAAAGGACCGCATCATTCTGGATTAAGAACTCTCTCTGTGGTCAGCCTAAGCATTTCTGTTCCCGTGGTCTGCAGGGTACTTGCATCTATTTCTTTGTCTCAGTGTTACAGGTCAAACTCTCCACCAACTCAAGTAGAGTTCTTCTTTTCGGTTTAGGGAAAGTTTAGCTGCAGCTCAGCAATGTCGTGTTGGTTACTGAGTGTGTAGGATAAGTTTAAAGTTTTCTGAGTAGTCACACGTCCTAAGGAAGTAAGGAGCCAGCCGGTCAGGCTAGTGAGAAGCACCCGGAAGCTGAGTGTCCTGCCTGTTGAAATAGCTAAGGGATGGTGAGGAACCACAGGAAAGCAATTCAGGTTTTTTTCATAGGAGGAGTTACCATTCCATTGCACAGGCCCCAAACTGTTGCGTTTATTGGCTGTTCCCTCCGAAGGCTTCTGTGGCTGACGTGAAAGCTGGCTTTAGGACCCGCCCGTGTTTCTTACTCAGGAGAGGGGACGTCAGCTGCATCATTGTGCACATGCTTCTTTTCAAGTGGATGCTGAATTACAAGAGAGGCTTTGAAGATGGGGAAGGTGGGTTTCACTCGGGGACCAGTGAGTGGTTGAGGTTAGCAGGATGCAGGGCAGAGGTTGAAGGGCAGAGAGCCATGAGACCACGCTTGCCAAAGGAGATGAGAGCAGAGCCTGAGCTTAGAAGGTGCTGCCATCAAAATAGAGATGTCACGTGGAGTAGTGGCAGCGGGCCAGAGTGGCCGTTGCCACACTGCTTGAGAGAGGAAAGGGTTTCAAGAAAAGAAAGTCCCCTGTTTTAGTCTTGGGTTAGAAGGTGAAAAGCTACGGTAGCTTGTTTGCCTAACACTGGGCTCGCTGATGGGAGGGCCTCGACTTTGTGTTACAGAGATTTTCTACATTTTTAAGATGTTATAATAAGGAGGGGTAGGCTTGCTAAATTTTACTGCTGGCATTCTGTCCAGACACCAGGAATGCCAAGTGTCCTGTGGAGTTCACAGCAGTTTCTTTGAAACGAAGTGTCCAGTCTTTAATGGGTCACTATACTTCCGGGAGAGAAACACAGTGGGCTGTGTACATTATGTTGCTTTCTTGGGAGTTGCCTTCAAGTCAGGGTGGACTTGGCTCACTCACATGGGTGCATAGATTTCCCCCCCCCCCCATGATCATCCTGACATTCAGAGTTCTCCTTCTACCATGTGGATGCCAGGGATCAAACTCAAGAAACCAGATACGGCAGCAAGCACCCTTTCCCACTAGGCCATTTCAGAGAACTCAAATGTGTTTTTGTTTGGTGTTTATTTGTTTTGGTCACTTAGACCACCTATAACTGTGAAGTTATTGCATCTATGAAATTAAAAAAAAAAAACACAGAAGGTGTTGGGGCATGCCTTTAATCCCAGCAGTTGGGAGGCAGAGGCAGGTGGATCTCTTTTGAGTTCAAGGCCAGCCTGGTCTACAGAGTGAGCTCCAGGACAGCCAGGGTGACACAGAAACCCTGTCTCGAGGAAAAAAAAAAAAAAAAAAAAAAAAAAAAACAAGACAGGTGCCACAGGTTAAAACATCTCCCAGTTCAACAGGAATATGACAGTCGTACAGGTCACAAGAAGGGGCTAGCGGATTCATTGCCACATAAGGGAAAAATTTCTATGGAAAGGCAATGAGTTTGCCCTGACCACGTTAGCTTAGCTCCACCAGTTGCTTGTTATTCTCCCCCCTGATGATCCCGAGTTTGTTCAGAAGGCAGTTAGTTACAGTAGAGAAGTGGAGCCTGGGGCGAGGAGCACTGGGAGTAAATGAACACACTCCAGGGAGCGGGGTGTCAAAAAAAGAAATTAAGTCAAACCTTGGGGAGGTGAGTTCTAACCAGGAAGGAGCAGCTCTGCCTTTGAAGCAGTAGGTGACAGAAATATCAGGACTCTGAGAGAAGGCAGAGACTGAGAAGCCCTTTCAAGGAGAGCTTGTTGGCTCCAGTAAATAATGCCCAGAGGTCATGGAAGACAAAGACTGGAGAAAGGCAGTTAGAGTTGTCTGTCGGAGGTCCTGTTGAGTGTCTGTGGATCTGAAGTTTCCACAGAGCGCTATGTGTGCGAGGGGCAGGAAGGGGGGAGCAGGAGGAAGCACATTCCAGAAGGTTTAAAGAATAGATGAATGAGGAGGGTGTGTCTTTGGAAAGTCAGGCACCAAAAAAGAAAAAAAAAAAAAAAAGAAAAAGGAAAGGAGTCCCTCCCAGTTAAGAGTGACAGCCTGCAGAAGTCTGTTTTAAAATCTGTGGCCAAGGCACTTGGAAGAGCTGTGGAAGTAGGCTTTCTTTAAAGAAAGACCAAGGTAAGTGTTAGCCCTATAGGGACTGGATGTCAGAATGTCAGTGACAGGCTTGGGTTAGGTGTGAGACGGAGCCACTTGAGGAGGAAGACAGAGGGGTGTAAGGTCTTCTGTACGGAGAGACAAGACGGAAGCATGAGAGGGGCCGCTGTTTCCAGGAGTCTGACGGGAGCATTTGGAGTTCTTGGGGAGTTGGTGAGCACTGAAATGTTGTTAGGTCGCGGTGGTGAGAGCCGGGCAGCGATCTTTTCTTCAGTAATAAACCAGGGTGGGTTCTGGAGAATGGGTCTGTGCGGTGTTTGTCATCGGTCCAGGGGGAACTGTCTAAAAGTTGAGAGTGTTTTTAGGAATGCTGAGGAGGCAAGGGCGGCCGTGTGTGTTCGGGATCAGGAGTGTGGCCTTTTTCTTCAGACACAAGAAAAGTCTGGAGAGTGAGGGGATTTTGTTTAAAAAAAAAAAAAGCCTTGTTATTTCGTGGTCAGGTTCTTTTTTTTAAAACTACAACATAGTTTGACCATATTCTTTTCCCTCCCCCAGTTCCTCCTACATCTTCCCCACCCAATTTCATATTCTTTTTCTTACTCTCACTCAAAAAAAAATCCTAAAATTAAAATGACTTAAAAAGAAGAAAATAAGACAATACTAAAACAAAACAAAAGGTACACATTTTTAAAAAAATGAAGCCGGAGTCCCTTTTATGTTGACTGACTACTCCTAGGAATGGGGCCTGCCCTGGTAAATACGCAGGGTCAGAATCCTGAAAGTGAAGTAATTATAAGACTGTCACCCCTGACTGAAGTTTGGGAATAAGGGCAGAACCATGACCTTACCTTGTGGCATTTTGGGGGTCGATAAATGTAAGGTTAGTGACTGTCTTCCTTGTGTGGGGCAAGGACTTGGATGCCCTTTACTATTAAGAAGTGCTCTCATAAGTATGCCTCCCTGTAACTTTTGTTAGAAGCTTTTATTTATTTATTTATTTTCTTAGTTTTTCAAGACAGGGTTGCTCTGTGTAGTTTTGGAGCCTGTCCTGGAACTAGTTCTTGTAGATCATTCTGGCCTCGATCTCACAGAGATCCACCTGTCTCTGCCTCCCAAGTGCTGGGATTAAAGGCGTGTGCCACCACCACCTGTCACTTGTTTTAAGCTTTTAAAAACGAGTTGTATTAAAGTTGTTTTTTTTTTTTTTAAATGAAACAGGATCTCCCTTTGTAGCCCAGGCTGGCCTTTGGGATCATAATTTTTTTTTCTCCCATGCTCCCAAATCTCGGGATTAGAGGACTGTACCTTCATACCCTTACATCGATTCTTGTTTTATGGAGATGTGAACCAGCTGTGAACCACAAACTGAATATTGTGGTTTGGTTGGTTTTTCTTTCCCCCTTCCCCCCCCCCTTGCCTGACCTACAAGGTAAACTTCACTTAGGAAATTTCACCGACACTGAAAGCATCACAAATTACTTTGACAGACAAAATGTGGAAACAGATGTGGATTTCAACTAATTTGTTAGATTTATGGTCGCGAGCACATTCCTTGTGTTTCCTAGGTCTTTTCTCAACCCCCCGCCCCCCCCCCCCCCCGCAAAATTGGGATCGTGGCTGCTTGACATTTTTTGAGATGGAAGGTGGAGTCCCGTGTGACATCTGACACAGCTGCCCTCACTAGTCTCTGCCTCCCTTGAAGTGTCTCCTCGCAAGTCCGTTTACAGGGAAATCGTGTGATTGTAACAGCTGGAGGAGAGTCATCATTCCAGTCGTGAGCTGGGAATGTGGTGAGCAGCACCTGAAACAGCCTTTTCGCTCTCTCTCACCGGAGAAAGCTTGCACAGTTGGTGTGCCTGTCCTGCTGGGACCGCCCAGACCTGTAACCAATCCCGCGAAGCTTATGGGGTCTTGCGTGGACGCCCCCACTGTTAGGCATCTTGCTTCTCTTGGTATCTGCTTTTACGTTTGATTCCTGAAGTTTGTTGTTTAGAGCTGTTTCCCAGTTGTGTTCGCTGAGATTCTCAGATTCTATTAAACGTTGAAAATCTCCCAGGAATTAAAGTATTCAGTGTTCAAAGAAGGTTGGCGACATCACGTGCTGCGTAGTACTGCCTAGGAGAGTTACAGTTTAAAATTTCAGAGAAGTTTTTGAAGTTCTGCAGTGAAGGCATTTGTCCAGTTGTATGTGTTTCATTCATTTTCTGGAATTGTTTGATCATGGAATTCCTTAACCCTGCATTATTAACAATATGTTGAGAAACAGTTTGAGCAAAGGTGACTTTCAAGGAACCTTTGATGTTGGAAGGGGCAGAAGAGATTACCCGGCTGGCTGCCGATTTTCATTTCCTCCATAGGAACTGACATCCAAGGCCATGCAGTCATGGTACGGTCTCCCAGTTTGAAAAGCTCTGGTTTTGGATCCAGCACTGCCTTGGCCTACTGTTACCATTTTCACTTTTCCAAATGCGCCACACTCTTGCACCAAGGTTCTCCTAAGGAATAATTAGTACAGTGTCTGTCTTTAAAAAAAAAAAAAATGGTCGATGGGGCTTCAGAATTTGTTGTGTGTTTGAAAGCCATTCTCTGACCTGAGTAGGCCTTCGGCGGTGCTGTGTTGAATAATCATTCATTTCTGTTGTTGTTTTTGTTTCTCTTTTAATTTCTCACTCTAAAGGCCCGTTTCCCCACCTCTTTTCAGGCCTCTATCAAATAAGGATAACTGTGACTTTTGGGAAATCAACCCAGTGTAAAGTACCAGTGATCTGGAAAACCCACACACCATTATTAATGAATCTCTTTTGTTCTCCAAATTAGTTTTGTCTTTTCCATATAATTGGCTGTGGGTAGGCAAATTTGCCTGTTAGCCTCTTCCTGCCTCCCTTACTCTAGCATGCAGGGTTTGCTCTGTGGTTTCTAGGTGCAAGTTCCTGTGTGAAGGAGACCACAGCTGAGGCTTGGCAATCCCACGGTGTCGATAGCCCATCTGGGATGCCCGCCATGTGTTCTGAGTGGCCACTCGCCTGACTGTCCCTGAGATACTGCAGACGCAAGCTGCTCGTGTGTGGCGTGTTAGCACTTACAGTTGACTGATCTAAGGAGACGTGGTAGAAAGCCAAGTCTTGGTAGCTTACACCTGTGACTCTAACCCTAGAGAATCAGATGCAGGAGGAGTCTGAGTTCTAGGCTGCCATAGATGCCTTCCAAGACTCGGTCTCAAAAACAACATGAGAATGACGTGAAAAAACTGGAAAGTGTTGAGGAAAGTTCAAGGGAGAAAGTATTTCAGATTCTGAAAGGTCCCTTCTCATTGTTACCTGGTCAGATCTATGAAGCAGGATTGGAAACAGGACCCAGAGGAACTGGGATTCCTGGTGGTCGAGGGGAATAATTGCTGGAGGTGTGCTATGGTGTTGTTGGTGCCTTTCATGGCCGACCTAGTGCTGCGCTGATAGTTGTTCAGGCTTTGTTTCTCCAAGTCTCTGCCATAGTTAGGACCAAGTTTGCAACTTGGAAGCAGCTGTGGATGGCTGTTGTAAAACCTAAGTACAAAAGCCAGTGTGGGCTGTGTTCGGTCCTCACAGCATAGTTGGCTTACTCCTCATAGGTAGTTCCTTCTTTGCTCGTGAGCTCTGCTACCAAAAGGTGTGCAAAAGGAGTAGAAAGAGCATAAGCCAAAGCAAATGGTGATGCTATCTGTTTAATAGTCTGTGTAAGGCGTACACTGAGTGAGTCCAACAGAGTCCGTGTAAGAGGCACACCAAGTGAAACCATGTGAAGTTGGGTTTGATTCATTGCTTTGTTTTGACTTTGAGTTCAATCTTAGGTAAGTTTGGTTATGTATGGGGAGGCATTCTCGTGTTTATGTCATCAGCGCTATAGTGGCTTTCTGTCTCTCTGTCTGTCCGTCCGTGTGTGTGTGTGTGTGTGTGTGTGTGTGTGTGTGTGTATCACGCGCATGTGCTTACACACACACAAATGCATGCATATGGAGGCCAAAAATAGATGTCAGGTATCTTACTCTATCACCCTCTACCTTATCTTAGAGACAGGTCCCTAGTGAACTTGGAGTTCACGGGTTTGGCCGGACTGTCTGTCTCTTCCCATCTTCCTCACCCTGTCCTTCTATCCTTGCCTGCCTCTCTCTCTCTCCTATTTGTGAGTATAGGTGTTAGGATATGAACTCAGTCCTCATGCTTCTTTTTTTCTTTTTTCTTTTTTTTTTTGGTTTTTTTTTTTTTTTTGGTTTTTTTTTTTGGTTTTTCGAGACAGGGTTTCTCTGTAGCTTTGGAGCCTGTGCTGGCACTAGCTCTGTAGACCAGGCTGGCCTTAGAACTCCCAGAGATCCGCCTGCCTCTGCCTCCCGAGTGCTGGGATTAAAGGCGTGCGCCACCACTGCCCGGCTAAGTCCTCATGTTTCTGTAACACTTTACCAACTGAGCCAACTCCCCAGCCCTACCTTTAGTCATTTTCTTTTAAATTTTAACGATTTGGCCACAATTCTGAAATGGAGAGAAAGTTATAGTAAAACCCAGAAGGCTACCTGGAGGGAAATGCCGACGTTTGCCTTTAAACTTGCTGTTAGTGACGTACGTGTTTGCACTGAAGCACTGTGCAGTAATGCATTCGGGGCCGCTGTGACGACGTCCCATTCACTAGGGTCATTTCCTGTTCCGGTGAGGGCGCTGGCAGGCCTGTGCCGCCCCTGCAGGACCCCAGAGAGCCCTGCAGCAGACTTCTCGCCTGCTTTTTGCTGTTCCCTGACATGGCACTGTAACTCCAGCATTTGCACGACCATGCTTCCCTGTGCCCAGCTTTTCCTTTTTGTGCTCTGTACCAGTCACGGTGTGTGGTTCCCTCTGTTTAGACATTGACGGTAAAAAAAAAAAAAAAAAAAAAAAGTTCACATTCCAGGATTCTGGGAGGTGAGAATTCCAGTCTGGAATGCATTTTATCCCTAACAGCCTTGTACTAAGCATACATTTGTTCGAGGCAAAATTCATCAGTTGGGCCTGTGAGTGAGGCCAGAATACTTAACGACACATTGATAGTTACAGGAACTTCCATGGTGGGAGTATGATACTGAAGACCCATTGGACATAGTCAGAGGGACTTTTTCTCTTTTTGGGGTAGAAGATACATATTTTTGTAGATTGGTTCATAAATGATTCTAGAAGCATCTCTTGAAACTGTAGCCTTCAAGGGGCTTGAGAATTCCTGCTCTGTCTCAACAAGGTCCATTTTTACCTTTCTGGCCCGAAGTTCCTCCCAGCTTCTAGAAGTTTCTTTTTCACTCCTCTTTCCTAAGCTTTTGTTTAGAGCATTTCGAGTAGCCGGAGAATGGCAGAATGCCTCCCCCACCTCCGCTCACCTCCCCCTTGTCTCTAAGGTCTGCCTGAAACTTCTGCCCGAACTTGGCTGTGGTGTTTTCATCTACCGCACCTGAGAGGTGTGTGGGGGTGTGGTGGAAAAACCCAGCCGCTCTCTCAGTACTGAGAAGGGGATTCCTGGGCCACCAGTTTGGAGGCATCAGGTTGCCTCTGAGGAAGGGAAGTGACTCCTGTCATTATTCGGAAAGATTGTTAGGACGTCGAGATTCAGAGCAGTTGGGTGAGAAGGTAAAGTGGGATTAGAGTCGAACTTTTCAATACTTAAATAGGAACTTAAGAACTTAAAGATGTACATGTGCTGCGTGAACAAACCCGTGTCTCGCTTTTGTTAGCCTTCGTGTTTAAAAAAAAAAATTCCCTTTTGTTACATTGCAAATTGCAGGTGGCACTAATTTTTGGGAGAGTCAGCTAAATTAGTCATTTCTTTGTTCAAGAGACCCTTCTTTGTGTGAAAGGGCTGTGTGGATTGTTCCTTTAACCTTCTGACTGGGTACGTTGGTCTCCTTACCAACTAGATTGCTAAATATATATGGACCCTAGAGCCTGTCTCTTTCTTTGTAGCATTATGTTTATGCAATTTGTAGGTATGTTAAGGGCATGCGTGATATTTGCTGATTCTCTTCACGGAGTTTCTGTCAAAATCCTTTTCCTTACTATATTGAACCCAGCAATCTACTCAGGCCCAATTTTCAATAACTGCTTCCATTGTGTGACGCTAGACGTGCTTAGGGGTCCCTGCTGGGCAGCCCTGAGTATTAGGAAGGACACCATAGGTGCCCTGTACTTTCTGCCCAAAATGTAGTTATTGGGATTTTCAAAGCAACCGGTTATGTTTGTTTTAACCTCTGGAGGCACAGAGAGTTGTAACCTAGAGAGCTGGATGGACATTGAACTCATGACACGCCATGGAACCTCTCTCTCACTTGGGTGGGTGCTTTGCAGTGTCAGAGCAGGGACACAGAAATCGCTTGGCTCAGCTAGTCTCAAAGAGGATCCGGAGGGTGTGACCAGAGAGGGTGCAGTTTTAGAATCAGGAGACGCCTTTTCCTGTTGGCCCTCCCGTGTCAGAGCCTGTGGGGAATGGGGGACTGGGTGGTGGCTGCTTTGCAAAAGGCATAGACACAGTCGAAGGACCCTAGGGATGCAAATCCATTGAAGGGACCATGCATGGGACTGAGCCTTATATAAGCGGTACCCCTGGATCTCAGCGACGGACTCTCTCAGCCCTACTGTCTCCTGCTTTGCTATTTCTTGAATGTGGTCTCAGTCAGAATCTCAAAAATGGAAATGTTTGTCTCTGTCTGTGTCATGCCTTCCCAACAGGGTGGGGACATCAGAGGTTCTATGTGTGATTCAGAAACTCCCAGAAACCCGAGGAGTCCCTCCGAGAGTTGTGTGTCCTTTCAGTGGTAGAATGAACTGTCTCATAACGGTTCCCTTTAAGCCCAGAGGTGATATAGGCAGGAAGTGTACAGGGAGCTTGGTGAAGAAGTGACAAGTTCATGAGTAATTGAGTCAGAATTGACTCCACAGAAAAACAGGGATGCTTCACTTAAAGCTGATATAAGAAACGCCACAGCACATGTTCCTGGGAAACGCCATTAGCCTGAGCCCTGGCACAGCTGAACTCCTGCACTGGAGCCACCTGAGTGTCTGCAGGAAAGGGTGTCAGGGTGCAGGCTGCATAGGTGCTGAGCCAGCAGAAACTCCAGGGCCACCAGAATTCCAGGGCATGGCTGAAACCCAGGAAGAGGAGAGGCTGCTTGCTGTTTTTTCTTGTTTTCTTTCTTGCCATATTTTTACTTGGTACTTTTTCAACTCTCTGGAGTGTGTGTGTGTGTGTGTGTGTGTGTGGTGTGATGGGATCGAGGAACTAAGGGTCTTGTGGGAAAGATGTAGAACCCGAAGCATCTCAGTGACCAAGTACAGGGATGGTGACAAATTGTGGGGTTTTTCGTCTTCCTTGACCTCCACATCTTCCCTGCTGTCACCCCAGATAAGGCGGGACTTCCTCTGGCAGCAGGTACAGGAGCAGTTTTAGGGCATGTTCCATCACACAGAACCCCCACCATCAATCAGCAGTCTGACAGCCCAGGCAAGAGGCCTTCAGGCCATGGCAGCTCCTGCCACCATCCCTAGAAACTCAGTCTCTGGTCACATAACTTTCCAGTAAAATTCATTATTGTTCATCTTAGGGAAAACAATATTTAGTGATTCAGAACTCTTACTAAAATGTAGAGGTTCACCTAGATCCGATTCACCCCTCCTTTCAAAAGAATTCACCCCTCCTGGTAGAAAGAATTGGTATATAAAGTAACCCTTTTCCCCTTTTTCATCATTATAAGCACTCCCAGCCTCTTACAATTAAAAACGCTATTTTTGTACACATCATACACTATATAGGGCTTTTGTGCAGCTAGTGAGAAAAACAGGCAGAAACAGCCGGACTTGGAGCTGTCAGATTTTTTAAACACACCGAATATCTTGTGATCAAATTTATTGAAAATGGCAACTTTTACAACCATGTAGCAAGCATGGTTGTCAGATGACAACCACCTAGAAGGAATGACGGGTTACGTGGAATCACAATTCACTACGAGTGCACCAGAGAGGACCACCAGCTAACCAGAGAGACTAATTGGAATAAATAATTGTGGAATCCTGCATTCGGTGAAAAATACTGAGAGAAACGGAATGTAACTGAGTGAAAAGAGGTGTGTGATTGCTGTCTTGGGCAGCTCCAATGAAGGAGATGCTGTGGTGGTTTATGGAAGTCTGGAATTTCTTTCTCTCAATTCCAAGAGGTAGATGTTGAGATTGGCTGCTGGCAGGATTCTCTCGGGAAAGGGCTTTTTTTCAGGTTGCACATCTGCAGTAGATAGAGCCTATAGAGGTGCCCAGGAGTCTGGTTTTTAATCTCATTCCTGAGGGTTCCACCCTCATAACTTAATTCCCTTCCAAAGGTCTAGTCTCTTAATGCTGGGCAAGGATGGGCAAGAATAATTTCAATGTATTTGGGATAGATATAATTTGGAAGGGACACATTTTAATTAGTAACAATTGGTTTGATTGTAAACAAACACTAGCCCACAAACTGATTTCTTAATAGCTGTTTAGATCATAGTTTAATCTACTTAATAAAATTATGTTTACATTAGCAAAACCATTGGGTGTGGTTGTATACATACATGTGTAATCACAGTATTGGTGAGGCTGGTGTAGGAGGATCAATAGTTGGAGTCCAGCCTGGACTCCATGGGGAATTCCCAGATAGCCTGGGCTAGCTAGGCCTTCTCACAAAACAAAGCAATCTTCCTACTGCATAGTAGGAAATATTTCCTGAGCTGAGATTTTTACAGTCAGAACACACACCCATCCCCTGGATTTGATGGTTTGGCTCCGGTGTTTTCCTCCTGAAATTTTGTTACTTTTCAGACCCCCAAGTTAGTCCAGAAACACGATCTTTTCATGGAGTGTTAGGGTTGACAGTACCAGCTTCAGTTTTTAGCTTCTGTGAGCAAAGGTCGATCGTACGCATTAGACTAGCCAGTAAAAAAGTGCAGGCACGCTGATGGTTCTGAGCAGGATGGCTTTATTCTAGGGAACCATCTCCCCTTCCCCCCACCTGCCTTTTCTCTCTTGTCATTTGAACTCCCAGTGTGATTTGTTCCACTCTGTCTTTAACGTGCTTGTGCGGAGGAGCCAGCGAGTAGGAGGTGAGAGACTGTAGCCGTACTGTGTATAGGTCAGCTTTAAGATTAGAACAGGCCGTGGCATATTGAGGGAGGGGCCTGGGAAAGGTGGGCCTGGTGCAGACAGCACTGCCTGAGCACTTCCTCCAAGCTTGACATTTTCTTGGGGGCTCTGTCGTCTGTACGGGCAACAGTGTTTTGATCAACTCCGAGTTGGAGTGGATTGGGTGGCACGGTCCTTGTGTTACACATCAAGACTGGGGGAAACAGAGCGTGGCCAGGGTGACATCTCAACTCTGGCAGTCTCCTTTCAGAGTTCACCTTCTCATCCCCAGTGCTGTACCACTTCCTTCAAGGTCACCCCCTTAGGTTTGGAGGAGTACCACTTCGGAATGACCATTATCATCAAAGAATTAAATTTGACTGGAAGAACTGGAGTCTAGGCTTGTTCTGTAGCAAGTAGCAACACTGCAGAAATAAATTGGGACGTTTGCTAATTTCTAATAATGTTGTGTTTTCCCAAAGTGTAACAGAACTTCTGATTATACACACCTACACCCCCCCCAGATGGGGACCCTACAGCAAACCAAAGGATGGATACCACCAATTGGGGTTACGTAGACAAAAATGGGCAAGGGTTAGTTTCAGGAACAGAAATGACTCAAAGAAAGATGCATTACCAAGGCCCACCTCAGCATGGGTGACAGCTCACAAAACAGGGTAACTTGGAGCACACTACAAAACCTGCATGTAGCAGATTCTGGTCTATACCTTTTCCAGAGTGCTGGGCTGGTTTCTGTATCTTCCAGGAAGCTGGTCTGGTTTTAAGTCTTCTTGGTAGTTTGGTTGAGCTATTAGTCTTCTTTGTAGGTTAGCTCAATCTGAGACGTATAATAAGCTTTTATTGTTTATTCTGGTAGGGGGAATAGCTAGGAATCTAGTCAGTTTCAGGGACTTGCTGATGCTATTTTGAATTATTTACTTTCCTGCTTAGAAGTCATCCCTCCAGGATGGAACATTTCAGCCTTAGAGGAAAATGAATGTTACACAGCACTCCGCCCCTCCCTCCTGTCCTTGCCTTCTTTTGTCCCCTCTTCCACGATGACTCCTGAACCTTGAGTAGCAATAGCTGCTCACCTGTGATGAGGAATTTGGTTTGGCCTCTTTGGCATCACTGTGCCCCAAGTTCTCCAGACACGTGTTCTCCAAAACATCTCTAGTGATTCTGAGCTTGATGCTGACAACAGTGGTTATCTCTGGGCATGAACACACATGTTTTGAGGGCAACTTGACAGACTCATCACATCCATGTAGTAAAACAATAAAAGTGGCTTCCCTATTGGGACCTGTGACCTTCCCAGCCACAGGCTTTTTGTCCTGGTTTACAGTACCAACTCCCACTTGTGGAGCAGGCTGTAAATCCGTCAGAAAGCTGTTGGTCTTGTCCCCAGTAGACAAGCCACTATTGGACAGACAGGCATATCCTGCCTTGTACGTCAGCATTAAGGCACACAGGAATGTTGCTAACAGTTCTCCATCCGCAGCCAGACGGCCTCTTCCAGCACTGTAAAAGAGCCAGCAGGGTGGGTGTTTCCTGCTAAGTCCCGGCTTCATTTCTTCATATCCCATAGTCAAAATGTGGTTTTCAGCAATATGGTCTTACCAATGAGTTCTGGCGTTACCACCAAGAGCAGCAGCAATAGCCTTTATGGGTTTGTAGGACCTTGGGCTTCTCTGCCCAACATCTCATAGGCCCATAGCTCGCCCCAGCACTGGGTTTTCATTCAGTAACCTTATAGCTTCTGTGAGTATCCATTTCTACCCAGGTAGGGTACTTTTTGATATCGTTCCCTTTCAGTTAACCCAGCTCTGGTAGGGATGTAAAGAAGTCCCCTTGTGCTTGGTTGTGTCTCCAGTGGCTTTCCAAGTCTGCAAAAACACTCAGATCAGCATTTTGTGATCTGTATAGCTAAACCTCTTTCTAAACTACTGTCTCATCACAGATAGTGGGGTTACAAAAGTCACTTTGGTGAGTCACCCTGAAAGTCTGTTGTCATCTGTTCCTAGCAAGTGTCAGGTGATCCCAGAAGTTCACAGTGAAGAAGATACTGAAGTTGGACGTAAGCACGGTTGAATCCAGCATGGACAGGTTCCATCCGTTTACATCAGTTGCTTCCTCCAGAGACCAGGGTTGGGTACAAGCATGGGTAGGAGGCGCTAACTTAATTAGCTCCCTGTGATCCTCAGTCACTCTCTCCTTGAGCTGTTGGGTTCCCCTATCTTGGAACTCTTCCATGGAGCTTCCCTATGACATTTGTCCTCTCTTGGTACACTCAGTGGACCTGACTTAATCTGCTCAGGCCCCAGGGTCAATGGTCTTGCTCTTCTCTGCTGCACCTTCTGCCTCCCTGGGTCACACAGGCCCTGGGTTTGCGCTGTAGCTGTTGCCTCTCCATCCACCATGCCTGGCTGTTGTTGGGGAATTCCTGTCCAGGAAAATCATTTCCACCCTCCTCAGTGTGGGGCATTCATTACCCACCCTTAGGGCAGGCTTGATCATTTTCATCTGAGTTGTTCTAGCACGGATGGCTTCGGTGAACTGCTCCTCAGGCTTTAAAGCCCCCAGAAACGCCTTAACAAGCAATTTGGATTCCTATCAGTTTTTTCTCTAGGAACTCCACCCTGACACAACTCCTGCCCCATTTGTCTTTGAATAACCCAGGCAGACCTCTTCCTCTTTGACCGTTGCTTTAGTGACTCTATCTGTTCTTTTACTCCATGGACACTCTGTATGCTGGTCTAAGTCACAGAGACCCGGCAAAGCCTTTTCAGTTTTATCATATTTTTGCCCACAAAGGGCTCAGTAAAGCCACTAAGGTTCCATATGAACATTGAGGCCTCTGCTGGATCAGTTTTTTCTTCAATTCCTCTGTGAACATAATTCTATCTTGACCAGTGAGATGGGGTTCAAACACAACTTCTTTTATTCCCAGTTCCCTCAAAAGCATCTGCCTTCTTTTTGCCCCCTTTTTATGGTTTTCCATTCTTGGACATTTACGGGGACTTAAGATGGAGATAACCAAGTGTTCAAGTGACTCTGATAAGGCAGCACAGCAGGGCCTGACTTCTCATACTGTCTCTGGTTTTGCAGCCTTTGCCTTAGGGAGGGATGGGTAGTTACATTGTTGGGTTTTCTTGCCTCCACAGAAGTCTGATTGGTCCCATCTGCTCCATGTCCCACAGCCTCACAAGCCAAACTGAGACAGACTCTTTCATTGCCTGTTTAAGTCTTCCTTAATTTCAGCAGTTGGAAGTGCTGAGTATTTCCTCATCTCCTAGATTCTTGCACTGGACCATTCTTACTGCCCATATCTGCATGCTGGATTATAGGTTTTCCCTCTTTTTCTACTAAAGGTTAGGCTGGAAGGTATCTTCTGTCCCTTTTACCATGGCTGTCTCATCCTCTTGTTTATCTGATTTACCCTCTAAATCGGAGGTTAACACAGAGGGCGCTGGCCATCTCTCCCTCTCTTGTGACCATTGCTCCTACACACAAAAAAGTCCCCACTTGGCTGTCATGCCTTCTCAGCCTCAGGTGCCTTTCTAATGACACACAGCAGGCCACAGGCAACCTCTGCTGCTACTTGCTCACAGTCTTGACCCTTGTGCACTAATCTTAAAGGCTGAGAAGTTTCCTCTAACCTTTCACTGTTTCCAGGACAGCTGCTGTGCAGTCACCTGATGGACTCGGCTCATCAAGCAGGCATGCTCCCCCCCTCCCCCGCCCTGCCATACCGTGGAGATGAAGACTACCACCCAGGGATTCCTCCCACAGACACTCTCAATCCTGATGACCCATCCTTAGCTGCCTGTCTCACTACCTGTAGCGCGATCCATGCAACAGCTGTCATAGCACAAACGCACACTAACACACAGCATCCCGGGAAGGACAGCTCTATGGTATTTCCTCCAAGGATGCTTTCCACTCAGGCCTCCCAGCCTTGGTTACATGACTTGTTCCCTGTAACCAGGATGGTGCGCCCACTCATTTCCAGCTTGTCTTTGGTTCTGTGATGTTCCTCTTTGGGTTGAGTAGGCAAGCGTGTCATCTCCCCATGAGAAGCTGTGTCACACAACGTTTAAGTGATCAAGGAGGTCATAGGTCCCAATGAGGAAGTAACTTTTATTGCTTTCCTAGATGGATGGGATGGACCTGGTCAAATCGCCTTCAAATGTGTTTGTGCCTAGAGATAACCATTGTCAACCTCACCTTATAACCACTAGTGATGCTCTGGAGAACAAGTAACTAGCTATGGCACAGTCGCCTAATATGTAGCCAAAGGTGGACATTTAAGTCACCCCCTCCAAGACTCAGGGGTCGTTGTGGAGGAGGGTGTGGAGAGAAGGTGCAGGAGGGGAAGGTGTAGTGTTGTGTAACAGTTTGCTTCAAGATGGAAATGTTCATCCTGCAGGGAAATGCTTGATAGCAGGAAGGTAAACAACTCAAAATAGCTTCAGGAAGTCCCTGAAACTGACCAGATTCACTAGGCCATTCTGGCTAAAATAAACATTAAAAGCTGGTAGTCATTCTCAGACAAAGGGAAGTCAAGCTGCAAAAAGAATGAACACACCAGACATGCTGCCTGGTAGAAGCAGAAACCTGCCAGGCTGTCTGGGAAAAAGTTTAGACCTTCTGAGGCTCTGTAGAGCTGTCTACAGTGTATGCTTTGTTCCAGGTTCCTAGTTTTGTGAGCTGTCACCAGTGCTGGGGTGGACTTTAGTGATGCAGCTGTCTTTGAGTCATTCCTGCTCCTGTCAGTAACCCTCGCCCATACTCCTGTAAGCTGCCATGATAAAACTCACCAGATTGGACTTGGTGGTACCCATACTTTGGTATGTTGTGGGCTTCTATCTGAGATGAGTAAACATGTATTGCATCTCCCCAGTGGAAAAAAAGTATGACTGGGGAAACAAAATTAGGCCTTTAGAGGAGTGGTCTTCAATCTTTCTATAATGCTGTGATCCTTTAATACAGTTCCTCATGTTGTGGTGACCCCAACCATAAAATGATTTTGTTGCTACTTCGTAACTGTAATTTTGGTACTGTTGTGATTCGTAATGTAAATATCTATTACACAGGATGTCTGATATGAGATCCCTGTAAAAGGGATGTTTGATTCCAAAGAGGCTTGCGACTCGAGTTGAGAACCACTGCTTTAGAGAGAGCCATGGTGGTGGTTTAAATAGTACCCACACAAAATTCACTGACTAGAGCCTTGGAGTGTGACTTTATTTGAAATACAGACATTGGCAGGCTCTTAAGATAAAATGGGACTGGATTTCAGTTGGGAATGGTTGTGGCTTGAATGGGAAATGTCTCCAGTAGACTCGTGTGTTGAACATTTGGTTCCCAGCTTGCTGCGTTGTTGGGAAGGTTATAGATACTGTCAGAAACATGTCTTTTCTGGAGGAAGAGTGTCACAGGGGATGGGCTCTAAGGTTCCATATCCTAACTTCCTATTCGGATAGGCCAGGCTCACCCTCCCTCTTTCAGGGAACTGTTAGCGAAAATAAACCCATTCTCCCGTAGATTACCTGTGCCAGGTTATTGAATCACAGCAACAGAAACAAAGCTTAAAGCAAGCAAACCCACTAACTCCACAGAACCTCTTTATCTCACACTTTCCTGAGGTTAAAATCAATGAAAAAGCACGGGAATGAAGGTGTCATATTTCAGTTGACCGTCTAACCTGTCTAGCCAGATGTGGCCATTACCAAAGAACAGAGCAACCCAGAGTGACTCCATCTTCTGGAGGGCTTGTAGTGGTTCTGACTGATGTGTACCGAGAAGACAGACCCCCCTCATAACGCCTGTATCCAAAGCCAGGAAGATTAATAGGACTCATGAGTTTGTTTTGTTTTGTCTTTGGATTATCATTCTTACTATCAGGCATTTGTTTAGCATCCATAGTGTTTTGACATTTTAAAATTCCCCTCTTACGGAGGTGGAGGTAGAAAATTGTTTAGTGATACTCCAGTCTGGAGAGGAAATACAAAACTTTCTTAGCCGGGTGGTGTGGTGGCGGAAATACAAAACTTTCATAGCCGGGTGGTGTGGTGGTGCACGCCTTTAATCCCAGCACTCAGGAAGCAGAGGCAGGCAAATCTCTGTGAGTTCTAGGCCAACCTGGTCTACAAGAGCTAGTTCCAGGACAGGCTCCAAAGCTACAGAGAAACCCTGTCTCGAAGAAAAAGAAAAAGAAAAAAAGAAAAAGAAAAAGAAAAAGAAAAAGAAAAACTTTCCAATGACAGTAAGATCTCATTTCAACAAGCAAAGTGTCATTGTTAATATAATTCTCCCAGATGTCGGACTCTATCCCCCAAGTACTTAGGCACCACCGCCATCTAGCCCTGGCTGAGGTCACCAACCTCTTTACAGCCCGGGGCTGTAGAGCATTCAGCCTTTGAGTCAAGGAAGTAACTTAGTAGCTTCAAAAGTGTTAGTCTCTGTTCTTGACACATGGGGTTTTATTACAGCCTCTAGGCATTAGGGAAGACAGACTAGAATTGGCTGAGAGTGGGGCGGAGTGGGGAGCGGTTTATAGGACTGTGGTGGATTTGTTCTTCCATTCAGAAATGCTAATCTTTTGTTGAGATAAATATCCTAAATTGGGAGAATTAATTGAAAAGGACTTGAATGGTTTTTGTAGCCGCAATCCTTCCCTCCTTGCTGTGCGGTGGGTGTGCAAGAAGGACTCACCTCCGACAACCAGTATCTTGAGACTTTTGGTTGTGTTTTATCCAGGCTTCAATAGCTGTTATTATGAGTATGGTTCATACCAAGCTGAGTTCTTCCAACAGCCTTAAGTGGTGAAATAGTATTGTGTATCACGTAAGGTGCCCCAGTCCCTTCCATTCCTCTTCTGATTAGCTCCTAGATATGTCATCACAGTGATCTGTCTTATAAACAACCCCCTCTGTAAGCTTGGGGAAATCCGTAGGCCTCTCTTATCTGTAAAATAGCAATAAATGTACCTTTTTGTCCTTAAATGAGAGAGTTCATACGAAGCACTTAATTTGTTCTGAAAAAATGTAAAAGCGTGCTCAGTAATATTAGCCATTGCCACCATGAGTAACAGTTCTTCATGAGTAAAATACTTTCCACTTTCAGCTCTCCAGCCTGTGCTCGGGGCTTTGAAAGGAAACCTGGACCCTTGTTTGTATTTTCCCATCCTTTCATTAAGTTAGCTTTAGTATATATCTTACTTTTGCCACACGTGACAGAATAGACAGTTTTTCACTGTCTACTGCTACCCTACGTTAATCCAAACTAACACTTTCCATGAATTGTCGTGGATGAAAACGATTGAACCTTTTGAGTTGTGCAGGTTGAACAGTGCGAGAGGGTGTAAGGCAAACAGGCCTGCCTGAACTTCTGTGGAGAACATCGTGATAGCTGTCCTATTGGAGGGGCAATTTCTGGCCCTTACATTTATAATTCATGTTTAAAACCAGTGCAGGCAGGATGATGTGAACTTGGAGCCCTCAGATTTGAATTTTCTTTATTGGCCTTGTGGTAGAGGTACTTCTATAGGAAGTCACGTGGTGGTGATCTGTTGTGTCCTGCAGGGGAGACTGCTGTTGTGTGCAGCTGATGGACCTCTCTTGGCGAACCCTTGGCAGGTGCTTGAGTGTGGCGGAGCAAAGCTTACTTACTACTGTAGTATGAAGTCCCCCAGTGCCAGTTTCCCCTTACCTCTAATGTGCTTCCTGTTTCCTGTGGTGGATGAGGAGAGGGGGTCGTGATGGTGTCTCCTCCTTTTGCTCACTCAGGAGAGGAGGGATTTGTGAGACCCGTTGTTGTTAGTTTGGATTAACGTAGGGTAGCAGTAGACAGTGAAAAACAGTCTATTCTGTCACGTGTGACAAAAGTAAGATATATACTAAAGCTAACTTAATGAAAGGATGGGAAAATACAGACAAGGGTCCAGGTTTCCTTTCAAAGCCCCGAGCACAGGCTGGAGAGCTGAACCTGTGCACTGCACAGAAAACCTTGGTGTACAGGGCAGTCCGTACTGGAAGAAGATGAGCCCCTGACTTGCAGCTTCAGTAAGAGAAATGTAAAAGGTGTTAAGCAGGGCTTCATACTTCTACTTTTCTTTTGTTGAACGATACATTTTTATACAGAATACTGTGAAATCATTTTATAATCTAAAGAAGAAAAGCTGTGATTGAATTATATAAACTTTTGATTCCCCCTCCCCCCCCCTTTTGAAATGGGATCTCACTACGTAGCTCTGTCTGGGGCCTAGAACTCGCTAGGTAGACCAAGCTAGCCTCAAACTCAGAGATCTACCTGCTCCTGTCCTGTCTCCACAGTGCTGGGATTAAAGGTGTGTGCAACCACCACCCAGTTGAATTATATAAAGTATGAAGCCTTTTCCAATATTCTGCCTCACAGAGCAAGGTTCTCTTTGAGTCTGCTTCAGTAAAGATAAAAAGAAGAAATGGCTGAGCCAGCACTTGACTTTTAGTACCCGAGGCATCTCTATTTCTAAGTTTGACCTCACCATCACTGTGCTGGTGGACCACCGTGTGTGGGGACGACTTTGTAGACCAGAGGAGAGTCTTGCAGTGATAGACACTTGTTCCTCCAGGTAGTCAGAATTTGACATGTAAGAAACCGTGTCCATGGGAAAATGGAAAACTTCAGGTCAGGGCTGCCGGGGACAGGATCTGTTCCTCTTGAAGGAAACCCAGTTTGTGTAGAGAATTAATCGAATTTATACATTTATGGACTTAGGATAAAAAGGAAACATGAAGTACACAAGAGAAAAAGTCTTAGAAATAGCTCATTTAAGGAAACTAAACAGTTGATGTCACTTTTAAAAGTATATGGATTTATGAGATTTAGAGAGACAAGAGTGGGTAGGCTCTTCAAGGGTTTCTAATCCAAGCCAATTAAAGTGACGATAACCCTGAGTATACTCCTTAAACGAAAGACATCAGGCTGCTACAATTAGTTTGTTTGATTCTTGTATTTTCTTGGAGATTATACAAGTAAAGATCAGTTTTGCTAGTTAACAAGCTTTACTACAAAAAATATATACAAAATCGGGATGAGTGGGGCTTCCAGGAATGCTTTAGGTATGCAAGTTTCTTTTTTGTAAAGCAAAGAAACCAGATCTCTGGCATAGATAAGGACATCATGGCAAAGTCCCCTAGAAGGTGACTTAAACATGGGATGACTGTGATGTGCACCTTGAGCCATGCTAAGGAAACACTGTTTCTCTGATATTTTGGCAGAAGTACAATGTCAAGTCTATTGATTGTGTTAAAGTTCCTTGAGGAAGATTGCCCCCTATTGTTATCCGTGTCAGGTCCATAGCCTTTAAAGACGGGCGTTTTATGACGGCTGTGGTGGGAACACAGACCTGGCTTTCCCTTTGATTTTCTGGGTGACATTGGATGCATGGTTTGACTTCAGGAATCCCAGTGAGAAGTTAGGCTCCGTTTGTATTTCTCAACATTTTAAAGTCAAGCTCTCCCTTTTTTGGGGGTGGGTTGGGGTGGGAGGAATCCTGCTCTTCCTCGTTCCTGAAGGGGGTGTCTTTATTAAATCCTTCCCCTCAAGATACAGTGAAATCTATTGGAAATACAGGTGGAGAGAACGTAAGAGCCAGAGGTGGGGATAACCCCAGTGAAACAGCATCTCCAGACACAGGAAGACTGTTGGCACTCAAGAATTCACAGAGACTGCTATAGCTCACCTAAGACCTGCACAGGTTCTAACCAAACAAGATCCACGTGCTGGAAAGAGGAACTGGACGCAGAGTCCCACCTCTAACCCAGAAGCCATTTGCATTTGAGACCTTCTGGGAAAGTGAAAATAGCTCTTCAGTGAGCACAGCAGCCACACGCTCCCTGCCCTGGCTGGCATACAGTGGACTCCATGGTTTGGTTGTGTGCTTTTGTTTTGTTCTTGTAATTTTTTTGCCTTATTTTTTTTTTTTCAGTTTATTTGGATTTTTGGTTTTGGTTTTGTTACTTTTCCTCTTGAGAGAGGGAGGAGAGAAAGAACATAAAGTTGGGTGGACAAGGAGGTAATGGAGAATCAAGGGAGGGGAAAGTATGATTAAAATATATTGTCTGAAAAAATTTATTGAAAATTAAAAAAAAAAATTTATCCCATCCTCTGTTTCCTCCTGACCTTCAGGATTCCCGTTTTCCCAGTGGGTATATTTGTAATACCTGATGTTCCATGCTACCAAGAGTCAAAGGCTTTATTCTTTGCTGCAGCTTACTCCGCCTTAAAGCTGGCAGGGGCCCTCCTCATTTGTCCCCACAAACCAGGAGCAAAGGCAGAAGGTGGTTAGAGTGCCCCAGGGGAAATGACTGAGTCCGATTTTATATTCCTCCTGCTCCTGAGTTGTAGGCCTGAGTTGTAGGCCTATCAGTTTGAGAAAGGCTTGCAGACTATTGTTTTCTGCCCCTGCTGGAGGCTGTTAGCGAATTCAATGTCACTACCAGCATATCTTTCTGATAAACAAACAAAACAAACAAACAAACTAGAAAATACTTAGGGTTTAATACGTATGGTAGAGAAAATGTTATCTCTTCTAAATGGTTTCAGTTTTGCATGTCTGTGCCTGTATGTTTATGCAGGGTGGAGCTCAGGCAAGTAGTCAACTTCTAAGGCAGATCCCAGAGGGAAAACTTTCTATTATGATGATGAAAGTTATAATTCTAGGCAGTCTGAGCTGAGAGCCGCTGCCCCTCCTTCCATCATTAGGAAGTCTATGCTAGTCAGGGTCTTCTAGATTATTCCAGTGAGAAACAAATAGAGATGTAATCAGGGCATGGGTACAAGTGCCCATAGCGCTGAGCCCAAGGTTCAGTACATGGTTGTACAGGGGAAGAAAAAGAACTTTTTGCTTTTGAGTTCCTTCCATTTATAACACATAAATAACAGCATCAAAGGGAAGTGCTTCGTGTGGCTTCTTAAATAAGACGAGTTCCATTATTACTTACTCAGTTTCCTCAGTATGCAGAATGCTTTGTTCCCTAGGGGTTCCTTCGTGAAACCACAGATAAGACAGACGTGCTCACTCACAGGTGTCCCTCTGCCTCTAAAAGGCATTCGGGGGTTTTGTTTTGTTTTTAAAGCTTGTTCCTAATTTCTGACTTAATGCTTGCTCAGACATTTTGCAGTGTTTTCTCTCTAAGTATTGTTTTGCGGAAGAATTTCAGAATGCGTAATTTCCACTCTTGAGAATTTTACAACTTCAGCAATATTTCTTCTCGGAAAAGAAAGTCTAAGCAAAGGCCAGGACTGTGTTGTCAATTAGCTCTGGGGGAGAGCTGGGATGGTGGACGGTTAGTCCTAGAATCCTTGACTCCCCAGAACGTATCGGGGTGCTCAGAACCTTTGCAGCAGAAACAGCAACTTCGCTTCCCTAGATGTTTGGTCCATTTGTTTTCAGTGAAGACAAGAGGAAGGAAAGGAAGCCTTTGTTCCTCTGTTGCTCACAGGCCGAGAATTTGCTTGGCTTGGAAGTTCCACATTTGGGGCTCAGAAGGAGAAAAACCCTACACACCTGTGTTCAGAATTCTATTGTGTCCTTATTCTTGCACCTCAGTTTAGCAGGGATTTGTTTGCCATGTACTAAGAACTGCTTGTTTATGGGTGCCATTTACTTTGTCTTTTCTTTTTTTAAACCTTGTTCTGGAGCTATTGCAAGTGAACAACACCCAGTATCACTTTTATATATGCCCTAACTCTGGGGTGCCTGGCTGCCAAGGAGCATGAAGTCCCAGTGTAGCTGAGATAGCCAGGTGATTTGGGTTATGAGTTCTGGTTTCTCTGTGCACTCACACCGGTTCCCAGACTCCGAATTTCAGCCCGTTCTCACTTTAGTTTAGTTTATTTGGGGACATTTCCTCTAACTCTGTGATCACCTAGTAGCATAGTGCTGGTGTCTGCTCCACTTAGTTGCCCAGGTTGGACAGACGCTGTGTAGTCGGGGTCTGTCCTTCCACTCTGTTGCTCCACCTGTCTGTCTGTCTGGCAGCACTTTGCTGCCTTCTATCTGAGTGTACTTTAGCTGGTACTGGAGAGGACTGTGAGTCAGCTGTATAATTTTCAAACTGGAAGAGCAATTGGGCTGTCCAGAGATTCATCCATTCTCCTTCCTGGCCAGGGCAGACTGATCTGCATGCTGATTTTCCTGCCTGGAACTCTTTTCTTTCCATTGGGGATGGGGGCATGCGTGTGACTAGTCTGATACTCCCCACAAGCAACCCTCTTGATCTAAATGCCAACACCATGTTTCTGTGAGACTTTGGGACCTATGACATCATGGACTCCAATTTGCTTTCTAGGTTCTCCCTCAACTTTCGCAGTTCTCCCTTCCCATCATGCAGTTCTCCCTTCCCATCATGCTATTAGAGCTTCCTGCAAACCAGACAGATTGGGTGGTGGCCTATCTAGTTTTGTCAACTTGACCCAGGCCAAGGTCATCTAGGAGGAGAGGACTTCAATTGAAAGAATACCTCCATCCGATTGTCCTGTAAGCCCATAGGTCAATCTGATGGGAGTATTTATTTTCTTGATGAATGATTGACGTGGGATACTCCAGACACTGTGGGCAATGCCACCTATGGACAGGTGGTCCTGAGTTGTTAAGGAAGCTGAGTGAGAAAGCCAGTAAGCAGCCACATCCCTGCTTCTCTGTGGCTCTATCTTAGTTCCTGCCTCGAATTCCTGCCCAAACTTGCCTCAGTGGTAGACTGTACCTCAGAAGTGTAAGGCAAATAAACCAAGTCCCCCAACCTCCAAGTTCGTTTTGGTCATGGTATTTATCAGAGCAATAGAAAGCAAAGACAGGCGTGTCGCTGGCAATCTTGTGTGATGGTCCTTTCTCACTTCTGGCTATTTCCTCCTACACCCATGCCATCCAGGATGCTGATACTGGGACTGAATATGCATCTTTCTCATTTACCCACCTCCTTTGTGAAGCCTTCCCTGTCATGCTCTCTCCTCCCTTTCTCTTCCTTGATTGAACTCTATTTTTAGCAACACATCCCACACCATGGGATTCCATTAAGGGTAGGTAAGGCTAGGGGCCCACTATGAAAAAGCTTTCCTTCCTAAGCCTAATTCCTCTGGCACAGATGTTTTGAAACTGTTGTCTTAAGTCCTTGCTTTCCTTCTGGGCCCTTCTGTTTTCTGTAAGGGCCTAAAATTTAGCATCTACTTGCAGCTGTCTTTATGTTGGTCTTTAAGTCTTTTGTGTGTCGCCTTCTCACATATGAATATGCTAACAGAAACCAGGAGGAACACACAGGACAAGAGACATGCCATATTTACTGGCCTGAAGCTCTTGGTGAACAACCTAGCTGGTGGTGGCAATCTTTGGGAGAGCCATTGGAACGAGCAGAACTATTGGGCCGTTATATGTTGTAGTGTAGACGTACCATCACAGTGTAGAGACATGATATGACAGACATAGTGTAGCAACTATATGACAGCGAATGTAGTTTCTTGGATGGATCCAAGACAACTTGACCTCCAGAACCATGCATTATGGGTAATGTATGTTTCCTACCATGGATTATTGATGTGTGCTCCTCATTCTTGTCTTCCGCTTTCCAGCAACCAACTCATGACCATCCAGTTGTTTCACCCCTAAGGACTTTTCTCTGCCCTTTAAACTGCTTCTCACATCTGCCACGAGGTCTGCATATTCACCCAGTCATGTATTTAACAGTGCAGCTCTTAAGTTTAATTTTCTGAATCCCAAAAACACGATACTTTACCCTTGACCTTAAAGGAAAGCAATTTACAGGTGGAGATGTAGTTACCTGCAGGGATTGGTGCTGATAAGTGTCTTGGAGAATTAATCGTGAAGCCCATTAGATAATTTTTTTACAGTTCTATTTATTTTTATGTTGTGTGTGTATTTTACCTACATGTATTTATTTGCATTACATGCATGCCTAGTGCTCATCAAAGTCAAAACAGGGTGTCAGATCCCCAGGAATTACAAATACAGACAGTTGTAACCCATCGTGTGGGTTCTGGGAATAACTCGGTCCTCTGCAAGAGTGGCAAATGCTCTTAACCTCTGAGCCATCTTGCCATCCCCACTAGAGAATTTCATTTTTAGATTATTTGAATGGTTAATATATCATGTGCCCCTTTCCTTTGGCAAGCTTATATCCAACCAAAAAAATATGTAACAATTCATTGCCTGTTTTCATAATCTCGAGAGACTACTGCCAGGTTTATGATAAAACAAGGGCCAGCAAAGATAAGAGAACCAGTTTCGTCACCTAATTGAGTGGGTGGGGAATTACAGCTATACTATCCACGTGTTGAGTGTTAATAGATACTTCCTCACTTTCTGGATACAGCCCAGTGGGAAACTACCCATTGGCTGGTGATTCAAGTCATCTGGCTCTGATCGACCTGTAAGAACAGCAGCTTCTTGGCTCTCCATTGCATTCTGCTCAGTTTTCCTTCTCCACTCCCCTCCACCAGGACTTCTTTCTAGTCCCGAGGAGGACAGCATCCCAAGTGGGATGGGATCAGCCTTTTGGAGGGCCCTCCCCCACTCCTGTTTGCTAGTTCCCTTAAGGTTGACTACTTTTGCATCCTGGATAATAGGGGAATACAGCAGTATGTGACCATTAATACCCTGTGTAGTGTCCTTGTATATTTTTCATGAAGGCATGAGAGTGTGCTGTTTCCCGATGTTCTATACCAACTCTGTGTTCTGAGGAACAGTAGAGAAAATGAAAGTTGTGTGTGTGTGTGTGTGTGTGTGTGTGTGTGTACTATAGAAGGGGTGGATTATAACCTTCTTGAATTAGGGTGGGCATTCTGACTTCTGAGTATCAACATGGTAGTCTTAAAAGAGATCAGAGGCAACTTCAAAGGTCCATCTGGGTTTCCTTTCCCTTTAAAATACACTGGACTTCTTAGGGAGGTTCCCAAGGAAAGGCCATGGGAGGAAGACAGGCATTCTTTGGCTTATTAGTGATAGAAAGGAAATGAGACATTTCAAATGTCAGGTCTTTAGTTTTAATGGTCTTGGCTGAATTACCATCTCTAACAATTACATGGTGACTAATGGGTTTTAGTTCACGTATAGTTAGTATTGCTTCTGTAAAGGTCTTTTCTCCTTGCATTGATGTAGAAGACGTGCCTGGTGTTGTTTAGGGGTGTAGGATGTAAGGACAGAACCTTGCTTACCTTTGGCCTGCTTCTAGTCCTGGGTGAATGAAGAATTCCTAGCGGGTCTTCCTGGTAAGGTGGGCATTGCGGCCTTTGCAGAAAGTGCTCCCAGAATGCTGTTCACATAAGAAGCCCCCCTGAGTGCTAACAGGAAATTCTGCTGATACCATTTACCCAAGCAGAAGTAGAAAGCCATCTGCCATTACAACCACCTGTTTGTTCCCCACTGGTTTAGTTTTCTATCAATTTTTGGCCTGCAAATCCTGCAAGTTAGTTTTGTCAACCAAACACAAACCTAACCATGTCTCTGAAGAGAGTATCTTAGTTGAGAAAATGCCTAAAATTGGCCTGTAGGCAAGCCTGTAGGATATTTTCTTAATTACTGATTGATAAGGGAAATCCCAGGCCATTGTGGGCCTTGCGACCCCTGGGCAGGAGCTCCTGGGGTGTAGAAGAAAGGCTGAGCAAGACAACAGCATTCTTCTATGGCAGTGGTTCTCAGCCTTCACAATGCAACCCTTTAGTACAGCTCCTCATGTTGTGGTGTCCCCCAACCTTAAAATTAATTTCATTGCTACTTCATTGTTTTGCTTCTGTTATGAATCATGTGAAGATCCTTGTTTTCTGGTGGTCTTAGGTGATCTCTGTGAAAGGGTCATTTGAACCCCAAAGGGTTGGTGACCCACAACTTGAGAACTATTGCTCTATGGCCTCTTGCATCAGTTTCTGAGTTGAGTTCCTACCCTAACTTCCCTAGATGATAGGCTATAAGGTATAAGATGAAATAAACCCTTTCCTGCCCAAGTTGTCTTTGGTCATGGTCTTCATCACAGCAACAGAAACCCTAACTAAGATATGAATTAAGCCCAGACAGATGTTACCATGAAAACTCTCTTACCTTGTTTTCTCTGCCCACGGAGAGACAAGAAGTATGGTCTGTTAGGAAACCTCGTTAAGTGAAAAACTAGGGAAGGCTGGGATAGACATCGGGCTCTTTGGGGCTGAATGAGCACCAACTGTGGTCCTCTAACCATCCAGCAGGTCCCTGATTAGAATGTTGGATCTGCTGTGAGCTTCATGCTCAGGGTGGCTTTTCACATTGCAGGGCAGGCTGGGGATTTTCCTAGGCAGATGCTGGAGACATCAGTGACCAAGCAGGCAGGTGAAAGTTATCCTTTTTAAGTTTATTTTATTTTATTAAATTACCATCTGTTCCTTCTAGACGCATACTCTGCAAGTATAGTTGCTTGGGATTTATCAAGTTCTGAAGCTGTAGTGACAGACTCAGTGTTTCTTTGGATCTATGAGTGAAGGTTTGATTTTTGCCCGACTTCATGGCCAGCATTCTGAAAAGCCTGACTCCCCATTTTCAGCATGATTTTTCGGTGACTTCCAGAAAACGTGTGGAAGTCATTCTCTCATATTTAATTTTTTTTTATCAGATCAATGGTTTATTTGCTTTTATTAGTTAATTATCAGTTAAATTGCTTTAGCTGATACTTTAGAAAACACAGTGGTGCTTGTTAATGGAGTAATGTGACCTTCCAACGTATCGTCCATTGTATTATTTTTAAATCCGGATAAACCTCTCTCCTCAAACATCCCTCCTTCGTGTTGAAGACTTTCAAAGTCCTTTCTGCCCTCTGAAATGTACATTTCATTCAAGGTATCATTCCTCATGTTGCTGTGGACTAGCATGCCAAAGCCTCTTCCTCCTGTTTAGTTGTGGCTTAGCTCTGTGTGATAACCCTTCCCCCCAGCCCCATCCTCTCTCATCTCCCCAGCCTCTGTAGTCGTCATCTACGCTCAGATCTACTGCGAGATGGACTGTTTCAGATTTTACTTAGGGTTAGCGTCACTTCTGTGTCTCATTTCGCGTAACATAAAACCTCTAGTTCCATCTGTGATTTTTAGTAGCTAAATAGTATTCCACTCTGTGTGTGTGTGTGTGTGTGTGTGTGTGTAAACATTTTTTCACCCATTCATCACTTGGTGGGCATTTAGTTTGTCACTGGTTGTTGGCCTTGATGAACAGTTGGTGATGTAATCAAGGAAGTGTAGATGTTGCTTTGTTCATTTCCTTTAGATGGAGTGTGATTATTAGGTCATATGATAGCTCCGGTTTTGTTTATGGTCTCACTGTCTAGGCCAGGCTGTCCTCCAGCTTTGGATCCTCCTGCCTCAGGTACCCAAGTGCTGGGATTCTACATACGACTCACATGCTAGACTCTTGTTTTTATATTTTTGGTTGTGAGCCTAGCCTGTAACGGCTGAGCCATCTCTCCAGCCCTAGACTCTCATTTTTTAATTTTTAAAAGAACCCCATCATGTTTTCCATTGTGCCTGTCAAAATCCCTTCTTTTTGCTGGGTGTAGTGGTATACACTTCCAATCCCAGTGCCCGGGAAGGCACAGTGATCGTGAGTTGGAGTCTAGCCTGGGCCTCCATAGTGAGATCCTGTTTCACAAACACAAAGATTAACTCCTGTTCATCATTTCTTGCACAGTGTGGAGTTGAACCTAAGGTCATGTGCATACCAAGCTGTCTCTAAGCTTTTACTCCCCCACCTCAGAAGCCATTCTTTAGGGAAACAGTTTATAAAAGCAGGATTTATTTAATCCTTCTTTTTCAAGCTAATGGGGTTTTTACCTCCACTAGTTCACAGTGCGCTAATTAGAGTAACCCACAGGCACCTTTTACTCTAGCAGAGCAGAGTCACGCTGTAAAATCGCAAGAATTTGGTAATTAGGATGCAAGAGGATGGGCACGGAAACTCAAAGCAATATGGCACATGGAAGAGACGGGCCATGTTTGGGGGTTCTGACTTTGTTGTCTGGCAGATCTCAGTTCAGAATGCAGCCCTGCCTGCCGCCTACTTGACTGGGTGTCACTGCACAGTGCTTAAACGCTCCCAAGACACAGTTCCCTCATCTTTGCAATGAGAGGACAGTGCTCTACCTGTCTGTCTGTTGAGTTCAGTAGAAAGCAGGACATAACGTGCATCCCTTAGCAAATGGACACTTCTCTATGCTATGAGTTCGCAGACTGTCTATGAGTTTTGTTTTATGTGTTTGTTTGTGTTGATGGCACCAGAGACTGAACACAGATCCTTGTGAATGCCTGCTACTAAGCTATGTTCCTCCTAGCCTGGACTTAGTGACTTCTAAATAGTTCATCTTTAAAATTACACACACACACATTTAAACAAGTCAAACCCTTTCGTTCTCTCTCAGGCATCTGCCTGTCTTCAGCTAACTCTAGGAAGTATTGATGTTTAGGTAAAATTTAACTTGAACCTTGTGCTGTCGAGGAGTCACTAGCCTCATGGTCCTCCATGTTTGAATTTGGGACCCTCTTGTCCTTCCTGGAATCTGAGCTCTGGGAGCGCCTGTACTCTAACTGGCAGCCCAAAAGGAAGACCCAGGTTCCTTACCTGCTTCCCTTACTGGGAAAGTATTGTGAAAATAAATATGGATGCCAGTCAGACATCAATTATATATTCAGAAACACAGATCATCTATCTCTTTTATCAACAGTAAATACATACAGAAAACCTACTTTTAGTTCCAGAGAGTCACCTAATTAACAATAACCCAGATGTTTTCTTCTGATCAGAACAAGGCCACGCCCACCATGCCCCATCAGAACCAGACAAGATCAGGGCTTGCATGGACCCAGTCCTGGAATGCATATGTCTGCTAGTACGTACGCTTGCCCCTGCTGTGTTCCCACAGAGAACTAGGAGCCGGGAGAGGCCGAGCAACAGCTGTCATCCCCGGGCCGACACATGATTGTTTTATCCAGGACTCTGCCTGTTAGGCAAGTGTTCTACCTCTGAACCACAGCCTAGCCCTTCATCCCTGCAGATGGATTATTTTGGGGGTCACCAGCTCCTAAATAATGACATGGAGACTTATTATTAATTATGAAAGTCCAGCCTTAGCCTAGGCTTGTTTTCAACTAGCTCTGATAACTTAACCCATTTCTATCCATCTACGTCTGCCACGTGCCATCCTGTTTCCACTGTGTCTCCTGGCATCTCCTCTGTGCGTCTAGATTCGTCTCTAGTTCCTCTCTTTGCCTGGAAGTCTAGCCTATTCTCCCTGCCCAGCTTTTGGCCCGTTTAGCTCTTTATTATACCAATCAGCAGTACACCTTGGCACAGTGTGTACAGATATCCTCTAACACATCCCTGGTGTTGTTCAGTAGCCAGCATCCTCTGTCCTGTGGTTAATTCCAATCACCTTGTGCTCTGGGATGGTATCTTAGGCACGGATCACGTCCCATTGAAGAGAAAAGTCAGGCTTAGCTACTTCTGTCTGTGGCTATAAGCTGTCTTGTCAGTCAGAGCTTGGGAGATGGGGGCTAATGACTGTACCTTTCTAGTACCTCAATCCAACCCCGAGAAGAAGAGGGTAGGTAACTGGAGATACTGAGAGACTTGAGAGAAGAAAGGCAAGATCCATGTGTGACATCTGGATCAGAGCAGGGGACAGGGCTGAGTACCAAATTTTTATTTATAAATACTTAGAAACCGGTGTCTTCAGAGGAAAACTAATGGTGCACGGACAGTGTGTGAATCCACTTGCCTGCCAGTGAAAGGCATGAATCACAGGGGGGAAGGGTGTGATCTCAGGCAGGGCAGTCTGGGATTTGGATGAAGCAAGTCCCAGTTCAGGTTCAGCTCTTAAGGAAGTAGAATTTCCTCACTCTTTGTTTATTCTTCCAGGAACTCCCCTCCTGAAAGAGTCTCTTTAGATGAAGAAGTATTTGCATGACAACTTAGCAGGGACCCAGAATGGAGGGAGGAAGGAAAAGGCCCAGAAGAAAGAGTCTCTGCGTTCTCAGCTCAAGTTGTGCCCTTAGCATGCCTTGGCAGAAGCTAGGTGCAGAAAGTGGAGTCTGCAGCAGTCATCCAAAATGGCTAGCAAGATAAACAAGAGTATATTTATTATATATGTGTGCTGTTAGCATTTTTCTGGTGTAGAGTTTAGTTTTTCTTCTATATATATGCCTTGCATTTTTGTCTGTAGTTGTAAATGTATAGCGTCAATATTTGAAATCTTTGTTGAGTAGCAAGTATGTAAGTTCGTGTGTTCAAACTGGGTGTGTGTTGCTCTTGGCTTCATATGTTTGTCACTTAGAAAATAGAAAGGAGACTATACCTGCCCTTCTGCACATTGCCTGTGAGGACAGTTTGGGTCCTACTCACTGTCCTCAGGCTGAGCCCTTTAACTTCCTCAAAAGTCTTGCATGGGCAGAGGGTCAGAGAGCTGGGGTTTCCTTCCAGAAGCTCGCAAAGCAGCAGTATCTGGTGTGTGCGCTTCAGACACCAACCTAGGTGTCTGCTGACTGGAGAGCCAAGCAGGCTCTGCAAGATGTGCTCCAGGAAAGCTTTCTGATTGCCACAGCATTCTCACAGGGTCTGCCAGAGGAATAGGCAGCTTGTGGCGAATCTCATCCAGATGTCTCCAGAAGCCAAGGATCTAACTTAGAAGTTTGCAGCTCTGGCTGAAACTATAAAGTTCTTACATATTAAGAGAGGTCTCTTTTAAAAGAGTATTCTGAATCAAATAGTCAACTACTTTTAGATAATCTTCAGAATCTGGACACTGTTTCAAAATTAGTGATTTCTAAATTACTGTATATTAAGATGATATCATGTGACTTCATGTAAGTTAATTTTGAGTCTCAGGAGATAACGTTTCTTAAAATGTGCAAATAAATTGATTATCTATACATTTATCCACATTTCAGGTACTGCTGAATAAAGATCTTTCATTTCATGTTGAAAGAAGGGTTTTTTTTTTTTTGTTTTTGGTTTTGTCTTAAAATGAATAGATTTTTTTTCCCTACAAGTTGAATTTTATATCACAGTAGCTCAGGATAATCTTTGTTTAATCTCAGTGTCTTTATTTTATTTATTTGTTTGTTTTATTTTTGTAGCTCACATAGCCTCTGAGTGGTGCTTGACCCCTTAGCTCCGCTCTGACACACTCTGTTTTTTGCTTGCAGCAGTCTCTGGTCCCAGCGCACCCCATGGCCCCTCCCAGTCCCAGCACCACCAGCAGTAATAACAACAGTAGCAGCAGTAGCAACTCAGGATGGGATCAGCTGAGCAAGACAAACCTCTACATCCGAGGCCTGCCCCCCAACACCACTGATCAAGACCTGGTCAAGCTCTGTCAACCGTGAGTATAATAGTTTTGAGTGCCTTAGCTGCTGAAGCCTTCCTTGATCATAGCCATAGAGGATATAAGTTATGTTGCAGGAGATGGGCAGAGGATAAAAACATGAGACCCTCTAAGCGCTAAGCTCTTGGGCATTTTCTCAGTATTCAGAATGCCCACATATAGATGAAGTTAGAGCATATTCTTGATACAGTTTGAATTGGCACGTGAGAAGTAAAATAAGAATTGATGGCTTGGTCTTTTTTAAGAGTATTCCTCTTCCATGGAAGCCTGCAAGGGGCCCATGAATCCTGTGAGAGAAATCTGCTGACAGTATTGTCAGAAAGTGATTAACAAGCTGGCCTCGTCTTGAGTGTGTGTCAACTCTGGGTTCATGCAGGGTACTCCCTGTACTCTCATGGGCACCTGGAGCTCTGTGGTGCATATCAATCACTGGGTTGTCCTTTGGAAATAAGAACACCTCCGGTTCCAAAGTAAATTTGCATCTTCTACAAATAATGTTGATAAATAGAATACAGATGTTTTATTCCTTGCAATTACATTATTGCAGCTAAGTGACAAAATACTAATATAAACCAAGGAGCCAGAAGTACCTTTGAGAGAAAAGATTATTGCGGAAAGAGTTGAAAACATCAGATCTCATTGAGCACAGCTTACACATAACAGCACTTTGTATTTATCCGAGGACAGTAATGGTCTTTTACAAAAAGAAATTCTGAGCCAGGCGGTGGTGTCACACACCTTTAATCCCAGCGCGAGGGAGGCAGAGGCAGGTGGATCTCTGTGACTTTGAAGCCAGCCTGGTCTACAGGAACCAAAGCTACACAGAGAAACCCTGTCTCGAATAAACAAACAATCAAACCAAAAAAACTAAAGAAAAAAAGAAAAAGAAAGTCTGCATAAGCACATTGAGCCGCCTGCTAGAGAGTGTTGCCCATTGCCTTCCAAATGTCTTGCTTGATGGCATCTCATTTCTGTAGTTCTGGGTAAAGCTCAGATTCATTACTCATTTGGGGGTGGGGGAAAGAAAAAATATTCAAAACTAGTGAGCATTATTTTCAGACTGAGGCTAAAGCTACAGTCTGGCCTTGATTTGCTTTGTTTTGAGAAGCAGCGTGGGGCGATGCATGGTGCTCCTCCAGGCTCTCGAGGGTTGTGCAGAAGGCCATCTCCATGAAGCTGAGCTTCTTGTGCCTTTTTCTTATCGCCCTTCCGGTCCAGTCCTTCTGGAATCTGGGGGAATGCATCACGTCCCACACTGAGGTCTGATCTGAGAGGAAATCTAGCTCTTGGGAGTTTGGAACTCTGCCAGGCATGTCCTGCCCCGCTGCAGCCCTCAAGACCGTGAATAGGCCTTTGGCTATCTTGTCTGCTACTGTCCTTTCATTGGCATCTTCTGATGCTTCTGTGGAATAATTACAGGTGGATAGAGCGCCGTAGAGTCTTAAGAAGCTAAAAGTACACCGTAGGGACAAGGGGACGAAGCAAATTCTGTCTTGAGGTTTAAAAGGAGAGGATTTCAGAAGGAAGCTCTTCCTCAGCTGGTTTTGAGTTATGTAAGAGTTGATGTCAAGGAGAAAGCACAGGAGCCATAAAATGATAGATCCATATGCCATGCTTTATAAACCAGAAATATACTTCAAAATTAGGACCAGTAGTTTTTTTTTTTTTATTGAACCAAATCATTTTCTAAAAATGACTTTTTCCCTAGACCACTTACTCCATTTTTGTTGTTGGTTTCTTTGATGTGTGTAGGTTTTCTTAATATCTGTAACCACTATTCTCTTTGCTGTTATCATTAGTAGTAGTAACTTAGCCCTTCTCACCATGTCTTGTCATTTATAAATGGAGGCTCTTGCAAGATCCCAGGTTTGGTATTAAATGCTGATGATCGTTTTGGCAGCTGTATCTATGGAGGCAAGACCCAACACTGATGAGGGGGATGCTGCCTCAAAATCCGCTACCGGCTTTGTTCTCCTTCACCCAGAGAATTGAATAAAAACAGACTCTTATTTGCTGACCATGTGTGTCTTACAGTATAGAGAAAGACATAAAGCAACACTTGTGCTCTGACCTTGACTTACTTCTGAGAAAGCGTAACTAGTTGGTGGCCTCGAAGTGATGCCAACTTTATGGCGGAGTGGCTTCCTTTAGGACCTAGGAAGTCCTTTAAGCATAGAGATTATAGAAGAATATAGGAAACTTTGCAGGAAGGGTAGATAAATCCATACCTCTGAATAGGGGGAGAAACATTTTAAAAGTGCAAACTTAGCACTAATTGACCTGGACACTGGAGATGGGGAGGTGGGATGGAGGTCAGCCACAGTTGAAATCAATGATCTGTTTCTTCTGAGATTTAGCTTTGCTCCAGTTGTCTGAAAATGGAAAAAGATGCCAAGAATGTTTGTTCCTTTCCATAAAAAATAATGCGTGGAGCTCAGAAGCAAGTATGGCAAAGATTTTACACACTGGAGAGGAAAACGAAGTAGGTTTTGGAAGTAGAACATGGGACGGCTAGAAGGTTAGGAGAGCTGACAGTGGAAAGGTAAATGTTGTGGTGTGAAGAGTTCTGATGGTAAAGTCAGCCTTCCAGATGCAGCACACACGACAATGGGTGATGTAGACCACCATGGTCAAGATGGGGAGGGGGTGTGGGCCATAGCATGTCAGCTGGGAAGGCAGCAAGATTAGGCAACTGAAAACCAGAGAGGAGGCTCTGATTCTGGACATGGTGGTCATGGTCGAGTGATGTGGGCTGCGAGTAGATACATCTGCAGGAGTGCTTTAGGGAAGACACCAACAAGCTCTAAAATGTGAAGTGTGGGTGGAAAGGCAGAGAGCGTGTAACTCCAGGCTGCTTCGGGGTTCCTCCATTTCTACTAGCCGATCTACTCAAGAAGAGACTGTCAGCGCTGAAGCCCGTCATGTTTAGGAGATGAAGTGCCTCAGGGAGCAGAAGAGACCGGTTTGTCAGACCTGGGCCACAGATACTCTTCATTCTCCCCATTTTCTGAAGCCAAGCCAATCAAATACCAGGTTGAGTGTTCTGATATATATTAAAAAGATAGGTCTTTCATCTCACAGTCCTGAGATGAGCTAATAGAATTCTAGGGGCTCGCTTCCTCGCGTGCTCAGGGTCTCAGCTGCTCCTGCCTTGCCCTTGTGTCTGCCATATTGTCACTGGTGTCTAGTCTCTGTCTAAGTCTTGCCGTCTTTCATCTCGGCGTCCTCTGCTTATTACTCTTTCCCAGCAGTGCTCCACACTCTCAACTTTTTCTACTTGAGTGTCTTATCTGAGCCCCAAATTCACTGGTATCTTCCTTACCTCAAAACTGTGACTTAGGTAATTGATTTTCTCCACTGCAAAGCTCTGGAGTTGTTCCGGACCACCCCCCATTGTCCTTCTCCCTCCTCGTCACACATTATGGGCATTTACTTCCTTGCTGCTTAAGGTGTGGCGGGAAAGAACGTTTGCTCTCCTTGCCACCTCACCTGAAATTGTTCTCTGTTTTTCCCCTCAATCCTACGAGGCCGTGGTCAGGTTTTCCGTGCCTCCTTCATGCTTGGACCATGCTAAGCCCATGCACCTGCTTGTCATAGATGCACCACTCACGGTCTGCATTTCGGCCCCATGCTGTCCGGCTCTCCACATGCCAGTTATGTTACTTGGCAGCGTGGCTCATGCTAGCAGTATCTTAACCTCTGCAGATTCCTCACCTGCCTTATAAAGACAGGATGGTGGGGCTGCAAACTTTTGAAACCCCAGTGCCATCTACTACCTACAGGGCTAGGCAGATGTCTAGTGTTTCGGTCCGTAGCCTGGAAAGTAGGTCAGAGCTTTCATTACAGAGTTGTTATAAAAAAAAATTGAAATCCAGGTTATATCTCCTCTATTAGTGTGCTTGGGACAAGAAGTATTTTACGTTTTGGGCTTCTGGAATATCTTTATGTATACAGTGAGATATCTGGGGGAAGGAACCCAAGTCTGTACACAAAATTTAGTTATGTTTCCTATAAACACATACCCATATCATGAAAGTAACTTTATACAGTGTTTTCAGTGTGTCTGCATTTTGACTATGACTTACCACAAACCGTTAGATGTGGGATTTTCTACTGTGGTATAATATCCGTGTGCAAAAAAAAAAAAAAAAATAGATTTTTGTCCCACTTTGGAGTTTGCATTTTTTGAATAGTGAAAGAAAGACAGCTGATCCAGTCCCTGTCACCAAATAAATATCAATCCTTCTTTTTATCAAAACCCTGTTAGGAAAAGCTTTAAGTATGTATATTCTTACATTCAAAAATAAAGAGTAGAAAAAAAAACCCACCAGATTGTGATTTTGAAACTGGGGGAGCCAAGGAAGTAGTTTGAATAAACATAGCTCAAGCCTCCTCTTCCTTCAGGCTTTTGTTGGGTACTTGTAGACGGCCGGTTTCAGGGTCACGCAACCTTCCTCATTCCTTCCTGGTTATTATTTTTACTACGGCGTGGGAAATTATCCATTTTGCCCACACTTTTATTTAGAAGATGGACCAACTGTTTGGAGTGGCATACGGTGTGGGCTGTCCCTCCCAGCCCTGCATTTGAGAGGTGAAGCTATAAAGCAGCAGGGGTTCCAAGGCCAGCCTGGGCTACAGGGAGGGCGTCTCAAGCTAACTAAGCAAAGAGAAACAGTATCCGTGTGCACAGTTTGTTCCACAGAGCATCCCTGATTTCCAGTAGGAGCCCAGGCCTCAGCTGGCTGAGAGACTGTTGCAGCTCCAGGCTCTGTTGCAAGGTCCAGGGCTGTAGCTGTCTCAAGAAGGTGTTTGAGCTGAAGGGCCATGTGTGGATTTCCAACAGTGCTCCTCCCCTGCCCGCATTACTTTCCCTCTTCCTAACCCTGCCTGCCCACCGCTTTCTTGGCTCAGTAGCCCTCTGATTTGTTTATCTGAGCCTGGAACTGACTCTACCCTCTGACATGCCAGACTCGTACTAATTGAAAGGGGTATCCTTAAAATCCTTAAAATAGAATCACTGGTCTTGATACCTAATGCATTTTGATTTCCTCTCTGCTTTTGGTTCTCTGCAAATTGTCCCGGTCATTGGATACATTACAGCTCTTTTGAAAGTGAATTAGAAAAGCAAGACAAGTCAGCAGAAGTTGACAGAAACAGCCACCCATCATTTGAGAAAGAATTGAGCACACATTTTTCCCCTGTGGCAGTGTGGCGAGAAAACCTGAGGAAAACTCAGATTTACGTGATATGAGGGCACAAAGTAGCTTCCAGACATGAGGCAGAATTTGGGTCTCAAATGACACAGAGCATGTCAGGAAGGGCAGCTGCTGGTGCCCAAAAGTTCTAGGAATCTGAGAATGCTGGTGCTTCAAAGACAGAGGAAGACGAAGTAAAAACTTGTTGGTTCACAGCTTGGTATCCTACAGTACCTCTGGTTGTTACGCGGGGCTCCCGGTGAGCGAGAAGAGAGAAAAATGAGAAAACACTGGTGGGAAAGTCTATCTGTACCTTGGATCTGAAGCCAAAGGGTCTGGAGTTGATTCTTCACAGGGGACTTAGCTCCTGTTGGAGAGGAGGAGAAGTGTTGTTCCTCCCTCTTTCGCTCTCTCCCAGATGGTGGGTCTGAGCCCAGGAGGAAGGCTTGCGTAGGGGAGAGGATGCTCAGGTGTAAGAGGAGGTGACTTCCATGAGAGCTGTGAAATAGATCCCAGTGGCTATGGCGTGGGACAGTAGGAAGTATGGCGGGGCCTGTCCGCCTGTTGTGACAGAGGACAGTAGGGCGGGGTCTGTCCACCTGTTGTGACAGAGGACTGTAGGACGTAGGGCGGGGCCTGTCCGCCTGTTGTGACACAGGACAGTAGGGCGGGGCCTGTCCACCTGTTGTGACACAGGACTGTAGGACGTAGGGCGGGGCCTGTCCGCCTGTTGTGACACAGGACAGTAGGGCGGGGTCTGTCCACCTGTTGTGACACAGGACAGTAGGAAGTAGGGCGGGGCCTGTCTGCCTGTTGTGACACAGGGCAGTAGGGAATATGACAGAGTATGCCCATGGGCTGTGTCCTGGGACAGTAAGGAATATGGCTGTGACTTTCCAGTGGGGACATTGAGAAATGAGCCTGACTGAAAATGACTGTAAGAGCCCTGCTCTTGGTACAGGAAAAGCCTGAGACATGCTGAGAGAACACAGGAAAGGGCCAGCTTTTAAGGGCCCCCTCTTGGAACCCAGGCTCTAGCATCCCACCATGTTCCCATGGTGACCATACTCTCCCAGTGAGATTCACAAATAAGGCCAGTAAACCACTGTTCTGAAACAATTGGTTTGTCAGGCACTGATTTAAAAAAACAAAAACAAACAAAAAACCTTTGTCACCATGTCTGATGACCAAAGTTTGATCCCCGGGATCTACATGGTGGTAGAAAAGCAGCCACTACTGAAAGTTGTCCTTTGACCTACACACATGTGCACCTGTATACGGGCACACACACATGCACACACACAAATGTAATATTTATTTAAAGTCTGTTTAGATACAGAAAGTTTTAAGTTCCTCTATTGTCTAAATACATAAAGGAAGCTAATGAGACAAAATGGCAATCTGGAGTAACCCCACTGTCTGCATCTCCATCACGTCTAACTAGAGAATATCTTCAGCTTTCTCCTCTGGAATATTTCTCCTCTGCCCTGGGAATAAGTGACTGTTGCTTTATCCCAAAATGAGTAGGTTTCTGCTACAGTTGCTGCTTTGTAGCATCGTTAATAAAAACAAATTGATCGTATTGTCACCATTCATGTCTTGGGGTTTTCCAGGCTTACATGTTCCCAGTCTACTGAAAACCAAACCTTTCATTTTTATTTCTTAGATTTCTTTGAAGGGCGTGGGGGGGGGGGTAGAAACAGACAATATATATTAGGAAAATAGTTCTGGTTAAATGTGTCCCTTCAAAGTTGTCTACAGCCTCTCAAGGGTGCTTGATGTAGCTAAAAGATTCTCAATACAAAATAAAAAACAAAGCAGAATACTAATCATAATAGTTCTGGAGCTGTGCTTATTAGCACAATAGAGAACGCACAGCAAGGGCTTATGCCAAGGAACCCCAGCATCCTGCCCGTTGTTTTGACTGTCTCTCTCCATTTTACGAAGAAGTGCCAATGTGCCAAGCCAAACTGTTGAGTTAGGAACTGTAACTTAATTCTGTTCTCCTGGCCAGTATGTCTGAGATTCCCAGTAGTTGAAGAATTGAACAGATGCCATACTTGAGACTGGGAAAAATAGATAATCTTCATAAATTTTTTCTAGCCAAAACATAGTTAAGAACTTGGATACAATATTGTGTTTCATCGGCTCCTCCTCCATTTGTCTTTGGTTCAGCCATGTATTTAATCACCTCAGGTGCTGCTTTCCTTCCTCCTGGGAGAGAATTCTGGAAATGTAAGAAACACTTTATATACAACAGACATTTTACTAATATACTCTAAAGACTGTTGGAATTCACAAAAATAGCTGTACTATTAGGAAAAAAAAAAGAATTCCCAGGAAATACAAATGCATGTTTCCAAATAGAAAACTCTCTTGCTTCGACCTCTATTACCATGTCTTTGATTTTATAATTAGAACTGTTTATTTTTAGGATGAAGGCAATTCTCTAAAGTCAACATGGTATTTAATCCTTGAGAGTTGCCCTGTACAAACACAGAGTAGAACCTTACTGAAATACAGGTCCTGGGTGATGAGCCTGGCCACCTTCAAGCTACACGACTTGCCTCCCTCTGCTAAGACCTCCTGTGATTCAAGTACATGCTGCAGCACGTTTAGAAATAGTGGTACCCACAGTGCTTCCAGTGTCCTCATGAGTCGCTGAAGCCTCCAACGCTCTTGTTTGCGAGGTGCCTACTATGTGCGTGTATTTGACATTTCGGCAGAACTCCGTTGTATTATTTTCTGATTTATCCTCTGTCAAATAGTTGGTAACCTTGGGTACCTACTGTTCACTTTGCCAGTTGTCTTTGGGGGTGGAATGCTTCTTAGGATAACAAAGAGAAAGAGACATCTTGCCCTGCAATGTCCAAACTACATAGGCAGCTGGCACCCCACCTTCATTATCGGCCTTAGCAGAATGTACCTGGGAAGCCTGAACAAAATGATCATATCACACAGGTGTATGAACTCCGCCTGTCTTCTGTGAGCATAGAGAGTGTCTGTTAGACACCTATTCCTTGTTTGTTTATGTGAACCTTGGCTCTCTGTAGCAACGCCTTGGAGGTGTTTGACCGGTATGTGAGGGTAAATGTGTGTATTGTCATTTGGAGTGAAAACCTTGAAAATCTCTTATCTGGCAGTTATGGTGGGTTTTACTTAGAGTGTCCTTATTGAATTGCCATGAATCTCAGAAATTTACAACCTTTTCCCCTGACCTTTTCCCCACCTCCAGTTCATATAAACGTACAAGGGAGAGAGAAGAACGAGGGATGTGTGTGTTCTGTGGGTGCAGAGCTGGAGTAAGGACTGATATAATGCACACGAGGGTGACTAGTGTCGATAGTATGGTGTGTATTGTAAAATACATATTCTCGAGCATTCCTGTAGCCGATCCTATCACAGAGGCATGTGGAGTGCTTAAGGTGCTGGATATGCTAATTGCACTCAGTAGGTCCTTATATCAAGACCTGAAAGATCACGTGGCACCTGGCAAATGTGCTTAATTATTTTGATGGGCCAAACAAAACTGAACTTGAGAAAACATGTGTGGAAAATCCATGTGCTATATATAAATGTCTAAATGATCCTCTCTGCCAGAGTTTATATTTAATTCTTGCTGGATGCTGGTTAGTATGCGGAAATGACTTATTCAGTCCTCAGACCAGTTTTGCACCCGGTAATGCTGCCTAAGTTTTAGGAAGTTGGAGGAGACTTCTTATTGATCAGGATCATACAGCAAACATGGTCGATGCCGAAAAATTTGAACTTTGACTCTTCGGACTCCAAAATGCATGCTCCAAGGACTGTTTTCTGAACGCATTCCTGATCTCTCTGCTTGCGCTCATCGCCGGGGCCTATGTGTTTCCATTTGCTGCCATCTACAGAGACTTGTTCCTGAAGGCCCCTGAGAGAGCCATCATAGATTTAGCAAGATTTTTAGAAAAAAAAAAAAAACAACAAACAGGCCTCCTTAAGTCCACTTAACCAGTCAGCAGAATCAGAAGCTCAGAGCAGAGGCCTGAGAAAAGAGGCAGAATCTATCTCTCCTGATACGTTACAGAGCCATCCCCTTGTGTGTAGCTGGTCACCGAGACAGAGCTCATGGTTAGCTAACGTGCAACACTCTGACATTGCACAGCACAGAGAAGGTACGTCATGTTATTTGCTTGATGCCTGCGAGAGTTTGATAAAAAGAAACATTCTTTTAGGGATCTTTGTCTGACAAATCCTGACACTGTGTTAGAAAAGAACGGACTGCGTAGGAACATTATAATTTTCTTGTGAATGAATAATACATTTGATTAAAGCAGATCAAGTCATTCTTTGGCAGAAGTAAGGGATGCGTCTCCTTTTTATCTGAGTTAGCAAACATTTATAAACACCATGCTGGTGATGTTGCTGGACCATCACTAAGGTGCATTTGCCCACCTTTTAGGAGGGTTTTACTGAATAACGTACAAGAGATTGTAGAGCTGTAGCTGCTACAGGAATCTCGTGTGATAGGAGTGACCAAGGAAAGCTAGCCTTTGCATGAGTCTTAATGCAGTGGGCTGCCCAGGCCCAGAACTGAAGAGGGTACCTCCTCATCTTCCTGCTCTGTCTTGTGGTTGTTGGGGCATTGGGGACGTGGTGAGCAGTCTTGGACGCTGGAGTAAAGGGGGGCCAGGATAACTCAAACCAACTCAGGGCTTAGCCCTGAACTAATGTGGGATAGAGGGTGTGTCTAGGAGCACAGAGGAGTAGAAGATAACTGGAAGATTCTGGGCTAGAAAACCAAGAGTTTGGAATCATTACAGATATGAGGATCAAGGGAAAGCATTTATTTTTATGGTTGCTGGAAATACTTGCCCACTCTTGGGTGAAACTTTTGAAATTGGGTACCTATTTGCTTTCTGAACTTGTGTCCTTGAAGTGTAGCAACTGAATGGAAAGAGGTAAGCCGCCAGTTCCACACGAGTGAATCTTCATTGCAGAAAAGAGACTAGTAATTAAACATTATGATTGTCATCTGGAGTAAGTGACCTGTTTATGAACTGCTCACTGACCCCTAGGTACGTTAGAACTTTAGCAGAGAGGCCGGGAATAATAATATTTGTGTTTCTCCAGAAATTTTTCTTAAAATTTTATAGTAGAACCAGACCTGGTAGTCCATACCTATAATCCCAGGATTTGGGGGCTGAAACAGGAGAACTGGTACAGCTCTGAAGCCAGCCTGGGTAACATAGCAAATATATTACTGAGCCTGCCCTACATAGCAAAACCTCAATCAAAAATAACCAGTGAAAACTCCAAACCAAAATATTATAGTCGTTTCGAGGGATTAACTTGTTTAACAATGGCTTTTATGTACCAGAAGCTTGGCAGCGTCCTTGAGTAGGGTCATTTGGCTTCAAACTGGACACTTCTGAGAGGAAATTTTGGTGAGAAGTTGGTCAAAGGAAGAAGTGCAGCCCCATAAATGGGGTACCTGAAACATTAATAGGGTACAATGAACATAAGTGGGTTACCTAAAACATAAATAGGGTACCTGTAATTAGCAATAAAGTAGACTCAGTACATACAGTCCTGGCCATGTGTGTGGCTCTGCCAAGAGATGCCAAAGTCCTCTCCTTGATTGTTCTCTCTCTCACCTACTTAGGTTGGCCTAAACTGCTTCTAGGGAACAAACCAGCATCTTTCTTGTTTTCTGTGTATGTAGGAGCATCTGCCTGTCTCCATTATAAACTGTAATGTCCCTCTGCATGGAAGGACCCTTTGTCAAACCATCAATCTTCATTCACACTCATACTTAAATTGCCAGAATTACAAAGAATACTTTGTTATGGTCCAGGGGCTGTTTCTTTAAAGATGAAAAGAGGAAGCAGACATTTCTGGTCCTGGAAGCAGATGAAACCTGTGAAAACATTTGCATATAAAGAGTTCTTCCGGCATGTTTCATGATCATCTCTAGATCCAGGCCACAAATGATAAAGCCATCACTGCCCCTTCATGCGTAGCTCTTTCTCCATGGATGTAGCTCACTAGATGATTTGTGGCTAGCCCTTCATACATGTGGCTTCGCCACCTCATGGATGCAACCAAGAGTAGACTGAATCTGTTTGAAGAAAAACTTGCACCTGTGACAAATGTGTCCACCTCTTCTTGTCATGATTCTCTGAGAAGTGTGTTATCACAGCTAAAAACTGAGCATTTACATTGCAGTAGGTATGATCAGTCATCAGGAGATGAAGTGTAGAAGTCATGCATATTGTACATTAGAACCTTAAGCACCTGCAGACTGTGGTATCGGGGTGTAGTGAGATCAGCGAGTCAACAGTACAAAGGAGGACTGTGTTTTAAGACGTTCTCCATACCATCCTTTTATTCATTACCTATAATTGACATTTGATACTACACGATTGACCATTAAAAGATAGTAATTAATTTTGGCTCAGATTTTTGAAGTTAAAGAGTTTGAGCATTTGATTTCAAAATTTATTGAACTCTTGCCCCTTCTGTTTAGAATCAAGAACCTGGTATCTTGATTGTTGAGGTGTGCTCACTCTCTCTACCTCTTGAGTAGATTATGAAACAGCCTCTTGATGACTACTGTGATTGGCCCACCCCACTTCAGCCCTTTAAAGAAAAAAGAAACATAAGGAGTGCCTAGGAGAATGAAGCTTTGCGTGTCCAGACTCTCCTGTAGCTGCTGCGTCAGAATAGAGAGAGGCCATGGCACTCCCACCTGCCCATGCCCCTTGCTTGAGCAAATCGCTCAACTCTTTGTGCCCAGGCCCCCCCCCCCTCCCGCAAGCCAGGATGATGATAATGTCTGTGGCACACAGTTCTCGCAAGGACGAAAGGTGTTGAAGGGGCTTTTGATATTTAGGGGCTTGGGTTTGTGTTCTGCTGTCGTGCGATCTAGTCTTTGTTTTATTTTATAAAAGCCTCCCAGGAACAGGTTCTGACTCAGGGGGCTTCCCTAGTTGATAACTGAGAAAGCTGGATCAGGAAGTGTCCAGGTCAAAAGGAATTGCGTGTCTTCCGAAACAGCTGATCTTGATTTGACTTTTTAAATTTCCTGAGCAACAAATGCAGCCGAGCCCTTGCTCATAAGGGTGAAGGAGCTGCAAGTCCATTTCTCTCTCAGGAACAGAACCGTGTCTCCACTATAGGGTCTTCTTGACCAGGGGAGACTCACCCAGCCTCGGGGCCTCTTCTGCCTGTAGCAGCACTGTCCCAACCATGTTTATTGTTTTGCTGTTGCTGTTGTTGTTTTTAAGTAAGACCAACCCCCCACCCCAGCAAAATGAAATATTAAACAAAAGCTCACATAAAACGCTTAAAAGTAGTGGTTTTATCATATTTTGTAAGTGGAAATGTGCAATATTTACAAACCTATCAGTGAGGCCAACTCCCAGATCTGAGATGAGGGCTCCCAGGTGACAGCTGCCATGCCAGAGCAGTGACTGACATGTCAAGTGTCAAATATCTGACATCTCTGTCTGATTTGGGTTGTACAGCTTTTGGGAATTTATCAATCACATGCATGATCAGTTTTAAGATACATCTAACAGTTGTTAACTTATTTTCTGAGAAGATTTTTGCATGAGTTTGATCTAGGTGGACACAGTGGGAACTCTTGGTGTCTCCAAATTCCTAATCACACAGCCGTTGACAAGCTTCTCAGTAGACATAAAAGTGAGACAGGATCTCCTAAAACGTAGAACCCCTGCCAGCCTATGACGTCACTTCTTCATGATTCCACTGGCAGCCTGGTCCCTGTTATACAACTGGTCCCTGGACGCTGGGAGGCTTTGTGCCAACCAGTCGTACCTGCTTCTGGTTTGGTGTGTGTTTGAGAGTGATGTGGATGTAGGTCGTTGGTGCAATTTTATATGAATGAGCATGCACAGGCTTGAACTCACCAAATGAAGAAAAAAAAATAGCAAAGCTGAGTAAACTTTCTTAGTGACTCACGTGTGAGTTCAAATGTACCAGAGAGATGACAAGAAACATGTTCATCCGGTATCGGCACATGAGGCAACTTAATATAGATGCAGTCATCAGCACGTTAAAGTGTGTCATCCATCTGTCCTCGTTTCCTACCGTCTGTCCTATTTAAAGGTTCAGAGGTAATAGTAACCCAGAAAATAGATGATATAGTACCTTCTCAGAGCCTGTTTTGATAATCAGTCCAGGGAGCATAGATTTCACTGGGGTTTCAAAGCCATCATAGCCTTATACATTAACTCTAGAACTATCTGCCTGTAGCCAGGCCCTTGTCATTTGACGGGCGTTGCACACAGGGTATGGCTATGAGAAAAGACACACCCACCACCCGCCTACCTTGAGGAAGTACCTTCTGACTATAGAGCTGAGAAAATTCAAATACCCTTTGGCTCAGGGCTTCTCTTCAATGAAGACTCATTTTCATAATTACATGTCCTTCTTATTTTGATGATAAAACATTCTAAGTTGAGACCAAGCCCGTGTTGGCAGTCCAGAGGTGTTCAGCTATCTGGCTCTTGTATCTGAGGAGTGATGTTGTCCTGGCTTTACTTTCTGTTCACCTTTAACTTTCTATTGCTGTCCTGCGCTGCCGCACATATATTTTCCAGAACCCTTGACCTTTTCAGGGGAAGAGGTATACATCAATATTTCCAATGCTCTCCACCTACCTGTTCTGATGTTGTAGGACAAAGAACATTGCTTCATCACCGACTTTTGTCGGTTTGTATAGCAGTCATTTCTCCTATCACAGTGGCTCCTTGGGAAGATTGGTGCTGTGTCAAACATCTGATGGCCAGCCATTCCTCCGGCCAGGAAATCTGATCCCTTCTCTTAAGGGCCCTTCAAAGAAAAAAAAGTCAATGCACAACATTTCTCTGAATTGTCAGTAATCGTTAAAATCAGCAAACACTCAAAACTGTGCCTCACAGCAGTTCATAGCTTGATTGACATCTTTAGTGTGAAAGGAAGAAGTGTGTGTGTGTGTGTGTGTGTGTGTGTGTGTGTGTGTGCATATAGTGTGTGATTTTGCTTATTTGTACTAGGGACCCATTTCATTGCCTTTCTTCATTTTGAAGGTAGGAAAGAACCCAGCCAGGACATGTGTTTTAGCCCCAGAGGCTTATTGCGCTTGTATTTTAGTTACATTTAAGAAAAAAAATCAGCAATGGTACAGGACTTGGTGGCACACAACTTTAGTCCCAGCAATCAGAAGGCAGAGGCGGTTGTATTTCTGCATTCAAGGCCAGTAGATCTAAGAAGTGAGTTACAGGCCAGTCAGGGCTATACAGCAGGACCCCTCCACCCTAACAAACAAACACACAAACAAATAAAATCACAGTTTGCAATTCCTGGTTCTAGCCTGTGAATTACCCGTAGGTTGGAATTCTGCATTCTTAAAGAGTCATCTCTTGGAAATAGCCCATCCTACACATGCTAAGGCGTTCTCTATGATTGCCTGTCTGTTTGGATGTCTGTTCTGGTTGTACACCTTCCTGGCCAAACAAGACATCGCTGGTACATCATTTGAGTTTTCTAGGATTGGTCATGCATCTTCACAGAGCTCTGCCCACAGATCTGATGATTTTCTGACCCCTGGTGCTGTTTGACTCAGGGCCGTTGCCTGGGCCCCACCAGCAAGCGATGTCAAGAGCGGAGATTTAATGCCATGTCGAAGAACAAGGTGAGGCTTTCGCAGGCCTCCCGGACTGCAGCACATTAGTGGCCCGCCCCTCTGCACAGGTGTAGCTGATCACTTAACAAACGTCCCTGCAGTGCAGTCTTAGGCGTGCTGGGGCCACAGTGTCACCGTTGTAGACTTGTCCCAGTGTGAGCATGTCTTTGCATGTTTTTTTTTTTTTTTAACCACGATGAGCCATAAAGATAAACATCTCTGGGTGTGCCTGAAATCTCCGTACTCCACTGCTGTCCACACTGCACAAGCTGTACAGGTAGGCTCTGGGTCCGAATACTGTGTAGGACAAAGCAGTCTTGGTCTATTCCATGATCTCCACTGAGACTTCCACAGCGATTGCTGTGGCTCTAGCCCTGTCTGCTCTTTGCTTTTTTCCAATGACTTTTCTGACCTCTCCTCCACTCTCTCATGCCAGCAATGGAGAGCTCTCGAGTGCTCATCCACACGGTGGATCTAGTTTTACCATCCAGTCCTTGGACTTGTATTCTCTGCCTACCCTTGACTCCCTCCATCTGTTTCTTAAGACCCTGCGTGGGTCACCTTCTAAGCAGCCTGCCTTTACCACCATGTGAAGAAACCATGCTGCCTACGTCTAACCTTGGGCTTCACATCTACCCGTCTCCTGGCACTTCTAACTTGTCAGGATACCACCCTTAAATCTTTGTACTGTGCAGAGGCTGGGGGGTGGCTCAATAAAACATCTGAATGGAACAGGAGTGCTGTCTCCAGAACCCCGTAAGAATGCCTGATATGATTGTACCCTTCTAATCCCAATACTGGGGAGGTGGAGACAGGTAGATGCTTAGGACTTGCTGGCCACCCAGTCTAGCCTAACTGGTGAGCATCAGCAAATGAAAGACCCCATCTCAGAGGAGATGGGCCCTGTTCCTGAGGACAACCCTCGAGGTTGTCCTCCATCTTACACACACGTGCAGGCGTGCCCACGTGGATACCCATGGACACTGAACACATACATGATTAAAAATATCACTCTATACAACTTGCCCGGGGGGGGGGGTTATAAGCAGGTGTGTTGATTGGTATGTAGTTTTTAATTAATGAATGGAATGACTGTGTATGTCACTAAGGAAGATTGGAATGTAAATTTAGAGCCCAAATTACATCTTGAAGTATATCTTGATGGCCAGATAGAATCAATTAACTCTGCTGCTGCAGATGCAGATTACTCGGGTGTTAGGAATGACCTTGGCAAAGGAAAACTTAATACTACCCCCCCATCATACACACCCTTCTCTCCTCATCCCGCTTTTCTCATCTCTTTACTGTTCCCTTGTTATATGTGTTTCTGTAGCAGCAATTAATTTTTATTCTAAGGCAAGTCACCAGCAGCAAAACAGATTAAAGGATGATAAACAAGGAACCAGCACTTTAAGCTGCCGCCTCTCTTTCCTGGTGACATCAGCAAACTGAACCAGAGATCAGGAAACTGCAGTCAAGCGGCCACATGCTAGCTCCCTTCCCCTCTCCAGTGGAGCTGCTAACATGGCATTGAGGCCACTCTTCCGGCTTCTTGGATTCAGCCTTTCCCTCCCTGCAGGACCATGAGTAATTATCATCAGTCAGCGTGGCAGATGACAACTGCTCAAAACTCTGGGCAGATTCCTTCCAGCTCTGATTTGTAGCAAGGAGAAGGACATGGCTACTCTGTTTCCTACAGAACTAAAACTTTCACTAGTCTGTTTCTTTGTTATTTTCCTGTTACCCCCCCACCCACACACACACAAAACACTAATAATCCCAAATCATCCTTAACTGAACTATCTTCCAGTATCGCCAGAAAGTACGTGGTATTAATTAATCTGGTTTTCTGATTGTGGAATTTTACCTTATTGTTGGTTTTCAAGGCAACAGGATACTTGGAAATCTATTTTCTTTCTACATGATTCGGGATACAGTCAACACTTTTACTTTTAAAGTCATTATCAGAGCCAGTCATCATCAGATTGTGTGTGTGCAGTAGAACAGCTCGAGATAGCTTCTTGTCAATCAGGCATTTTGTCCCCCAGGTCATTTTCCTGTGTTTGATCAGCCCCAGTTGATAGTCATCGGGTAAACAAACTCCTCAGACTCAGCCAGCACAAGGAGAAATCTAACATTTCAAACAATAGATTCCTGTCAAAGCCATTTCATTCCTGCATTGGTTTTGTCCTTGTGTCGTGTATCCCTGCCAAAGGCTCCTTAGATCTTTATCTTCTTCTACTCTATGTTGCTTTATAAGCTAATTGAGACTATGGCCATGCATAGGCAAGCTCTTAGACATGTACAGATACCTGTGTATCTCGTGTGTATGCACACATTTGCATACATACAAGCTTGTATGTTTGAATGTGAGATGGATACAGGCTAGTTTTATGTTAATTGACACAAGCTAGAATTATCTAAAAGGAGGGAGACTCGATTGAGAAAATGACTCCATAAGATTCTACTGTAAGGCATATTCTTAGTGATTGGTGTGGGAGGACACAGCCCATTGTGGGTGATGACATCCATGGGCCGGTGGTCCTGGACTCGGTAAGAAAGCAGGATGAGCAAGGCAGGAAGCAGCTCCCCTCAATGGCTCCTGCATCATCTCCTGCCTCCTTGAGTTCCTCTCCTGACTTCCTTCAGGGATGGACTGCCATGTGGAAGTGAAAGCCCAATAAACCCTTTTTTTCCCAACTTGCTTTCAGTCCTGGAATGCATACAGTTTTTATTTTTGAAAAAAAAAAAAATAATGGGAAGTTTCACATAGAAATATTTGTGTTCCTCTTATTAACAGTATTTTAAGTGCGTTGTGTTGAATTAAGAGCGGCAGGGCTGCGTCCCCAACACCCCGGTCGCTTGGCTAGCTCATGCCCGAAATAACAACACACAAACTGTATTCATTTAAAGAACTGCTTGGCCCATGAACTCTAGCCCTTACAGGCCAATTCTCGCACCTGAACTAGCCCATTTCTAATGATGTGTGTAAGCACCCCAAGGTGCGCTTACCGGGAAGATTCTAGCCTAAGTCCATCGTGGGTTGCAGCTGCCTGGGAGAG